>NC_041382.1:27972114-27977770 GCF_002162155.2 Triticum dicoccoides
TTTATTTCTACTTACAACTAAATACTTACAGTTTTTTTAGTGATTTCTTTTTGCTTTTAGGTCACAAAAGTTATAAACTTTCTATTAGTGCCATTAGTTTTAAATTTTGAATAGTTTAAATTTGAATTTTTAAAAATTTGTGTGAATCACTAGTTTATGAATAACTTTACTATAAAAATAGAATTATTTTCTTCTTTGCTATTTATTTTTTATTTATACTTACAATTAAATACTTATAGTTTGATTTTAGGTCACAAAAATTATATTCTTTTTGCTATTGAAGAATGTTATAGTTTTATTTTAGTTGATCATAACATAATATTTTAATTGATTGTTTTTATTTTCATAAAAGTTTTGTAGTTCATTCTGTTTGCTATTAATTCATTCTTTGAGCTAAATGACTCTGAAATTGGAAAGCATTTCAAAATGAACTCTGAAAAGGTTGAAAGTTGGCATGGCATCATCATTTCATCCACATAGCATGTTCCAAAAAGTAGAGAGGGTTACGACAAAAACTTGATGCACTTCGTGTATAAAATGGACAATCACTTTCGAAGTATCAAAGTTTCGAACCATAAGACATGAAAGCATTTCAAATGAACTCTGAAAAAGTTGAAAGTTGGGATGGTATAATAATTTCACCCACATAGCATGTGCATGTACAAAACGGACAATGGTAGCATGTTCGTCTGTTAAAAATTTGGCATGGTATCATCATAATAGTTGCGGGAGAAAGTCTTCACTTTTTCTTCGCTTGTGTCATTTGCTTATTGCACCGTAATCATGGATAATCTTCATTGTTTATCAGGATGCTTGGGTCAGCCTTGACATTGAAGGGAGGAATTTCATGAAACTTTTCATAATCTTCAGACATGTCTGTCTTGCCGTCCACTCCTAGGATGTCCCTTTTTCCTGAAAGAACTATGTGGCGCTTTGGCTCATCGTATGATGTATTCGCTTCCTTATCTTTTCTTTTTCTCGGTTTGGTAGACATGTCCTTCACATAGATAACCTGTGCCACATCATTGGCTAGGATGAACGGTTCATCAGTGTACCCAAGATTTTTTAGATCCACTGTTGTCATTTCGTACTGTGGGTCTACCTGTACCCCGCCGCCTAACAGATTGACCCATTTGCACTTAAACAAAGGGACCTTAAAATCAGGTCCGTAGTCAAGTTCCCATATGTCCACTATGTAACCATAATATGTGTCCTTTCCGCTCTCGGTTGCTGCATCAAAGCGGACACCGCTGTTTTGGTTGGTGCTCTTTTGATCTTGGGCGATCGTGTAAAATGTATTAACATTTATCTCGTATCCTTTGTAAGTCAATACAGTCAAAGATGGTCCCCTTGACAACACGTACAACTCATCACAAAACAGTGTTGTCACCTCTGAGACGTGTTTCCAACTAACTGCTGAAAGTCCTGATGTGTTCACATGTAATCCAGTCGTCGCACTGCTCCGGGTGTTTGGAGCGCAGACTGTTCTTTTGTTCATCGACATACGGGGTCACCAAGGTAGAGTTCTGTAGAACTGTGTAGTGTGCTTGAGACCAAGAATATCCGTCACTGCATATTATTGAGTCTCTTCCAAGAGTGCCTTTTCTAGTCAGTCTCCCCTCATACCGCGATTTAGGGAGACCTATCTTGTTAAGGCCAGGAATGAAGTCAACACAAAACCCGATAACATCCTCTGTTTGATGGCCCATGGAGATGCTTCCTTCTGGCCTAGCGCGGTTACGGACATATTTCTTTAGGACTCCCATGAACCTCTCAAAGGGGAACATATTGTGTAGAAATACGGGCCCCAGGATGAAAATCTCGTCGACTAGATGAACTAGGACGTGCGTCATGATATTGAAGAAGGATGGTGGGAACACCAGCTCGAAACCGACAAGACATTGCGCCACATCACTCCTTAGCCTTGGTACGATTTCTGGATCGATCACCTTCTGAGAGATTGCATTGAGGAATGCACATAGCTTCACAATGGCTAATCGGACGTTTTCCGGTAGAAGCCCCCTCAATGCAACCGGAAGCAGTTGCGTCATAATCACGTGGCAGTCATGAGACTTTAGGTTCTGAAACTTTTTCTCTGGCATATTTATTATTCCCTTTATATTCGACGAGAAGCCAGTCATGACCTTCATACTGAGCAGGCATTCAAAGAAGATTTCTTTCTCTTCTTTCGTAAGAGCGTAGCTGGCAGGACCTTTATACTGCTTCAGAGGCATGCCGTCTTTTTTGTGCAAACGTTGCAGGTCCTCTCGTGCCTCAAGTGTATCTTTTGTCTTCCCATACACGCCCAAGAAGCCTAGCAGGTTCACGCATAGGTTCTTCGTCATGTGCATCACGTCGATTGAGGAGCGGACCTCTAGCTCTTTCCAGTAGGGTAGGTCTCAAAATATAGATTTCTTCTTCCACATGGGTGCGTGTCCCTCAGCGTCATTCGGAACGGCTAGTCCACCGGGACCCTTTCCAAAGATTACGTAGTGTAAATCTTGACCATAGCAAGCACGTGATCACCGGTGCGCATGGCGGGCTTCTTCCGGTGATCTGCCTCGCCTTTGAAATGCTTGCCTTTCTTTCGACATTGATGGTTGGTCGGAAGAAATCGACAATGGCCCAGGTACACATTCTTCCTGCATTTGTCCAGGTATATACTTTCAGTGTCATCTAAACAGTGCATGCATGCGTGGTATCCTTTGTTTGTCTGTCCTGAAAGGTTACTAAGAGCGGGCCAATCGTTGATGGTCACGAACAACAACGCCTTAAGGTTAAATTCCTCCTGTCTGTGCTCATCCCACGTACGTACACCATTTCCATTCCACAGCTGTAAAAGTTCTTCAACTAATGGCCTTAGGTACACATCAATTTCGTTGCCGGGTTGCTTAGGGCCTTGGATGAGAACTGGCATCATAATGAACTTCCGCTTCATGCACATCCAAGGAGGAAGGTTATACATACATAGAGTCACGGGCCAGGTGCTGTGATTGCTGCTCTGCTCCCCGAAAGGATTAATGCCATCCGCGCTTAAAGCAAACCATACATTCCTTGGGTCCTTTGCAAACTCATCCCAGTACTTTCTCTCGATTTTTCTCCACTGCGACCCGTCAGCGGGTGCTCTCAACTTCCCATCTTTCTTTCGGTTCTCACTGTGCCATCGCATCAACTTGGCATGCTCTTCATTTCTGAACAGACGTTTTAACCGTGGTATTATAGGAGCATACCACATCACCTTCGCAGGAACCCTCTTCCTGAGGGGCTCGCCGTCAACATCACCAGGGTCATCTCGTCTGATCTTATACCGCAAGGCACCGCATACCGGGCATGCGTTCAGATCCTTGTATGCACCGCGGTAGAGGATGCAGTCATTAGGGCATGCATGTATCTTCTCCACCTCCAATCCTAGAGGGCATATGACCTTCTTTGCTGCGTATGTACTGTCGAGCAATTCGTTATCCTTTGGAAGCTTCTTCTTCAATATTTTCAGTAGCTTCTCAAATCCTTTGTCAGCCACAGCATTCTCTGCCTTCCACTGCAGCAATTCCAGTACGGTACCGAGCTTTGTGTTGCCATCTTCGCAATTGGGGTATAACCCTTTTTTGTGATCCTCTAACATGCGATCGAACTTCATCTTCTCCTTTTGACTAATGCATTGCGTACTTGCATCGACAATGACCCGGCGGAGATCATCATCATCGGGCACATCATCTGGTTCCTCTTGATCTTCAGCAGCTTCACCCGTGGCAGCATCATTGGGCACATCGTCTGGTTCCTCTTGATCTTCACCAGCTCCCCCCGTTGCAGCATCACCGTATTCAGGGGGCACATAGTTGTCATCATACTCTTCTTCTTCGCCGTCTTCCATCATAACCCCTATTTCTCCGTGCCTCGTCCAAACATTATAGTGTGGCATGAAACCCTTGTAAAGCAGGTGGGAGTGAAGGATTTTCTGGTTAGAGTAAGACCTCGTATTCCCACATTCAGTGCATGGACAACACATAAAACCATTCTGCTTGTTTGCCTCAGCCGCATTGAGAAACTCATGCACGCCCTTAATGTACTCGCGGGTGTGTCTGTCACCGTAAATCCATTGCCGGTTCATCTGCGTGCATTATATATAATTAAGTGTCCAAATTAATAGAAGTTCATCATCACATTAAAACCAAAGTGCATACATAGTTCTCATCTAACAACATATAGCTCTCCAGAGCATCTAATTAATTAAACCATACATTGAAACTATGTAAAACATTTCAATGCGAAAACAAATGCGATCATAATCGCAACCAAGGTAACAATTGATCCAACGGCATAATCATACCAAGCCTCGGTATGAATGGCATATTTTCTAATCTTTCTAATCTTCAAGCGCATTGCATCCATCTTGATCTTGTGATCATCGACGACATCCGCAACATGCAACTCCAATATCATCTTCTCCTCCTCAATTTTTTTGATTTTTTCCTTCAACAAATTGTTTTCTTCTTCAACTAAATTTAACCTCTCGACAATAGGGTCGGTTGGCATTTCCGATTCACATACATCCTAGATAAATAAAATTTATGTCACGTTGGTCGGCATAATTTTCATAAACAATAAATGAACCAATAGTTATAAAGATAATATACATACCAAATCCGAATCATAGACAGGACGAGGGCCGACGGGGGCGCATACCAAAACCATCGCACTATATAAGATGCAATAATAAATGTAAGAAAATGATACAAGTATCTATCTAAACATACAAGTAAGAATATTTTTCCTTTCAGAAAGAAGATAAGAACAAGAGGCTCACCACGGTGGTGTCGGTGATGAGATCGGCGCGGGTGATCGACGCCGGTGAAGACGGGGACGGGGCGTGACGGACCGCTAAATCTAGACAAATCTCGAGGAAAATGGAGCTTGAAGGTCGAGCTTCGAGAGGAGAAAGCTTAAGTAGTGTGGCTCGGGCATTCCATCGAACACCTCATGTGCATAGGAGGTGAGCTAGAGAACCACAAAGCCCTCTCCCCCTCGGCCAGAAAAAACAGAGCACTTTGCTCTGCTCTTGCGCGAGGGGGTATATATAGGCACCTCATTGGTCCCGGTTGATGACATGAACCGGGACTAAAGGGAAGCCTTTGGTCCCGGTTCAAGCCACCAACCGGGACCAATGGTGGTGGGCCAGGAGTGAGGCCCATTGGTCCCGGTTCGTCCCACTAACCGGGACCAAAAGTTCCAGACGAACCGGGACAAATGGCCCACGTGGCCTGGCCGGCCCCCTGGGCTCACGAACCGGGACCAATGCCCACATTGGTCCCGGTTCTAGACTGAACCGGGACTAATGGGCTGAGCCGGCCTGGACCATAGCCCTGTTTTCTACTAGTGTGAGTATCCTTGATATTGAGTTTGTACCTGACGTGGTCATGTGGACTTACAAGGGCGAGGTTTTCAACCTTGAGATTGAGTTTGAGAATTCAGATCTTTTTGCGGAGGCTATGGCAGGGCCGGATGTGGATATGCAGGATAAGGATGATGGTTCGGGTAACACGGAATCGCGAGGGGCCGAGGCTGAGCATCCGTTGGCCAACGGGCCGAGATCCACCTTGCAGGCGCTTGGGTCTGGAGTGACCCCTTCGGTTTCAGCGCCCATGTCCACTTTGAGATT
>NC_041382.1:27978713-27989766 GCF_002162155.2 Triticum dicoccoides
CCAGAGGTGGATGACATGCAGCTGAGGTGCGCTAGACGGGCGGCCAAGCTTAAATATGTATCCTGCGTATCCATGTCGCCTCAGTTCCACTGAGAGCTTAAGTAATTTATTTGGCCACCGGCGCCGGTGAAATCTTGCAGCCACCATATGGTAGTGAATGGTGATCCATGATCCCCTAGGACACTGGTGGAGCTACAGCAAGGCCATTTGGTCTGGGCCCCGACTAGGATCGAGATGCATTGAGAAACCAATAGTAAGGCACAAGTATCCTGTACGCAGTTCCATAGTGATAATCAGGACATCGACGACCACCTGCAGCTCGATAAGACCCGATGCAACACTGGCACATCTGAAACTAAATAGGGAGTTCCTCAAGTAACCTTTTTACACTTGCATTGCACTAATCTGGTCCGGATTTTGATGTGGCTGGCCGGAACGAAGATTTTCAATTTTCTCTATATCTAGCAGGCAGCACAACGAAATAGCTTGGTTGATTTCAACAACATGTCTATGACTGATTCAGCGAGTCTCCCTCGTACTGCCTATCATTGTTTTATATATATCAGAGGCCTTGAAGCCCAGACTAGCAACTCGTGGTATCTTGCACACACTTCCACGCCTATGTTGGCCTTTCCCCAGGGAAGAAGGAACACACACGCCCAGTATTCCTTCTTCCTCCCTTCACACACAAATGCCTTTTCTTGTATTTCTTCTCACCTCATCTGACAGAATGATGCAAATACATGGGATTTAATA
This sequence comes from Triticum dicoccoides, assembly GCF_002162155.2. Taxonomy (NCBI): domain Eukaryota; kingdom Viridiplantae; phylum Streptophyta; class Magnoliopsida; order Poales; family Poaceae; genus Triticum; species Triticum dicoccoides. The sequence continues at coordinate 27,979,470 of NC_041382.1, forward strand.
GCAGGACTCACACGACTATCACGCACCCACTAACCTCTAACATGCACACACACGCCGGCCAGCCACACACACAAATGGCTTGATCCGTTTTTTTACTCCACACTACTTCCCTTCATGCATGCACGTTCACGATGCCAATGAAAATCCAACAGCTGTGACATGGTTGCAATCTAGTCGATGGTCAAGGTATAGGATCCGTATGCACTGGGATACAAATAGCATGGGCCAAGTATGCTGTATGAAGAATCATGAAACAAGAACGAAGTTCTAGCTGGTCACAAGGCTACTTGTGACCTGATTGAGCATTACCTTGGACTTATCAATTATCATCCTACACGTACTGGTGGTACCTAGGATTAAGTAGTCTCTTTTTCGTATCTAGTCTTGTACATGGCACTAGGTTGAAGTTACTATGGACGTGCGGGATTAACCAATTCCATGATCAAGCAGACTGTGCAGAAAGCTTGGGCACGTTCAAAGTGTAAATCTTTTGCTTGGACTAATGACAAGTTTGAAAAGAGAGGCCCAATGGTGGCCTATGCCAGCTTTGCAAGCGTAATCGGGAGACGGCGGCTCACATCTTGTTCTAGTGCCGGTACACAAAACAAATTTATTGCTTAAGATAAAAGATTGGCTTGGAAGAGAGGACCTCGACACTGCCAATTGGAAACACTTCGACTCCGTGCACTTTTGGTGGACCCAGACACTCAACTTGGATGGTAGTCTGAACAAGGCCACAGCTTCACACCCCATGCTTGTTACATGGGAATTTGGAGTGAGAGGAATGCGAGAAGTTTGCCGTAGTCATGCGACTTCGCCAACAATTGTACTTGATATTGTCAGAAGTGAGGCTAACTTCTGGGGCACTACCACAGCAAAACATTTTTGGGGCAATCATTCCGGGAGAGTAAACCCATTTTTTCTTGGGCAGCAGCCTTGTATGATATACGTTTCACCTTTCTTAATATTAATTAAAATGTAAAGTTTTTGCCTTGGTTCAAAAGAACGACTATTGATATGCGGCAGAAGGAAGCTCGGTAGTAGGCTGGGGCACTGGCCGGTCAAATAATATTGCTGTACTACAATGACTCTTCTAAAAATCTTAGCATGTTCACAAGGTCATAAATAATGACGGAGTAATCATGTGGGCATTAGTTGTCCCTGTTTGAGATCTTCATAGTCACCGTAGTACAATAGAGAACAATTGGTAGGTGAATGGCTACTAGTGCAGGTCCTATTGCCCTCAAGAAAAGTTTGACAAGGGAGTGTTTCACGATATCACATTTCCTGAGCTCTATATATTCAGTACAATATGCATCCTTTGCAAGGCTAAACATAGATAGAAAGAGAATGTTAGGAATGGAAGAGAAATCTGCTGGCACTAGCTACTTGCATGGTAGTGAGTGTAGGATTGGAAGTCATTCGGAAGCACCGTAATACAAGAAGATCCAGTTCCGTTCTGACATCATCTGCAGTAAGTATGTCTCCGTCATCCGGTGTTTGGCATTTTCGCGAGTCCGACTACCCATGACAACCTCTCAGCAGGTGCCTTATGTAAACCTCCTCAAGTAGGTGAACCTCAGCTACAATTCTAGGCTAGTTGGCTGCGACCGCAGTATGAGAAACTTTTGACGTAACCCTACATCATAGCTCGACACCAATGCCGGTAGGAAGATATGTGGCGTCACTGTGGGGACAATGCTGCACTGGCAACCACAAAAAGGTTAGCCATTTGCAGAGACAATGAAATCTAACAGGAGTTGTTCTGAGTTCCATTGGGTGGAAAGTTCCTGTAATTCTTCATGTACCTCTAGTGGCAAGTGACTCGGAACTTATGAAAGGATATCCAACCTGATTGGCCTGATTTGAACTGCTATTTGTCCCCTGACATGTCGCGGATAGTGTCCAGGCGTATCGCCTTGGACTCCTATTTGTCCATGCACGCAGTCATATCCCCTCAAAGGAAAGAGGCAAAGTGGTTCTGACGTGGCGGGGCATCCGGACACAAGACCTATTTCCGAATATACTTACTCGGTCTGCTAGAGATATACTATAAAGGTGTCAACGTCCAATTGGACAGATGCTCAAAACTTTGCCTAGAGTCATCTCCAAAGACTACTATATATAGTATGAGTTCGACGCTCCTCCGCAGATCTATAAAATTCATAAACTTGGACTTGGAGTTTATCTGTGCCGGTGTTCCTATGGGATAATGAGTGGCATCCTTGGAACAGTCAGACCACACGCTAGCATCCCTGCTCGGGTTTTCATGGCACATCCATACTCGGATATCTATTAAGCCTCCTCCGGGGGACGACAATGCCACAAGTTTCTCATCGTAGTCAACTATCCTCGATCAGTCGAGAAGCACCGGTACTAGAATCCATTGGAATTTTGTTCAAATTGTAGTTAACTAAAGTGTGAGGGCAGGTGCTGAGTATCTCCACGGTACTCGGACCAAACCAGGCTTTCGGTAAACTCGTCTAGAAAATCTCAACCGATTCGAGGGCTAATATTAGGGGTACCCATTATAGGTACGGTCATAACATGCCCATCTTAGCCTAGATGGGGAACCCACAACACCAGACTTTAGGATCTCCAGGTCACCGATCCGCTCGGATACAAGCGAAGATTCCTGTCACTTGAATGACACTCATCCACTCAGATGCCTCCAAACCACTTGTACATGTGAAGCACTCGGCGACAGGAGGTGAATAGCTGGAGGAGAAATCTAGGGCATCAAGGGGCATGCAACATATGCATGACCAACATCTAATTCGTCAGTTACACCATGTAGTGCGCACCATCAATGCAATCACTCAAACCCCTTTGTAACATAGCTAGGCAAGGGGATGTCGCACTCTATATAAGTCACCCCACAGCACATGAACAAGGGTTCACAATCCTTTGTAATCATCATAAACAAGGAAAACATAGCCCCAGGGCTCAAGACATACGGTTCTTACCTCCTCTGCGAGGGGCTAGAACTGGTAAAATCCATGTGTAACACATGCACCATAGGTAGATGTAGCCCTTGTTTGTATCCCTTTTCCTTACTATCAGAATCATTCCCACGACAGGTATCATAGTCCCCTAGAATGGCCGACCCATTTACTCGTTCACAACCCCTGTGTGTTTGAGCGACATCTTGACGTAGTGTGTGTCATATAGGATTTCGCATGATTCTTCCGACAGGATTTCGCGTGATGTCAGCCTTACAGATTCCTAATTGTAATTTTCTATAGGCGATAGGAGAAGGCTGGCCCATTTCTGCGTAGGTTCGCTCGGCTCGTAGCGATCACTATAGGTCCAGCTTACTATGTTTATTTTTCTATATTTTTGCTTTCTTTCAATTTATTTGTTTTCTTGCCTTTTTTCTATTCTCCTGTTTTCATTCTGCTTTAGTTTTCTTAGTTTCCTCTTGGTTTATTGGTTTTCCTTTCTTTATTTATTTTTCTTTTGTTTCTTCGTTGTTGTGTTTTTGGTTTTACCCTTCTCTTTTGTTTCTCTGTAGTTTTAGTGGTTTTATTGTCCATTTTCATCTTTCATTTTTTTCAATACATGTCTACATTATTCATATGCATTCTAAAGAAATTATATACATCAGGCGCTTTTTTTACAAAAGTTTAAGATTTTCTAATGATAAACACATTTTTCTGAACTATGCAATCTTTTTCTACATTTTTAAAACTTTTTTTTTAAAATTCCCGAAAAAAATTTAACTCAAGAACATTTTCTAGTTAAACTGACATTTTTCTGAATTACACAAATATTTTATGACAATGTATAACCATTTTTTTACACATGATTAACATTGTTTGCAAACTTGATTGCTGTTTTCTACTTTTTTTATTCATGTTGTATATTTTCATACACATGAAACATTTTCTATAGATGTCTATCATTTTTCAAAATACGTGTTTAGTTTTTTAACAAAATTATGTAAAATATTTCTGCAATACATATATTTAGAATATTCTCTGCATATAAACAAAGTGCAAAATGAATACAAAAGAAAAAATGTGAATAAAAGAGGGAAGGCAAAATTAAAACAAAGCAAAAAAAATATGGTGACAAAATAAGTAACATGACGTCATAGTGGGAGTAACTAATTAGCAAGTAATATAACACACCCCAATGCAAATTTGCTTATGTGACATGTAGCTAATGAGGATAGAGGTGTTTAGAGTAAAATTAATATATTACCGTAACATAACACAACCCAAGCTAAAAACGAGTCTACATCTTAATAAATGATGTCTTGCATGATACTATATATATGTTACTGCCCACTGTGAAGATAGTAACATAGACTAGTAACATATGCATGTTATGACTCTAAATTACTTTCCATTGTGACTGACCTTAGCACAATTTCATAGGTAAAATGCTGATATGCCACATTGATCAATGAAAAGAGAGGAGAGGGTTGTATGTTAGCCAAGATACTGCTATATATATTTATATAAATAGCGTGAGTGTATATACATACTGGCATATAAATATATATATAGCTCTTCTAGAAATATGGTGCAGGTTTCTACAAGAGCTATATTTATTTATATATGCCAGTATTGATATACACTCACGCTATATCCTCTCGTGTCCTAGCTACCTTGCAATAGCAAATCACATTATATGTTAGCTAGTAACAGCAAGCCACACTATCTTCTCGTGAGGTAGTAGCAACGACATGTACTTCATTTGTCAATGTCGCATTCCTGCTAATTTAAGTTTGGACTAGGAGACATTGGGAAATGCCATAGATCAGATAGAGTAGGTGCTGAAACTTCGTGATGCTGAGAATCTGGAGTGTTCTTGTTAATCTTTCTTGAGGTTTTCGTCTCACACGCTCGACCTATGAAGACAGCGGTGTACAGACGTGTCGCCTAGGTATGTATAAATGTTAGACAACGAGCTGATGGGCAGGCATTTGGATCCATGCACATTCATAGTTCCGGCGGAGCATCAGATTCTGTACGGATCGAAGAGACTATAGCCTATCGGCCTGCGTAGGTAGTAGCAAGCTTCAAAATGTTGCTCCCAATGATTTAATCGAGTTAGATTCCATACCAAAAGTTGCCATCTTGTTCTCTGTAACCTGTAAGGCTTTCTCGCCAAGGAGTATCGAATGGTTAAGTACGCCACCAAATGCTTCCTCCTCTACGGGCTCGTGATGTAGGGCATTCCGACAATCTATCTTCCCACAGCTAGCCAGAAAATACCACAAGCAGTCTCCACACGTCACACAGTCACACGGATACAGTGCTCCACCTCTACCGTGACTAATGTTTTACTTCAACGGTATGCATGGATCCTAGTGTGATGTAGGGATGCACCTGCGTGCGACTGCTTTTTCACTTTAATGATGTGCCTGGAGCCTAAATGTTCACGTACTCTTCGATCACTTCGCCATCCAAGGAACAGAGAAACATTTGGCAGGATCAATCTCTCTATATTGTCAACTAGAATAACTATAGAAGATTCATATTTTGGCAATGAGGCATGGGCTATGACTAGTAAATTCTGGCGAAAAAATAGTTCAAAGTGTCGAAATCAACTTGGAAACAATTAAACATTAATATGTATGCATCTTCAATACTTTCTAAGCATGCTGCACGTCTTGAAAAAAAACAGTACTAGCAAAATAAAATGTTTTACACACTATACTTTCTTGACCTTTTTACGTTTTGGATTTGATTTTGAATTTTCCATAAGAATTTGCAATGAGTCAGACAAACTTCTTTATTTTTAAATAATGACATACAAAACACATACAGTTACGTGTATGATGCTTTCTGCAGATTTAATATTTTGAAAGGTGATTTTCAGCCAGGAGTACGTACTTTCTGATGTACCTTTGATTCTTTGAGTGACTCCTCGAGCACGCTTATCTCGAAGGCCAATCGGAGAGAAACACACAAAATTTGATGTTACCTGTTTTCTTTCTGAGGAAGAATAAATGCAAGACACATATACGAGGTGGTACATTTATTAGAAGAGCTACGTACATTTATAAAGCAAGAGCGTGGAGACTTCTTTTGGTAATGTCGTGTTGCTGTTAATTAAAGTTAGGACTGGGAGACATTGGGAGATGCCATAGTGCTGCTTTAATCCGTGCATCACCCTGGGTAAAAAACGCATGGATGTTTCCCTCCGTAGTTAGCGTAATTTATGCTGATCTCTTTTGCTGTTTTCGTGTCACACGGTCTATCAGTGCAGCAGGTTGCCTAAACACATTCTACAAACAGAGATCCACAAAAACACATTGGGGATGTAGCGGACACAGATGTACGTCTTCTGTTGTTTCTCCATGTCTATTCCGTGCACCAGAGCCACTCAGCCGAAGTAGATGTAATCTGGATAGTTGGTCAAATGTTGTACCATGTGAGAGTCTAACACTCTGCATAGTTCTAAAATGTTCACTCCACCACTTGATCAAAGGGTTACATGCAATAGCGTTCGTACTTTCAGATAAATCCATGTGGAATATTTCCAGTTCAAACGAGATTGGCGAGCGACAGGCCGACAGTATATCAAAAACGGATCGATTCAGTTGACATTTATTCCTTACTAAACACTTTGCATAGCCTGTTTGTTTTTCACCTTCTGTTTGTTCCAAATTGGTTGTCCTATAACCAGGATTTGCCGAGAATGTAAAAAATTGTCCTGATCAGATGTGCACCGCTAGCCATATGTATCTTTTGTCCTTTATTTCATTGAACTGATTTCTTGCGTACTTTTGTTTCTGTCATGATAATAACTGTAATAATCTGATTTACCAATATACATTGACTATATGGTTGCAGATCACAGTGTGATTTTTCTTTTTTCTCAGGACATAATCCGTTCATATGTCTACAACAACAACCAACAGCCACTGTGTACCAAGCTTATGCTAAGCCATTGTTTGCTAAATCTTTCTCCTTTAGATTGTATATGTTGTGTTAAACATACAATTTGGTATTCGTGTAGGACGAAAAAAATCAAACATAATCAGTTCATATCTAGTCACCACCAATCAGAAACTATTGTACCCAGCTTATGCTAAGCCATTATTTGCTATATCTTTCTCCCTTAGAGTGTAGTCCAATCATAATCTATGTTACGTTGAAGCAATGCATTATTTTTAAATAAAGTTGAATTTCAATACCAGTTTGACCTTCTCTATAGACGCCATCATAGTTCGCCATGACCGAGGTCAGCACGGTTTTCATCGACATTCGCCTCACTCCAAACCAGCAGCTACCCAGATCAATGATGAGCAACGCCATGACAGTGTGTGCAGCCGCCAGATCATCGGCAGGGAGCCATCAACCCTCGCCGATCCCTCACCACGCGGTTAGACGTCAACCGACGTCGGATCAGGGTGGGATCCAGATCCACGGCTGCAGCCGCACGCACCATCGCCAAGGAACCCGCAAGTTCCCGCCGGCCATGGATGTAAACTCCGCCGCCGCACGACGTGGGACGCCTCGCTGGCCACTGCATGCGCTCTCCCTATCCCAGCCGATCCAGGGGGTTCGCCGCCGCATCTAGCCAAACAGCCTATGTCCCACAACCTCGAGGCAGCCAAGCAGCCACGTCGCCGGAGGTCGCCGCATGCACTCCATGAGGAACATCATGCACAACCGCTGGTCGCCAGGACCTCCTGTCCCAACGCACGCCGGCGAGCCCCCGAACCCGTTGCACAATGAACCGTGGGCTTCCACAAGAAGGCGCCCTGCCACCATCGTCAGCAGCGCGGGCTTTGTCCGGCGGCGTTCTCCGGCAGCTGCTCGGGAAAGGAAGGCGCAGGAGCAGCAGGCGCATTACAGTGTCGCGCCCGAGTTACCCGGGGCAGAGCGATGAGGGGTGATCCACTTTTCTTGCAGTGACGCAGAGTGTTGTTTCTCATGCTGGGTGTCATCTAGTTATTCCTATACCAAGGCCACCAATATTCTAGTAGTTTTGAAAAATAACATTTTTTTTTCTTAATTTGGTTTAGAAAAATATGTCTATATTTCTGTTTTAAACACTACAAAATGGTATTGGTGATACTGCGGTTTATGAAATTGTTTTATTCATTGACGCCAAACATAGCCTGAAACTGTCAATTCTTATGCTATCCCATGCTTATCTAGAACAAACATGGCGATGACTCATACCCTACACGATAAGACACACAATCATATACTCCCTCCGTTCGTAAATATATGTCCTTTTAGGGACTACACTCGTATCTACATAGACGGTTTTTTTAGAGTATTGGTTCACTCATTTTGCTTCGTATGTACTTCCTCCGTTCTAAAATAGATAACTCAATTTTACATCAATTTAATACAAAGTTAGTATAAAGTTAAGTCATCTATTTTCAAACAGATGGACTAGTCTATAGTGAAATCTCTAGAAAGACTTATATTTAGAAACTAAGGGAGTAGGTTATACTACTGTTATGCATATTAATTAAAAAGACACATGTGATGATCCAAACACGCAACGCCATGGAAATATATCATTGTGTAGTTCAACTGTCCCAACATGCCACATACGGGTTCATGCTGAACCTGCTCTCTCCAAGCACACGCATGCGAGCCTAATATATAGATACACGCACACGCTATCTATGGGCAACTAGCCAACTACTAGTATCGCAACGGCCGGCAGCTGCAGGTAAGCAACAGCAGAGCTTGCAATATGGCCGTCGCGCTCTTCCTCGCCCTCCTCTTAGCCGTCACCGCCACGGCCATATCGGAGCAGGAGACGACCACGCACATCAAGGTGTACTGGCACGACGTGTACAGCGGGCCCAGCCCGACGGCGGTGGAGGTGGCGCGTGCCCCGTCGACCAACTCCTCTAAGACCCTGTTCGGCGGGGTGTATGTCATCGACGACGCGCTCACGGACGGGCCCGACCTCAACTCGTCGAGGCTGGTGGGGCGCGCGCAGGGCATGTACGTCAGCTCCGACAAGGACGAACTGGCTGTGCTCATGAACATGAACTTCGTCTTCACCGCGGGCAGCAGGTACAATGGCAGCAGCGTCGCCATCATGGGCCGGAACTCAGCGGCGTCCGGTGCCGTCCGCGAGATGCCTGTCATCAGTGGCACCGGCATCTTCCGTTGGGCCCGTGGGTACGCGCTGGGCACAACGTACGCCTTCAACATTAGCACCGGCGACGCCACAGTCGAGTACAACGTCTTCATCCGCCACTAGTAGATGGGACGATCAATCGGCTGTTGTTAAAGTTATGACTATTTATTAAATAATGAATATGACCATTCTGAGATGCTATAACTAATAATTAATTATAATATGTTTTCTTTACTCAAATGCTCAAAGAATATGTATTTATGTCATTACTCTTGTGCTTTAACGTTTTCCAGAACATGGAAATAAAGAGTTTTTTTCTGTGAAACACCGGCCGACCAACCAAGCGTTGCGCCGGTCGTGTGCGCCCACAACATGCATCTCCTGGGTCCCACGCTTAAAGTTATCGTCGCACCCCCTCCAGTGCATCCCTTATCCTCCCACCTCTTCTCTGCTCCACCCATTTCTCTCTCCCGCACACAGCTCCTTCCTCCCCAAGCATCGACGGACATGCACGCCTTTCCCTCAGGTGAACTCACCCGCCGCCACAACCTCTCTGACACCAAGAAGCTTATCAATTTTCCCTGCTTCCCTCCCACATCATCACCCATCCCCTCAGGCTAGGCGTTGTGAGGGGTGGGACAGTCACCGTAGCTGGAAACGGCGAGCTAGCTTAGGAGACACGGGAGATGCTCTTGGCTTAGTGGAATGTGCGATTTTTTTTGCTGCAACCGGGAATCATCCAGCACATGAGACGACGATGCCCATGTGCTGGAATCAGCCACCAACACCGGCAGCAGCAAAACGCTACAACAATTGACCACAAAGCTGCAACCGCTCGGCGGTTATGTTGGAACTGGCGGGCTAGCCAAGCTGCAACGATGGTGGAGACAGTAGAACCGGGTGATGATGATGGAACCCCCAGGCCGGAAAGCGGCAATCATTTGTTGACAAAGCTGCAACCATGGAGCGTTTGTTTGATCGCTCGACAAATTTTTGCTAGAGAACCTCCTAGCCCGAAACCTTCAACCGAGAGATCCAAATGATACTACCGGCCGCCTAGAAAGCTACAACCTGCCACTTAAAAAGCTTGAATCAAAGAGGGGGGAGCCGGTGGCAAGGCATCAATCCATCGTAAAAAAGCTGCAGCCGGTGGCAAACAAGTTAGAACAGGTGATGGAGGGAGTTTCAACCAGCGAGCCATCTCCTTGGATCGGTTTCACCCCCC
>NC_041382.1:27989776-27993340 GCF_002162155.2 Triticum dicoccoides
TCGTCCCCAGCGGGCGACCCGGGGGCGAGTAGGCTTTCCCCCCGCCGCCGCCACCCCTCCCTACATCTCCTCCCCTCGCCGCCACCTGAGGGACGCCTGACAAGCCCCGGCGGCTGCCGATGAAGGTGGCGGCGAGGCCTCTCGTCGCTTCGTTCCCGCGCGAAGGACCCCGGTCACCGGGGCGGCGGCCCCGGATGGCGAGGCGGCGCAGCCTCTGCGACAGGCGGCGTGCGCGGGATGTGACGGCCGGCGTCCTCGGCTGCTCGGGCGGTGCGGATCCGGCGGGTGGTGGTCGTGGCGCGGTCTTCTTCCGCTCCAGATCTGAAGGTCGAGCTGCTCCTCCTCCTCTGCTCACTCCTCCCCTCCGGTTGTGTCCGATCTGCAACTTTTGCTACCAGTTCCGGTGCTGGTGGGGTGCCGGTGGCATATCTCGAGTCCGGGGGAAACCCTTGGTCGGATCTCTGACCACGACGGTAAGGGCGCGTGCGCGCATCGCCTTCTCTTCTTCGAGGAACCGCTGAGGTCTCCTGTATCCATCCCCATCCCAGATCCCGGGTGAAAGCCCAAAACTCGTCTCGGGTTGGGTGGTGGTGGCGTCCTGCACATCGTTCCCTCCTTGGAGGCGCCGCCTTGGGTTTGTTTGGTTCTCCGGGTGAGTGGTGCCGAGGTAGGAGAGCGCTCGTCGGCTGCGAGTCCAAGCAGAGGCTTCCCAAGCTCCTTGGGTCTTTGCAGCTTGTTTCTTCAACAATCCTCCCAGTGGTTTTCCTTCTGCTCTCGGTGGCCCCGGGCAGATGGCAGTGCAGCTACGCAGGAAGTAGGGACTCGGCCAGACCTATGATTTTGGGACGAATCAGTGGGAAGGAAGAAGATAGGATGACGTGGGTGTAGGGACCGGATGGCTACGCGGGACAAAATCCGATGGACTACGTGTCTGCCTACGCCCGTCTTCGCCATTCTTTCTAATATATATATATTCACCCCTATGAATTCACACACGCTCATCCTATCACTATGACTCATCGCAACGGCAGGTGGCTATTTTTTTCTTTTGAAGGGAACGCTGGCGGCTAGGTTAAAGCATCCAAGCTTATCCATCAAGCGAGATCTTGGGCCTGAATTGTCCAAGGGCCATGGAGTTAGGCAATTATGTAGGCTTTTTCTCGGATTCTGGACTACATACACATGCACGTACAACATATCTCGGTTGTTTCGTGTGACCGGCGGTCATGATGGAATTCACCGAAGCTACTTTGGTTTTCCACAAGCTTTGACCGAAGTAACAACCGAACTTCTCGGTTTCGGTCTTGGTTTTTATGGTTCGGTACTTCGGTCTTCGATTTATATGCCCACCCCTAACTAAGAGACTGATGAAGTCTCCTTCCACTAAAATTGCGGTCACGAATGACAAATCTAGGACTTTAACTCTGATGGGTTATAGTTTACTAAAAGGGACATGACCATCTGAGCTACGCTCAGTTCGCAGGATATGTGATGGTTTTTATTTTTTGAGGATAAGGATATTTGATACTCCCTCTTTCTCAGTTTACAGGATGTGCGTGTATCTCTAGGTCATCAATTCGACCAATCTAATACAAGGCATATATTACAAAAAATATATCAATATAAACTTCAAATGTTCTATTTTCAAACGGTAAATTTTTTGTGTTATATAGTTCATATTAGAGTGATAAAATTGACAACCTAGGTATACGCGCAGGAGTTGTAAACTGAAATGGAGGAAGTAGTTGTAACTTGTAGCGGTAACTAAAGATCAATTGTTCTATGTTTAAAGACGCTACTTTTGTAGTATGTCACAATAATGTAAGTTCGCAATGTTACTATTCTGTGGCACGTCTAGACCCGTAGCAGATTACAATTAAGCGATGTCGTAAAATCTTTGATTATATGTAATGTACAATACAGACATAACGGCGGTCTTTTTTGGTTGTTAACCAGCTTACATGGAGTTTATATAATCAAGTGGCATTGATGGATTTGTTCGAGTCTGGTCATCGTTAGTCTACGTTCGTGTTTCTTTGGTTTGGATCCTTTCAATCTACACTATTCTTTATCGGCAGTGATTGCTATTCTAGTGCGCTGGTCCTTTGGGGCCTTCGCATGATGACTTTCGACTGTCTACTACAACTGGTTTTGCTCCGCTCAGACGAGGAAGGAGCGATGACGGCGGCGCGCCTTCGGCATGTAATTTTTATTATTTTTATTAGGAGGTCTACGGATCTGGATATAATTTGTAACCGTCACTAGGAGGTCTACGGATCTGGATATAATTTTTATTATTTCCGGTGTTCGTTGTACTACCAGGATTAAAGATGAATAGAACAGAAGTTTTCATGCAAAAAATTAATAATAAATGATGGATTGGTTTATTGCTGGTCTAGGATAGAGGATTTTTTCCTTTGGTTGCAGGGTTTAGTTGGCCAACTATTTATAGTTGGGTTTGGTGCTGAATTTTTGTTGTAAGACAGTTTCTTGTTGATGCGGTCTAACGATTGGCAACACACGCTGCATGTTAAATTGATATAGTATAGTACCAGTGGGTGTAAGGATTTGATCCAACTACCATACCATATCCACTAAAAAAGAAAACTGTACCATCCAGCTTCACCGACTTTCGTTGCTTGCTACTTTGAAAAATAGTTGTTAAAGTAGGCGATACATTTCTTAAAGTTAATGTAATAAAATTTGCTGATTCCACGTCCATTGATAATTAAAACATAGATTTGCACGGATCCTAATTGTGGGGTTTTCATTTGTTTTTACGAAAAGCAGGATTACCTCTCAGCATCTGCGTCAAGCGATGCACACATCCATCTATTAAATCGTACTTAGTATCAAAGTACCAGAACATCTCAGGTAACCAAAGAAACACAATAATCAAAACCGAAAGTCACAACCGGTAAACATAGGAGACGATTCCTAAAAACATAGTATTTTATTACTGGACCACCATTCTAACTAGTTGTACCTAGCCCATACTACCGTCTTTCATCAGTTCCACCAAAAGGCCATGAGCTCCCTTGCTCTCACATGGGATAGTAATGACCACGTACGAATCCATCCACACGCTCGTTAGATAAACTACAAAAAGTTTTTAATATTTGTTTTGTTAAACACACCATCATTTGGCAATTTCAGATAGCCTAATGTAATGCACAGACTTTCATAGGAATTCATGCAACTATGTTGTGCTCTACCCCACCTAACCAGCTGCCAAACAGATTGGATATACAATTAGGTGGAGGTATGTTAAACAACACATGTATTTTTGCCATAATAACTTGGTTAGCGTAAGTTAAGAAATACGTGTTGAATTTTTTTTCTCATGGTTGCAAAACCAATACCGTTTGCTCATTTGCCACCTAAGTTTTGTCAAATTATCCTTTTAGAGTCATGCTCTTATGCACAAATCACATGAAAGTGTTAATATTTAAAGGTACTTTTATTTTCCAAATGTGAATAGTCTTGGGGATTGGTCCGGTATTAATCAAGTCCACGCAAATTGATTTAACTGAAAACATGCCTGAAGCAGAAAGAGCCCACTTA
>NC_041382.1:27994118-28003724 GCF_002162155.2 Triticum dicoccoides
GCCACATGCCTGAAGACCGATCGAACGCATTCGCTGGCTCTGATTTTTATAAGCTAGAGTTGGAACTCAGGACGGCTGGTTGGGAGTCAGTAATACACACAACACAAACATAAATTGAACGGACAAAAGGATGAGAAGTTTCTTTTTGACGTGGAATGGAAGGATAGTTAACACAAAATTAATGTATAGACAGGGGTGTCCAACGGAGAACCAAGAAGGTTCCCCTTAATTAGTAGGTACAAATATAGCATCCACCAAATTTCCTAGGGGAACTAACAGCCATGTCTCGCCATAGGTGGGCCGACCCAGTAAGGCAGGTTTCTTCCTTCCCCTTGTTTTTATTTTTTCTGATACCTGAATAACCTTTATATGTTCATATTTTGCTGCTCCGACAGACTAGAGGCGCTTCTACAAATACTAGACACGTATGGTTTTGATGCTTGAATAACATTCTTCTCTTGATATTTGGCTGCTTCTCTAAAGGATTTAGATGCACATGTAGGAATGCTAGAGATATACACTAGTAGAAAAATGGTCAAATGTGAAGCACATTAGTGCCGCTTTGAATTTGAGCCGGCACTAATGTGTGCATTAGTGCCGGTTCCAACGGCTAGCCGGCCGCTCTTATTAGTACCGGTTCATGGCGAACCTTTAGCACCGGTTCGTGCCACGAACCGGTACTAAAGTGAGTGGTGGCAGGATGTTGTCAGTCCGGGGCCCCTCCAGCACCTTTAGTACCGGGTCGTATCACGAACCGGTACTAAAGGTCATCCTACATAGACCCTTCGTCCACCCGAGCTCGCTCTGTTCTTCCCCTTTCCCCTCTCCTCTCTGTTCTTTTCCCTCTTCCTCTCAAGCTCATCACACATTTTGCTCAAAATTTGTCAAGATTTGAAGGCCCCCATCCATTCAAATGATCACAAAGGTTAGCAACTTTGTCCTTTCATCTCTCATTGCTAGATTAGCTCGTGCAATGCTTTGTATAGTGATTGATTTTTGAGTTTAGTAATTTGGGAGGAATTATATATATGTGCTAGTATTTGATTTATATGCAATTTGAGGTCAAAAATAACACTTAGTTTGCATATGTTGGTAGTGTTTACTTAGTACCTTCTAAATGTCCGTCGTAACCACCGCCGATCGCTCGCAACGTCCCGTCGCCGGCAACACCTTGTGGTGAGCCTCTTGTTCATCAAGTTTTATATAAAAAATTGATGTTTGTGTGATTTGGATATATAGTTACTCGTATAATTATCTTACCCATATATTGTTTGTTATACATAGTGCCATGGTTTTGATATCCGTCCCCGTCGGCCCTCGTCCAGGTTGTTATAATTCGGATGTGGCATATTCTCTTTTAGAACTATTCATTGCATTTCGTGTTTATGACAAATTATGCCCATCAAGTTGACATAGATGTTTGCATGTAGGAGGTAGTTGAACCGGAAATTCCAACCGACCCTATTGTCGAGAGGTTAAATTTAGATGAAAGAGAAAACGAGGATTTCAAGGAAAATTAAAAAGAATTGAGGGGGAGAAGATGGAATTGGAGTTGCATGTTGCCGATATCGTCGATGATCACAAGATTAAGATGGAGAAAATGCGCTTGAGGATTAGAAAGATTAGAAAATATGCCATTCATAGTGAGGCTTGGTATCATTATGCTGTTGGATCAATTGTTACCTTAGTTGCGATCTTGATTGCATTTTTTGTTGCATTTAAATTCTTTAGCTAGAGAGTTATTTGTTTGTTGCATTTAAGTATTGTATGATCTTTATGTATGAACTTTATGTATTGTATTGATTTGGTGTTTTCGGTGCTGTGTATTGAAGATGAGCCGGTAATGGATGTATGATGACCGATGCTCTCCCGAGTTCATTAATGGCGTGCGTACTTTTCTGCTTGCGGCTGAGGCAAACAAGCGGGCGGATGGTTTTATGCCTTGTCCATGTGCTGGCTGTAAGAATGGTCACAATTACTCTACGTCAAGAACCATTCACGTCCACCTGTTTGAGTCCGGTTTCATGCGCCACTATAATGTTTGGACCAAGCATGGAGAAAGAGGGGTTATGATGGAAGACAATGAAGAAGAAGAGGACAACGACAGCTATCCTGGCCATGGGTTCCTTGAATACGATGATACAACAATGAGGGAAGAAGCTGAGCCGGTAATGCGGGAAGAAGCTGAGCCGTTAATGCGGGAAGAACCTAAAGAAGAGGCATCGGATGAGCCCGTTGATGATCTAGGTCGGGCCATTGCCGATGCAAAGAGAAACTGCGCAAGTGATTTGGAGAAGAAGAAGTTGCAGGGCATGTTAGAGGATCACAAAAAATTGTTGTACCCGAATTGCGTAGGTGACAAGAAAAAGCTGGGCACCACACTGGAATTGCTACAATGGAAGGCAGAGAATGGTGTATCTGACAAGGGATTTGGAAAGTTGCTGGTAATGATAAAGAATATGCTTCCAAAGGATAACTAATTGCCCGAGAGTACGTACTAAGCAAAGAAGGCTGTCTGCCCTCTAGGGTTAGAGGTGCAGAAGATACATGCATGCCCTAATGATTGCATCCTCTATCGCGGTGAGTACGAGGATTTGAACGCTTGCCCAGTATGCGGTGCATTGCGCTATAAGATCAGCCGCGATGACCCTGGTGATGTCGAGGGCGAGCGCCCCAGGAAGAAGATTCCTGCCAAGGTGATGTGGTATGCTCCTATAATACCACGGTTGAAATGTTTGTTCCAAAACAAAGAGCATGCCAAGGTGATGCGATGGCACAGAGAAGACCGTAAGAAAGACGGAAAGTTGAGAGTACCCGCTGACGGGTTGCAGTGGAGAAAAATCGAAAGAAAGTATGGGAAGGAGTTTGTAGATGACGCAAGGAACGTATAGTTTGGTCTAAGTATAGATGACATTAATCCTTTTGGGGAGCAGAGCAGCAACCATAGCACCTGGCCTGTGACTCTATGTTTGTATAACCTTCCTCCTTGGTTGTGCATGAAGCGGAAGTTCATTATGATGCCAGTGCTCATCCAAGGCCCTAAGCAACCCGGCAACGACATTGATGTGTACCTAAGGCCATTAGTTGAAGAACTCTTACAACTGTGGAATGGAACAGGTGTACGTGCGTGGGATGAGCACATGGGGGAAGAATTTGACCTAAAGGCGTTGCTGTTCGTGACCATCAATGATTGGCCTGCTCTCAGTAACCTTTCAGGACAGACAAACAAGGGATACCGCGCATGCACACATTGCTTGGACGATACCGATAGTTTATATTTGGCTAATTGTAAGAAGAATGTGTACCTGGGACATCGTCGATTTCTTCCGAGCAGGCATCCCGTAAGAAAGAAAGGCAAGAATTTCAAAGGTGAGGCGGATCACCGGACGAAGCCTCGCCACCGTACTGGTGCTGATGTACATGATATGGTCAAGGATTTGAAGGTGGTCTTTGGAAAGGGTCCTGGTGGACAACCTGTTCCGAATGACGCTGACGGACGCTCACCCATGTGGAAGAAGAAATCTATATTTTGGGACCTGCCCTATTGGAAAGACCTGGAGGTCCGCTCCGCAATCGTCGTGATGCACATGACGAAGAATCTTTGTGTGACCCTGCTTGGCTACTTGGGCGTGTATGGGAAGACAAAAGATACACCTGAGGCATGGGAGGACCAGCAACGTATGCACGGAAAAGATGGCATACATCAGGGTCATGCAAGCTATGCTCTTACCAAAGAAGAGAAGGAAATCTTCTTTGAATGCCTACTCAGTATTAAGGTACCGTCTGGCTTCTCGTCGAATATAAAGGTAATAATAAACATGGCAGAGAAAATGTTCCAGAACCTAAAGTCTCATGACTTCCAAGCGATTATGACGCAACTGCTTCCGGTTGCATTGAGGGGGCTTCTACCTGAAAACGTTCGATTAGCCATTGTGAAGCTATGTGCATTCCTCAATGCAATCTCTTAGAAGGTAATTGATCCAGAAATCATACCAAGGTTAGAGAATGATTTGGTGCAATGTCTTGTCAGTTTCCAGTTGGTGTTCCCACCATCCTTCTTCAACATCATGGCGCACGTCCTAGTTCACCTATGTGAAGTACATTTTGGGTCCTGTATTTCTACACAATATGTTCATGGGAGTCTTAAAGAAATATGTTCATAACCGTGCTAGGCCAGAAGGAAGCATCTCCAAGGGCCATGAAAATGAGGAGATCATTGAGTTTTGTATTGACTTTATTCCTGACCTTAAGCCGATTGGTGTTCCTGAATCGCGGCATAAGGGCAGACTGGATGAAAAAGGCACGCTAGGAGGGGAACAAATAATATGTATGGACGGACATTCTCTCACCGAAGCACACTACACTGTTCTACAGAATTCCGCCTTGGTGGCTCCGTATATGGATGAACAAAAGAATTTGCTATGCTCCAAACACCCAGAGCGGTCTGATCACTGGATTACACGTGAACAAACCAGGAGTTTCGCCAGCTGGTTGCAGACACGTACCATGCATGACGCCTCTATTGAAGATGACCTGTACTTGCTGTCTCAGTTACCATCTTTGAATATAATGACTTTCAAAGGGTACGAGATAAATGGTAATACATTTTACACGATCTCCCAAGATAAGAAGAGCACCAACTAAAATAGTGGTGTCCGCTTTGATGCAGAAACCAAGACGGGAAAGGAAACATATTATGGTTATATATAGGACATATGAGAACTTGACTATCGACATGGTTTGAAGGTCTCTTTGTTTCGGTGCAAATGGGTCAATATGACACGAGGCGGGGTAACGGAAGACCCGCAGTACGGAATGACAACAGTGGATCTCAACAATCTTGCGTATGCAGAAGAACCATTCGTCCTAGCCAATGATGTGGCACAGGTTTTCTATGTGAAGGAAATCTCTACCAAGCCGAGAAAAAGAAAAGATAAGGAAGCGAATGCATCGTACGATGAGCCAAAGCAGCACATAGTTCTTTCTGGGAAGAGAAACATCATGGGAGTGGATGAGAAGTCAGACATGTCAGGAGATTATGAAAAGTTTGATGAAATTGCTCCATTCACAGTGAATATTGACCCAAGCATCTAGTTAAATGATGAAGATTTTCCATGGCTACGGCGCAAAGGGACACACGCAAAGAAAAAGTTTCACACCCAAAGATCTGGGATGTGATCGGCTTCACTATCATCACTTTCTTCTGTGTTTCACACCCAGGAGGGAATCTCTGTAATAGTTAGGGTAGCTAGTTATGTGTTTTGGCATTTGAAACGCGAAGAAATTTTATGTGCAAGCAAATTCTTTCATGCATTTACTGATTTTTTCAGCTAAATGACCCTGAAATTGAAAATCATTTCAAATGAACTCAAAAAAGGTTGAAAGTTGGCATGGTTTCATAATTTCACCCACATAGCATGTGCAAAAAAGTAAATAGGGTTACCGCAAAAACTGGATGCACTTTGTATACAAAATGGACAATCTCTTTCGAAGTATCAGGGTTTCAGACGAAAACTCATCCGTTACAAAGGCATTTCATTTTATAAATAACCTAAGCATTACCAAATTGAATATAATGATAAAACACACTAATATTAAGCATAAGAAAAAAGAATCACTGGAAAATCTATTTTCAAAGTTAAGTTACTCACAAACTAGTGATTCACACAAATTTCAAATAATTCAAAATTTAAACTATTCAAATTTGTAAACTATTCAAACCTGTTGTTGGGCCAGGATGCAGGCCCGCAAAGGCCTAGTAGGCCCACAGCTTTGGAGAGGAGCTCGAGGGAGCTACCGCACTAGTGCTTATAAACTAGTGCGGACGCCCCTCGACTAGCGAGGTGGGACTAAACATTTCGCACCGCACCTGCGCCAGCACACCCCCTTTAGTACCGGGTGGTGGCTCAAACCGGTACTAAGGGGGGGGGTCTTTAGTACCGGTTGGAGCTACCACCCGGTACTAAAGGGGTGCCGTTCCGCCGCTTGGCCTGGCCAAAACAGACCTTTAGTATCGGTTGGTGGCTCCAACCGGTACTAAAGGTTGTTCTATATAAGAAAACACTTCAAAAAATTTGTTAGTTTCTCATCTCTCCCTCTGCTTCTTTCTCCTCTTCCCCGTCGCCGCCGCCCCTCGTCGTCGTCCGTCGCCGTCCTCGTCCCCGTCCCCGTCGTCCCTGTCGCCGCGCCCCGCCCCGTCCTCCCGTCGTCCCCGCCCGGCCCGTCGCCGCCCCGTCCCCTTCGTCGCCGCCCCGTCCCCGTCTCCGTCCCCGTCCACGTCACCGCCCCCAGTCGTCGCGCCTCGCCGGTGAGCTCCTGCCCCGGCCGCCATGTACCACACACACACAATCTTTCTGTTTTTTAGTTATAGAATTATTAGAAATGTTAGTTATATAGAAATGTTTTTTAGTTATAGAAATATTAGAAATGTTAGTTATATAGAAATATTAGAAATGTTAGTTATATAGAAATGTTTTTTAGTTATAGAAATATTAGAAATGTTAGTTTTAGTTATAGAAATATTAGAAATGTTAGTTTTAGTTATAAAATTTAGAATTTGCATATATGAAATCACAATCCATCATTTAAAAAAATGTTACTTTACTTTTGCGGCATATAGTATTTGTTGTCGAGGATGCCCGGCCCGCATCCTCGCCGTCGACCCGTTCGCAACGACATCCTGCTTCAGAGGACCCATGTCCGGGACTGGGCTCCCCGGGATGGCACTGGGAGGTGCTACCTTCAGGGGCGCCACGCTTGGTGAGGAACCCGGACCCGGGTCCCGTCGTCGACCCTCATCTCCTTTGGAGGCGTTCGCGTGTGCCACTTTCAGTGCGGAGGGAGCCGGCCCCGCCGGAGCTGGTACGTCACCGTGTCAGGGAGGAGGACAAGCACGTCCATCGCTACATGGCTGCTATGGATGTCAGGTTCTCCAATACCTGGCAGGTTCTTTGGGGAGATCACCCGAGCTATGATCCAGTAATGGTTCCTTCACTTTGGTTGTCCACCGCCTAGATTACTCTCTAGTATTCGATCTTTATTAGCTAGCTAGCTAGCTAGTGATGTATTTGATATATAATATTCGAGATGATTTATTCGAGATTATATATATTATTCGAGACGATGTATTCGAGATTATATCTATTATTCGAGACGACGTATTCGAGATTATTTTCGATAATGCTTATTATGTACTATGATTGATTTAGTTTTTCCTTATTAATTGATTGCATCCATGCATTGTAATTTGGATATATTTCTTTTGGATTAGTTAAACAAAACCTATGGTGGACAATACCGACAGAGAGGGAGAAGAGGCCCTGTTCAATATCATACGCAATCCTTGCGGGCCAGATGATGATCAGAATGAAGAATATTATGATGGGTCCGAATATCTAAACAACACCGGGGAGGGTGATATGATATTCGATCGCGACGACCGAATTGATGAAGTCATGAACTATGAACATGACGAAGAAAATGTTGATCTTGAAACAACAAAGACCGGCGAGGTATATATATTTATATAAGCAAGCTTCTGCTGATCATCACATGTTTTAAATGACTTGAAGATATATTAACGAATCGATCTTTCTTCTTTCAGCCATCCGGATCGAGGAAATCTTCAGGCAACAGGAAACGAGGCCCAAACAAAAAGTTGAAGGAGGGCGTAAAGTACAATATCGAGGCCATCAAACCTAATGGCGAACCATTAGCACCTAAGAAGATTGCGGACAAGTTCATTCGTCAGTGCGGAGTTCTTGTGAAGGACCAACTCCCGATCTCCCTTCAAGAATGGAGAGAGCCAGCAAAGCCACGTCCAAGAGTTACTTTTGTCGACGACAGACAAAAACTTCTGCTTTGGGAAACGCTCATGGAACATTTCACCCTACCAGATCATTTCACAGATGCAGATGTGGAGAAAGTCAAGGACGCTCCTCTTAGGAAGATGGCGGTTGCATTCAACAACCACAAGAATCATGAATGGGCCAAGTACGTCAAGAGAGGAAGGAAGACTCCAGTATTCGAGGGAACACTAGAGAAGCAAAGTGCTCATTGGGACGATTTCGTGAAATTTAAGGATTCGGAATTATCTATGGAACGGTCAAGAATAAACAGGGCCAATGACGCAAAAAAGGATAAGTTCCATAAGCTGGGGCCAGGTGGCTATGCGGTGGGAATGCCTAAGTGGGATAAGTCTGAGAAAGAGATGGAGGATGCAGGTGTCACTCCAGAAACATTGAGCTGGCCCGCCAGGTGCAGGACTTGGTTCTATGCGCATGGGGGGAGTTGGACCCGAAGAGAGGCAAAGTTTCGAAGAAGGCATGTCTGGACGGAGCCGAAGATAAGCTACTTGTTGCAATAGAAGAGGCTCGATCGGTGGTGTTCCAGCCCAACAGAGAGAACGGCGAGCTTACGCGTGCACTACAGGAAACAGGTAATTTGCCGTCTGTGGGCCATAGACGGCAAACACCTAAATCCAGACGGCAAAGATTTTGCCGTCAGGAAGCAGACGGCAAAGTCAAACGGCAAAGATAAGTCGGCAAAGAATATCTTGCTGTCAGCTTTTCGTCGAACAGACAACAAAGATTTTGCCGTCAGCCAAACTATGGATTTGCCGTCTGCCACAAAAATAGCAGACGGCAAAGAACTTTTCTTTGCTGTTAGTCAAATAGTGTGCTTTGCCGTCAGTCAGATTAAACTATAGACGGCAAAGTTTGTTTTTTCTTTTTTTAAAGACGCCGGAGCAGGGCATCTCGCCCAACAACCATTTTTTTAGAGGAAAAAAGAGCACAAGAGGTCCGGCTCCATTACATAGCAAAGAAACCAAATTGTCTTACACAGTATCAAATCAGCACGCGGAGGATAGCCCAACCGCTGCCCCAGCAAAGACTACAAACCTAAATGACAGAATTAAAAACTAAGATCAACTAAGGACGCACACCCAAAAGGGGAGTAAAGCAGTAAACTCATACAGAACCAAATCAGATTGAGGCGGAGCTCGCCGGAACTGAGCTGCTCGCCCAATAGCGCCGAGAGGGCCGCGTCGCGCGTCGTCATGGAACGTCTGGTCATGCCCTATTGTTGTTTGGCGGCCGTGTAGGAGGGAGGACGAGCCGCGGAAGATAGGAGGGTGGAGCTTCACGCAGTGCTAGCGAGATGGCGGAGCTTCACGCGGCGGAGACGGAGGAGCTTCACGCGGCGGAGACGGAGTTGAACGCGGTGGCGACGGCAGTGCAGCACGCTAATGACGATGGACAGGCAGGCGAGGGGCGCGGTGCTGAAAGGACGAACGTGCGGCGTGGAGTGCGACTTCTCGGGGACGGGCGGGCGCGGCACCGATCGGACGAGCAACGGGCGCGGAGCCGGCTGCTCGGGGACGGGCGGGCGCGGCGCCGGCCGGACGAGCGACGGGCGCGGAGCCGGCTGCTCGGGGACGGGCGGGCGCGGCGCCGGCCGGAGGAGCGACGGGCGTGGATCCAGCTGCTCAGGGACGGGCGGGCGCGGCACCGGCCGGACGAGCGACGGGCGCGGAGCCAGCTGCTGGGGACGGGCGGGCACGGCGCCGGCCGGACGAGCGACGGGCGCGGAGGCGGCTGCTCAGGG
>NC_041382.1:28004540-28008251 GCF_002162155.2 Triticum dicoccoides
TGCTCGGGGATGGGTTGACGAGGAGGTGCTAGTCGGCGGCGTACGGGCGTGCGGCTGCTCGGGGGCGCCGGACAGGCGAGCGGGTGCTGGGAGAGAGGAGGAAGCATGAGATATGAGGAAGCTGGCCGGCGGCGTGGTTCTGGTCGGGGAAGACGGAGAGAGGAGCAGGAGAGAGGAGGGCGCTGAGGGGATAAGGAGAGAGAGAGGAGATGGGCGCGTGGGGCGTGGGGGACGTGGGTCGGGGCAGGCCTCATGGGTGGGGCCCTGACCTGTGGGTGGGTGGGTGCGTGTTTCCGACGGCTATGGTGGAAGGGCACGTCTCTTTTGGATCTTGCCACGTCACGGATCCGCGTGATCAATCCGCGTGATGTGTTTTCTCTTTGCCGTCTACCAAATAAAATACAAACGGCAAACATCTCACTTTGCCGTCTGCAGAACAAAAGAACAGACGGTAAAGTCTGTGCCGTCTATTATTGTTTTGGCAGACGACAAAGTGAGCTGTTTGCCGTTTGTATTTTGTTTGAAAGACGACAAAGTCTATTTTGTCGTTAGTATTTCTTTGCCGTCTGCAGCAGACGGCAAACCTTGTCTTTGCCGTCTGGCCCGACGAAAAGCAGACGGCAAACACGCCTCCTGACGGCAAATTATCTGTTTCCCGTAGTGGTGCCCTGGGAAATCCTGAACACCCGGGAAGAACACGAGGCATGGGCGCTATTCTGTGGTATGAGGGGTTTTCGGACTGGAACACCGACTACAGAACCCGTGCGAGAAAGAAGATTGCGAAGAAGAAGAAGAGGAAGATGGAGGAGGAACAGAGGAAGCTAGACTATGAACGCCTTCAAGGCCTAGAATCAGCGCACGCGCACTTGGCAGTCAAATTCCAGCGGCAACAGGAGCAGATCGACTCACTTAGCCAGCAAAGGGGGTCTCAGCAACTGCAGCAGCTAGCGCATGATCCAGCATTGGATAGCACCGTCCCATCCATGTCGAGAAGCAGCGTGGGTTCCGCCCTGGGCGACGCATTGCTGGATAGCTACCCAGTGGATGACATCATGGATAACACTAACTGCGAGCTACACTTCAAAATGAAGAGCATATCCATGAAGGTGGCGGACGCCCTTGCTTTTACAAATGCCCCCGAGGCAACCTTCCATTGCAACCCGATTCCAGCGGGCTATGCTCGTGTCTTGATTGATGAGGTGGTGGACCAATATTCGGGGCTAGAGCTTGACATTCCTGGAGGTGACGATGAGCACACACTGGGAGAGGCCAACCATCGTATCATCCTATGGAGAAAGGATTGCATCATCTTTCGAAGGCCACCGACACCGCGTCATCCGACTCCTCGTCGAAGTCCGCCATCGAGTTAGCAGACTCCCGCTCCTCCAAGTCCACCAACGCATCAGGCCACTCCTCCTCTAAGTCCGGCACAGCTTCAGGACACTCCTCCTCCTCCAAGTCCGACAAAGCGTCAGGCCACTCCTCCTCTAAGTCCGACACAGCTTCAGGCCACTCCTCCTCCAAGTCCGGCACAACTTCAGACCACTCCTCCTCCTCCAACTCAGCCACGTCAGCCGTCTTTGCCGCCTCAACAATCACGGAAGAGAGCCGCCTCAACTATGGTGCATAGCGGTACAAGTTGAGGTAGTACTGGAGGTACAGGCGGAGGCAAGCGATTTCAATATGGTCCAAGCCTCGCGCCTCTTCCGCAGAGGCCTTATGACAAGTCCGAGGAGGAAAACGTAGCCATATCGAAGGCCGAGGTGGAAGCCCATTTTGCACCGAAACCGCCACCGCCGCCAAGGGAGAAAGTGCCTGAGGAAAAGATTGACCACTTCATTCGTATGGCTAGAGCACTAGCTACCAAGCCTGTTGACACAGACTATTAGCTCCACATCAAGAAGTTAAATCGAGCATGTCTACAGAAAGAGGCGAGCTCGAGCTCGAGCAAATCAGATGGCAAAAGGAGCGGTAAAACCGTTCCCCAGCTGGGAGAACAGTCAGCGCAATCAATCCCCCTGCTTGTTGAGCCAACAACACATGAGAGTAGGCGCGCCCAATATTATTGTGGGCAAACCGTTAACGTTCCTGGCTGGGCGATGTGGTAATAACCGAGTAGCATATTGAGCAAGCTGAAATGCTCATGATCACTGTTGGACAACTTCTCGATATCGAGTCCATGTCTCCGACTAGAGAGGAGGAAATAAAACGGAAATATGTCCGGGGCCAACCTTTGGTCGAGCCAGATGAGGTCAAGAACCTCCCAATGAGAATGTATGAATTGCATTAGTGGTACATGGACATTACCAAGATTTCCAATCGAGAATGTATGAATTGCATCAGTGGTACATGGACATTACCAAGATTTCCAATCGAGAGTCCCACATGGTGAATGTCAAAAAGGATCATTACTACCATGAGAAAGCTGTGTCCGTTGAGTATTCAGAACTATTTCAGTTATACAATCAAGACGCACTCGACAAATCTATCGTCAGTTGCTATTGTCTGTAAGTGATTTTTTCTGTAATTTAAGTCTCAAGATAGCTGCATTGATCATTTTGATCAATCATTACCTGTAATTATCCTCACTATATTCTTTTCTATGGTGTTATGCAGGATGAATATTTATGAAATGAAAAAATATGGACGCTATGGCATTGGGTTCGTTGACCCAAATACCATTAATGAATACACATGAAAATTAGATCCATATTACGAAAAAGTGTAGAGGAAAGCATGCTAGAGTTCTTCAAGCGCCTCAAATACAATGAAGATATACTACTTCCTTACAACTTCGAGTGAGTCACACTGTCTTGTACTACAAATTCTGTTTTTTCCTACTAGCTAACTACATGTTTTTACTTACATATGCCCGCTTAATTAAGACATGCAAACGTGTGTGCATGCAGATTTTATTGGATCTTGTTAATCATTAAAGTTGATGAAGGAACAGTTGAAGTACTAGACTCGCTAAAGAAATCAACTGACTACACCATCGTGAAGGGGATAGTCAACAGGTAATTTCAATCATTATTAACTATATCTCGGCCTATTTAATTAGTTCGTCATTTCCTGATAACAACTATTTAATAACCCATTTATTTATTTTCTTTGTCGGCGGGCAGGGCTTGGACAAAGTTCATCAGGGCCACTCCAGGCCCATGGAAACAAAATCTGAAATGATATCGACCCCAGGTAAGTAATTAAGTAGTACTAGCTATCTGCCATCTCTTTAATTATCATGCTTGATTAATTATTATCTGATCAAATTTCATTCTCGTAAAGGGCCTGAAGCAGGCGACGGGGAATAATCTGTGTGCATACTATGTTTGCGAGAACATTCACATGATGGCGTCCGAAAGGAGCAGATCTCAAAGACAGAAGTGGGTACGTTTGTCAGAACACTATTCATAATTTTTACACCATTATCGTTGTCTAGTCACACAACTAATACACATGCATATTGATCTCCTTCTTAACAGTTCAAAGAGGTGCGAGAGAAGCTCCTACCAGAGGACCGCATAGAACAATTCAAGAGGAAATAGCGGGATTTTTGCTCGACCAGGTCATAGATCCCAAAGGAGAATACTATTACCCCTACCGCCCCATGAACCACTTCCAATTGTTATCGTGCTCCCAAGACACCAATTAGGCTAATGCCACTGGCTCCGAAGGCACCAATTAGGAGAAATTGTAGATAGGTAGCTAATT
>NC_041382.1:28009185-28012540 GCF_002162155.2 Triticum dicoccoides
ATATATATATATATATATATATATATATATATATATATATATATATATATTATGATCGGTTCTACTAGAAATTCTATTTATATATATGCATAACGTGTACAATATGTAGTATCGTAAAATATCAGCAAACGAAAAAGAATTAAATGAAAAACACAAAATTAAATGAAATAGAAATCATAAACACAACCCCCCTAACTTTTAATACGGCTTGATGTCACCAGCCGGTACTAAAGGGGGGGAGGGTTTTAGTGCCCACACTTTAGTGCCGGTTACCGAACCGGCACTAAAGGGCCTTACGAACCGATACTATTGCCCGGTTCTGCACTAGTGATATGTGAACCAACTACTCGCTTGAAATAAATTGTCCTCGATATTACGACAAGTGAAGAGATACTGGCACAACATACATGTGCGCATTTATAGGTTCGAGCAGTTGGGCAGTATAAATTGGTGAATGCATGGCGAGAGGTCAGATCAGGGTATATAACTACGGTCTTCAGATGTTGAGGGAGTTTCAATCAAGGCATCAAATTCATTCCGCTTGAGAGGAGAAGTGAAAAAAGAGGCACGCCTGTCAAGGTTATGTACGTTTGTTGCTTATATGTTCGTGTGACAGCATCGAGGTGTGGTAGTTGCTACATGCTTGTGCATGTCTACATAGTACATTGTAGAATTAGGTGGCGTTGGGAAAGGAGATGCACTACGAAGTGGTGAAATAAGCCTGCTCAGCTTCGCAGGAGTACTATGAACCTAGATGAGCTGGCAGGCGTGAGCCATGTTGTAGCTAGTAGCACTAAAACTGACGGTAGTCCTGTTTGTGCCAAACTCCTATTTGTGCCGCACTCATATCTGCACGACGAAACTTAGTTGTAGGTCCAACTTGATCTTTCATTTGAAAACGAAGTAGAAAGATGAAACATATTTGTACGTCCAACTTGGTCCTGCAGCTCCGTATCTCCTGTTGATCCAGACTTTAGTATTTGGGTGGCTGTTGTTGATCTTGTGGACTGGAGTAGCAAGGCTGTGGGCAAGATAAGACTGTGGGCAAGATAGGAGTAGCAAGGCTGTGGGAAGCGAGTCGAGCCGCAGGGCAAGCCCCTCACTCAGGTTTGGCTGCGTTTCTCTGGGGCGCCTTCCAAGCCGCTTCATGATGCCCGAGTTGTTGCTAGCTTGGGAATGCTGGTCGAGAAAACTGAGAAGGTTGATATGGCTTTCACCAGAGCTTATGGAGTGGCACGCTTACTGGTGACACTGGTAGAAAAAGGGCCTATAGTCCCGGTTCGTAAGGGCCTTTAGTCCCGGTTCCTGAACCGGGACTAAAGTGTCGGTACTAATGCCCTGACCCTTTAGTCCCGGTTCAATCCAGAACCGGGACTGATGGGCCTCCACGTGGGCAGTGCGCAGAGCCCAGTCAGGAGACCCTTTGGTCCCGGTTGGTGGCACCAACCGGGACCAATAGGCATCCACGCGTCAGCATTTCTGTGGCTGGGGTTTTTGTTTTTTTTTTGAAAGGGGGGGGGGTTAGGGGTTTTGGGGGGTTAATTTAGGTGTTTCATATATTGTGTTAGCTAGCTATAATTAATAGAGAGAAGTGTCCTCTCTTATGTCCGTGCTTGGTCGACGCTACGTACTATACATACGTATAGAGAGGACTAGACACGCTGGCTAGCTAGTAAGCAAACGAAGGAAACAGAAGATCGTCATGAACATATATGCATACAGAGAGAAGTGATATCGACCACCTCTCCTTCTCCGAGAGATTGGTCGAACAACAAGTTCTCGTATATCTATCTGACACTACCGGCTACATATATACAATAATTATCTCTTACAAATATAATCATACGGACTCAGGGTCCACATAGAATTCTCCGTCTTCAGGGATCACGTGGTCAAGAAAGAATGCCGCCAATTCCTCTTGAATTGCTCGCATGCGAGCTGGTGCTAGGAGTTCATCCCGCTTCCGAAACATCTAATTTGAAGAAGGGGGTCAATACACATATATATATATATATATATATATATATATATATATATATATATATATATATATATGAATGAATGAAACTCAACACAAATGATGGTAATAAAATAAAATTGTGAATGTCGTTATTTACGTACTTCATATTATTCATTAGAGTACCCGCCCCGCTCACAGGTCGTGTGGCGGATGGACTCGCAGATGTAGTATCCACAGAAATCATTCCCTTGTTCCTGCCACAACCACTTTACAAGAAATAGGGGTCAATCAAACTGATAAGCAAGAATGCTAAATGGTATTGATGAAACTAGCGCTTGAATCACTAGGAGATGCGCGGAACATGCTACTATAGTACTTACTTTCGGGTGTCTAAATTCCAGCTCCTTCG
Source organism: Triticum dicoccoides (assembly GCF_002162155.2). Classification (NCBI taxonomy): domain Eukaryota; kingdom Viridiplantae; phylum Streptophyta; class Magnoliopsida; order Poales; family Poaceae; genus Triticum; species Triticum dicoccoides. The sequence goes on from NC_041382.1 coordinate 28,011,555, forward strand.
GCAGTCCCGGAACTGTTTTGGTGAATTTTCTCCAAACCCTGCCGGACAAAGAAAACAATTACTTGATATCAGGAATTGAACAAAGTTGCTGATATGGTGGATAATGATCAATTTAACTTACTTCTGGAGTATTTGAGTCATGTCTGCATAGTCCTGGGGATCTTTTCGTTTTGAGACTAAGACGGTTACTAGTCCCTGCTCAAGCTTAATCTCTAGGAGAATATAGTGGAAACTGTACACACATGCATAACTCATGAATTACATTACTATAACCTTGACTAATATATAAGGGAAACCGAATACGCACAAGACAGTAACACTCACCTGAAGTTGTAAGGAAAGAGTATTATATCTTTGTTTTGATTTATTACGAACAATCGTAGCAAGTTGGCCTCGGTAGCTGCGGCATGAAGTTTAACCTGAGTTGCATCTATGAGATATGTGTTAATGAACCCAATATCACCGACTTGTCTTTTCTTCAATTCGGCGATCTTCAATCTGCATAATATAGTGAGGATGATTATAAATACATGCAATGAAAGAGCTAAGCTATATAGAGAAACTTAATGACAGAAGTAGTACTACTTATAGACAGTAGCAGGCGACCGTTGTTTTATCGAGGGCCAATTGATTGAAAAACGGATAGAACTCCTCAAATGGAACCGGCAACAGATCAATTCCAACGAGGTCATGCTCCTTTTTAACTTTCACATACAAAGTACTCCTCCCCCAGAGTCTCTGTAGATTTTCAAGTACCAATCATGCAATCTTCGCATCATCGTTGATAGAGATCTTTCATCTTTGACGAGAGGCTTCCCGTACTCGTATCTTTGTATCTGCACGTCCATGGGTTCAAAATGTACTTCGTCGGGCAGGTAATCTGCAAGATTGCTATAACCGGGCACCATCCTCGGATCATTAGCGACGTTGTGGCTAGGCACCTTGAGCGGGGGGCACGATTGCTTCGCTTGTTCGCCGAGCTGGGT
>NC_041382.1:28018586-28019287 GCF_002162155.2 Triticum dicoccoides
GGGCAATGGTCACGGTTGGTGCCACGAACCGTGACCAATGCCCCCTTTAGTCCCGGTTGGTGCCACCAACGGGGACCAATGGCCTTGTGCTGCCCCGCGCCCAAAAGTTTAGTCCCACATCGCTAGCTGAAGGGCTCCGGCACTGGTTTATAAGCGCTGGTGTGCCTCCCCATTCGAGCTCCTCTCTAATGCAGGCTTTCGGACCTAAACTTGCTACTGCCTGTGGGCCTATTGGGCCTTCTGCGGGCCTGAATCCTGGCCCATGTAGGGTTTCTAGTCGTATTCAGGCCGTGGAGGCCCAGTAGGAGGCATTTTTTTTGGTTTTTTCTTTTTTATTTCTACATTTTTTTGGTTTTTTATTTTTTATTTCTACTTACAACTAAATACTTACAGTTTTTTAGTGATTTCTTTTTGCTTTTAGGTCACAAAAATTATAAACTTTCTGTTAGTGCCATTAGTTTTAAATTTTGAATAGTTTAAATTTGAATTTTTAAAAATTTGTGTGAATCACTAGTTTATGAATAACTTTACTATAAAAATAGAATTTTTTTCTATTTATTTTTTATTTCTACTTACAACTAAATACTTACAGTTTTTTTAGTGATTTCTTTTTGCTTTTAGGTCACAAAAATTATAAACTTTCTATTAGTGCCATTAGTTTTAAATTTTGAATAGTTTAAATTTGAATTTTTAAAAATTTG
>NC_041382.1:28019546-28020021 GCF_002162155.2 Triticum dicoccoides
TACAATTAAATACTTATAGTTTGATTTTAGGTCACAAAAATTATATTCTTTTTGCTATTGAAGAATGTTATAGTTTTATTTTAGTTGATCATAACATAATATTTTAATTGATTGTTTTTATTTTCATAAAAGTTTTGTAGTTCATTCTGTTTGCTATTAATTCATTCTTTGAGCTAAATGACCCTGAAATTGGAAAGCATTTCAAAATGAACTCTGAAAAGGTTGAAAGTTGGCATGGCATCATCATTTCATCCACATAGCATGTTCCAAAAAGTAGAGAGGGTTACGACAAAAACTTGATGCACTTCGTGTATAAAATGGACAATCACTTTCGAAGTATCAAAGTTTCGAACCATAAGACATGAAAGCATTTCAAATGAACTCTGAAAAAGTTGAAAGTTGGGATGGTATAATAATTTCACCCACATAGCATGTGCATGTACAAAACGGACAATGGTAGCATGTTCGTCTGTTA
>NC_041382.1:28021792-28035825 GCF_002162155.2 Triticum dicoccoides
CACCGTTTCCATTCCACAGCTGTAAAAGTTCTTCAACTAATGGCCTTAGGTACACATCAATTTCGTTGCCGGGTTGCTTAGGGCCTTGGATGAGAACTGGCATCATAATGAACTTCCGCTTCATGCACATCCAAGGAGGAAGGTTATACATACATAGAGTCACGGGCCAGGTGCTGTGATTGCTGCTCTGCTCCCCGAAAGGATTAATGCCATCCGCGCTTAAAGCAAACCATACATTCCTTGGGTCCTTTGCAAACTCATCCCAGTACTTTCTCTCGATTTTTCTCCACTGCGACCCGTCAGCGGGTGCTCTCAACTTCCCATCTTTCTTTCGGTTCTCACTGTGCCATCGCATCAACTTGGCATGCTCTTCGTTTCTGAACAGACGTTTTAACCGTGGTATTATAGGAGCATACCACATCACCTTCGCAGGAACCCTCTTCCTGAGGAGCTCGCCGTCAACATCACCAGGGTCATCTCGTCTGATCTTATACCGCAACGCACCGCATACCGGGCATGCGTTCAGATCCTTGTATGCACCGCGGTAGAGGATGCAGTCATTAGGGCATGCATGTATCTTCTCCACCTCCAATCCTAGAGGGCATACGACCTTCTTTGCTGCGTATGTACTGTCGAGCAATTCGTTATCCTTTGGAAGCTTCTTCTTCAATATTTTCAGTAGCTTCTCAAATCCTTTGTCAGCCACAGCATTCTCTGCCTTCCACTGCAGCAATTCCAGTACGGTACCGAGCTTTGTGTTGCCATCTTCGCAATTGGGGTATAACCCTTTTTTGTGATCCTCTAACATGCGATCGAACTTCAGCTTCTCCTTTTGACTAATGCATTGCGTCCTTGCATCGACAATGACCCGGCGGAGATCATCATCATCGGGCACATCGTCTGGTTCCTCTTGATCTTCAGCAGCTTCACCCGTGGCAGCATCATTGGGCACATCGTCTGGTTCCTCTTGATCTTCACCAGCTCCCCCCGTTGCAGCATCACCGTATTCAGGGGGCACATAGTTGTCATCGTACTCTTCTTCTTCGCCGTCTTCCATCATAACCCCTATTTCTCCGTGCCTTGTCCAAACATTATAGTGTGGCATGAAACCCTTGTAAAGCAGGTGGGAGTGAAGGATTTTCTGGTTAGAGTAAGACCTCGTATTCCCACATTCAGTGCATGGACAACACATAAAACCATTCTGCTTGTTTGCCTCAGCCGCATTGAGAAACTCATGCACGCCCTTAATGTACTCGCGGGTGTGTCTGTCACCGTAAATCCATTGCCGGTTCATCTGCGTGCATTATATATAATTAAGTGTCCAAATTAATAAAAGTTCATCATCACATTAAAACCAAAGTGCATACATAGTTCTCATCTAACAACATATAGCTCTCCAGAGCATCTAATTAATTAAACCATACATTGAAACTATGTAAAACATTTCAATGCGAAAACAAATGCGATCATAATCGCAACCAAGGTAACAATTGATCCAACGGCATAATCATACCAAGCCTCGGTATGAATGGCATATTTTCTAATCTTTCTAATCTTCAAGTGCATTGCATCCATCTTGATCTTGTGATCATCGACGACATCCGCAACATGCAACTCCAATATCATCTTCTCCTCCTCAATTTTTTTGATTTTTTCCTTCAACAAATTGTTTTCTTCTTCAACTAAATTTAACCTCTCGACAATAGGGTCGGTTGGCATTTCCGATTCACATACATCCTAGATAAATAAAATTTATGTCACGTTGGTCGGCATAATTTTCATAAACAATAAATGAACCAATAGTTATAAAGATAATATACATACCAAATCCGAATCATAGACAGGACGAGGGCCGACGGGGGCGCATACCAAAACCATCGCACTATATAAGATGCAATAATAAATGTAAGAAAATGATACAAGTATCTATCTAAACATACAAGTAAGAATATTTTTCCTTTCAGAAAGAAGATAAGAACAAGAGGCTCACCACGGTGGTGTCGGTGATGAGATCGGCGCGGGTGATCGACGCCGGTGAAGACGGGGACGGGGCGTGACGGACCGCTAAATCTAGACAAATCTCGAGGAAAATGGAGCTTGGAGGTCGAGCTTCGAGAGGAGAAAGCTTAAGTAGTGTGGCTCGGGCATTCCATCGAACACCTCATGTGCATAGGAGGTGAGCTAGAGAACCACAAAGCCCTCTCCCCCTCGGCCAGAAAAAACAGAGCACTTTGCTCTGCTCTTGCGCGAGGGGGTATATATAGGCACCTCATTGGTCCCGGTTGATGACATGAACCGGGACTAAAGGGAAGCCTTTGGTCCCGGTTCAAGCCACCAACCGGGACCAATGGTGGTGGGCCAGGAGCGAGGCCCATTGGTCCCGGTTCGTCCCACTAACCGGGACCAAAAGGTCCAGACGAACCGGGACAAATGGCCCACGTGGCCTGGCCGGCCCCCTGGGCTCACGAACCGGGACCAATGCCCACATTGGTCCCGGTTCTAGACTGAACCGGGACTAATGGGCTGAGCCGGCCTGGACCATAGCCCTGTTTTCTACTAGTGTGAGTATCCTTGATATTGAGTTTGTACCTGACGTGGTCATGTGGACTTACAAGGGCGAGGTTTTCAACCTTGAGATTGAGTTTGAGAATTCAGATCTTTTTGCGGAGGCTATGGCAGGGCCGGATGTGGATATGCAGGATAAGGATGATGGTTCGGGTAACACGGAATCGCGAGGGGCCGAGGCTGAGCATCCGTTGGCCAACGGGCCGAGATCCACCTTGCAGGCGCTTGGGTCTGGAGTGACCCCTTCGGTTTCAGCGCCCATGTCCACTTTGAGATTCGGATCGTTTGAACCTGCATCCGCTCCTCCGAGACTCTGGAGCGATCGGGTGGAGTCTGAGGACGTGCTAGAGGGCACGCTACCACCCTTAGACTTTGCAGGTTTTGATGGCTCTGCTGAGAGAGGGGGGGATTGTGGGAAGGCGGCTCCCTATTCCTCTTCTACTCTTGTTGCTTCACCTCGGTCGAGGATCGTAGGGGAGGTAACTCCTCTGCCCACTGCCGTCGGGTCGGCGGTGAGAGGGAGATCGGGGCAGGAGGCCCCTGGTCGTTCCTCTCATGTGGTGGAGCCACCGTCTTCTCCTACAGCGTCGGCTTGCGTTGAGGGCAGGAGTTCCTTTGTTCCACCGCAGGGGTCGGGACTGCCGGCGACGCCTAGCCTGGGTGCTTTGCCCGCCGGCCTAGCAGCTCATCCCAGCGAGGGGGAGGGGAGGCAGGCGGCCCCCTTCCTCCTTCCCCTGTGCGCCCGTTGGTACCCGCGATGAGGTCGGCTCCGGGGGCGGTGCAGCTTCCGAGCGATGGGGGTGAGGCGGGCGGCCTGACCCCGGTCCAGGCATCTAGGGAGGAGGTCATAGCTTTTGGAGGCATCCCAGATCCTGTGTCTCAGGGGCGGCGGATGAGCTGTCGCCTTCAGGACCATCCAGAGGTGGATGACATGCAGCTGAGGTGCGCTAGACGGGCGGCCAAGCTTAAATATGTATCCTGCGTATCCATGTCGCCTCAGTTCCACTGAGAGCTTAAGTAATTTATTTGGCCACCGGCGCCGGTGAAATCTTGCAGCCACCATATGGTAGTGAATGGTGATCCATGATCCCCTAGGACACTGGTGGAGCTACAGCAAGGCCATTTGGTCTGGGCCCCGACTAGGATCGAGATGCATTGAGAAACCAATAGTAAGGCACAAGTATCCTGTACGCAGTTCCATAGTGATAATCAGGACATCGACGACCACCTGCAGCTCGATAAGACCCGATGCAACACTGGCACATCTGAAACTAAATAGGGAGTTCCTCAAGTAACCTTTTTACACTTGCATTGCACTAATCTGGTCCGGATTTTGATGTGGCTGGCCGGAACGAAGATTTTCAATTTTCTCTATATCTAGCAGGCAGCACAACGAAATAGCTTGGTTGATTTCAACAACATGTCTATGACTGATTCAGCGAGTCTCCCTCGTACTGCCTATCATTGTTTTATATATATCAGAGGCCTTGAAGCCCAGACTAGCAACTCGTGGTATCTTGCACACACTTCCACGCCTATGTTGGCCTTTCCCCAGGGAAGAAGGAACACACACGCCCAGTATTCCTTCTTCCTCCCTTCACACACAAATGCCTTTTCTTGTATTTCTTCTCACCTCATCTGACAGAATGATGCAAATACATGGGATTTAATAGCAGGACTCACACGACTATCACGCACCCACTAACCTCTAACATGCACACACACGCCGGCCAGCCACACACACAAATGGCTTGATCCGTTTTTTTACTCCACACTACTTCCCTTCATGCATGCACGTTCACGATGCCAATGAAAATCCAACAGCTGTGACATGGTTGCAATCTAGTCGATGGTCAAGGTATAGGATCCGTATGCACTGGGATACAAATAGCATGGGCCAAGTATGCTGTATGAAGAATCATGAAACAAGAACGAAGTTCTAGCTGGTCACAAGGCTACTTGTGACCTGATTGAGCATTACCTTGGACTTATCAATTATCATCCTACACGTACTGGTGGTACCTAGGATTAAGTAGTCTCTTTTTCGTATCTAGTCTTGTACATGGCACTAGGTTGAAGTTACTATGGACGTGCGGGATTAACCAATTCCATGATCAAGCAGACTGTGCAGAAAGCTTGGGCACGTTCAAAGTGTAAATCTTTTGCTTGGACTAATGACAAGTTTGAAAAGAGAGGCCCAATGGTGGCCTATGCCAGCTTTGCAAGCGTAATCGGGAGACGGCGGCTCACATCTTGTTCTAGTGCCGGTACACAAAACAAATTTATTGCTTAAGATAAAAGATTGGCTTGGAAGAGAGGACCTCGACACTGCCAATTGGAAACACTTCGACTCCGTGCACTTTTGGTGGACCCAGACACTCAACTTGGATGGTAGTCTGAACAAGGCCACAGCTTCACACCCCATGCTTGTTACATGGGAATTTGGAGTGAGAGGAATGCGAGAAGTTTGCCGTAGTCATGCGACTTCGCCAACAATTGTACTTGATATTGTCAGAAGTGAGGCTAACTTCTGGGGCACTACCACAGCAAAACATTTTTGGGGCAATCATTCCGGGAGAGTAAACCCATTTTTTCTTGGGCAGCAGCCTTGTATGATATACGTTTCACCTTTCTTAATATTAATTAAAATGTAAAGTTTTTGCCTTGGTTCAAAAGAACGACTATTGATATGCGGCAGAAGGAAGCTCGGTAGTAGGCTGGGGCACTGGCCGGTCAAATAATATTGCTGTACTACAATGACTCTTCTAAAAATCTTAGCATGTTCACAAGGTCATAAATAATGACGGAGTAATCATGTGGGCATTAGTTGTCCCTGTTTGAGATCTTCATAGTCACCGTAGTACAATAGAGAACAATTGGTAGGTGAATGGCTACTAGTGCAGGTCCTATTGCCCTCAAGAAAAGTTTGACAAGGGAGTGTTTCACGATATCACATTTCCTGAGCTCTATATATTCAGTACAATATGCATCCTTTGCAAGGCTAAACATAGATAGAAAGAGAATGTTAGGAATGGAAGAGAAATCTGCTGGCACTAGCTACTTGCATGGTAGTGAGTGTAGGATTGGAAGTCATTCGGAAGCACCGTAATACAAGAAGATCCAGTTCCGTTCTGACATCATCTGCAGTAAGTATGTCTCCGTCATCCGGTGTTTGGCATTTTCGCGAGTCCGACTACCCATGACAACCTCTCAGCAGGTGCCTTATGTAAACCTCCTCAAGTAGGTGAACCTCAGCTACAATTCTAGGCTAGTTGGCTGCGACCGCAGTATGAGAAACTTTTGACGTAACCCTACATCATAGCTCGACACCAATGCCGGTAGGAAGATATGTGGCGTCACTGTGGGGACAATGCTGCACTGGCAACCACAAAAAGGTTAGCCATTTGCAGAGACAATGAAATCTAACAGGAGTTGTTCTGAGTTCCATTGGGTGGAAAGTTCCTGTAATTCTTCATGTACCTCTAGTGGCAAGTGACTCGGAACTTATGAAAGGATATCCAACCTGATTGACCTGATTTGAACTGCTATTTGTCCCCTGACATGTCGCGGATAGTGTCCAGGCGTATCGCCTTGGACTCCTATTTGTCCATGCACGCAGTCATATCCCCTCAAAGGAAAGAGGCAAAGTGGTTCTGACGTGGCGGGGCATCCGGACACAAGACCTATTTCCGAATATACTTACTCGGTCTGCTAGAGATATACTATAAAGGTGTCAACGTCCAATTGGACAGATGCTCAAAACTTTGCCTAGAGTCATCTCCAAAGACTACTATATATAGTATGAGTTCGACGCTCCTCCGCAGATCTATAAAATTCATAAACTTGGACTTGGAGTTTATCTGTGCCGGTGTTCCTATGGGATAATGAGTGGCATCCTTGGAACAGTCAGACCACACGCTAGCATCCCTGCTCGGGTTTTCATGGCACATCCATACTCGGATATCTATTAAGCCTCCTCCGGGGGACGACAATGCCACAAGTTTCTCATCGTAGTCAACTATCCTCGATCAGTCGAGAAGCACCGGTACTAGAATCCATTGGAATTTTGTTCAAATTGTAGTTAACTAAAGTGTGAGGGCAGGTGCTGAGTATCTCCACGGTACTCGGACCAAACCAGGCTTTCGGTAAACTCGTCTAGAAAATCTCAACCGATTCGAGGGCTAATATTACGGGTACCCATTATAGGTACGGTCATAACATGCCCATCTTAGCCTAGATGGGGAACCCACAACACCAGACTTTAGGATCTCCAGGTCACCGATCCGCTCGGATACAAGCGAAGATTCCTGTCACTTGAATGACACTCATCCACTCAGATGCCTCCAAACCACTTGTACATGTGAAGCACTCGGCGACAGGAGGTGAATAGCTGGAGGAGAAATCTAGGGCATCAAGGGGCATGCAACATATGCATTACCAACATCTAATTCGTCAGTTACACCATGTAGTGCGCACCATCAATGCAATCACTCAAACCCCTTTGTAACATAACTAGGCAAGGGGATATCGCACTCTATATAAGTCACCCCACAACACATGAACAAGGGTTCACAATCCTTTGTAATCATCATAAACAAGGAAAACATAGCCCCAGGGCTCAAGACATACGGTTCTTACCTCCTCTGCGAGGGGCCAGAACTGGTAAAATCCATGTGTAACACATGCACCATAGGTAGATGTAGCCCTTGTTTGTATCCCTTTTCCTTACTATCAGAATCATTCCCACGACAGGTATCATAGTCCCCTAGAATGGCCGACCCATTTACTCGTTCACAACCCCTGTGTGTTTGAGCGACATCTTGACGTAGTGTGTGTCATATAGGATTTCGCATGATTCTTCCGACAGGATTTCACGTGATGTCAGCCTTACAGATTCCTAATTGTAATTTTCTATAGGCGATAGGAGAAGGCTGGCCCATTTCTGCGTAGGTTCGCTCGGCTCGTAGCGATCACTATAGGTCCAGCTTACTATGTTTATTTTTCTATATTTTTGCTTTCTTTCAATTTATTTGTTTTCTTGCCTTTTTTCTATTCTCCTGTTTTCATTCTGCTTTAGTTTTCTTAGTTTTCTCTTGGTTTATTGGTTTTCCTTTCTTTATTTATTTTTCTTTTGTTTCTTCGTTGTTGTGTTTTTGGTTTTACCCTTCTCTTTTGTTTCTCTGTAGTTTTAGTGGTTTTATTGTCCATTTTCATCTTTCATTTTTTTCAATACATGTCTACATTATTCATATGCATTCTAAAGAAATTATATACATCAGGCGCTTTTTTTACAAAAGTTTAAGATTTTCTAATGATAAACACATTTTTCTGAACTATGCAATCTTTTTCTACATTTTTAAAACTTTTTTTTAAAATTCCCGAAAAAAATTTAACTCAAGAACATTTTCTAGTTAAACTGACATTTTTCTGAATTACACAAATATTTTATGACAATGTATAACCATTTTTTTACACATGATTAACATTGTTTGCAAACTTGATTGCTGTTTTCTACTTTTTTTATTCATGTTGTATATTTTCATACACATGAAACATTTTCTATAGATGTCTATCATTTTTCAAAATACGTGTTTAGTTTTTTAACAAAATTATGTAAAATATTTCTGCAATACATATATTTAGAATATTCTCTGCATATAAACAAAGTGCAAAATGAATACAAAAGAAAAAATGTGAATAAAAGAGGGAAGGCAAAATTAAAACAAAGCAAAAAAAATATGGTGACAAAATAAGTAACATGACGTCATAGTGGGAGTAACTAATTAGCAAGTAATATAACACACCCCAATGCAAATTTGCTTATGTGACATGTAGCTAATGAGGATAGAGGTGTTTAGAGTAAAATTAATATATTACCGTAACATAACACAACCCAAGCTAAAAACGAGTCTACATCTTAATAAATGATGTCTTGCATGATACTATATATATGTTACTGCCCACTGTGAAGATAGTAACATAGACTAGTAACATATGCATGTTATGACTCTAAATTACTTTCCATTGTGACTGACCTTAGCACAATTTCATAGGTAAAATGCTGATATGCCACATTGATCAATGAAAAGAGAGGAGAGGGTTGTATGTTAGCCAAGATACTGCTATATATATTTATATAAATAGCGTGAGTGTATATACATACTGGCATATAAATATATATATAGCTCTTCTAGAAATATGGTGCAGGTTTCTACAAGAGCTATATTTATTTATATATGCCAGTATTGATATACACTCACGCTATATCCTCTCGTGTCCTAGCTACCTTGCAATAGCAAATCACATTATATGTTAGCTAGTAACAGCAAGCCACACTATCTTCTCGTGAGGTAGTAGCAACGACATGTACTTCATTTGTCAATGTCGCATTCCTGCTAATTTAAGTTAGGACTAGGAGACATTGGGAAATGCCATAGATCAGATAGAGTAGGTGCTGAAACTTCGTGATGCTGAGAATCTGGAGTGTTCTTGTTAATCTTTCTTGAGGTTTTCGTCTCACACGCTCGACCTATGAAGACAGCGGTGTACAGACGTGTCGCCTAGGTATGTATAAATGTTAGACAACGAGCTGATGGGCAGGCATTTGGATCCATGCACATTCATAGTTCCGGCGGAGCATCAGATTCTGTACGGATCGAAGAGACTATAGCCTATCGGCCTGCGTAGGTAGTAGCAAGCTTCAAAATGTTGCTCCCAATGATTTAATCGAGTTAGATTCCATACCAAAAGTTGCCATCTTGTTCTCTGTAACCTGTAAGGCTTTCTCGCCAAGGAGTATCGAATGGTTAAGTACGCCACCAAATGCTTCCTCCTCTACGGGCTCGTGATGTAGGGCATTCCGACAATCTATCTTCCCACAGCTAGCCAGAAAATACCACAAGCAGTCTCCACACGTCACACAGTCACACGGATACAGTGCTCCACCTCTACCGTGACTAATGTTTTACTTCAACGGTATGCATGGATCCTAGTGTGATGTAGGAATGCACCTGCGTGCGACTGCTTTTTCACTTTAATGATGTGCCTGGAGCCTAAATGTTCACGTACTCTTCGATCACTTCGCCATCCAAGGAACAGAGAAACATTTGGCAGGATCAATCTCTCTATATTGTCAACTAGAATAACTATAGAAGATTCATATTTTGGCAATGAGGCATGGGCTATGACTAGTAAATTCTGGGGAAAAAATAGTTCAAAGTGTCGAAATCAACTTGGAAACAATTAAACATTAATATGTATGCATCTTCAATACTTTCTAAGGATGCTGCACGTCTTGAAAAAAAACAGTACTAGCAAAATAAAATGTTTTACACACTATACTTTCTTGACCTTTTTACGTTTTGGATTTGATTTTGAATTTTCCATAAGAATTTGCAATGAGTCAGACAAACTTCTTTATTTTTAAATAATGACATACAAAACACATACAGTTACGTGTATGATGCTTTCTGCAGATTTAATATTTTGAAAGGTGATTTTCAGCCAGGAGTACGTACTTTCTGATGTACCTTTGATTCTTTGAGTGACTCCTCGAGCACGCTTATCTCGAAGGCCAATCGGAGAGAAACACACAAAATTTGATGTTACCTGTTTTCTTTCAGAGGAAGAATAAATGCAAGACACATATATGAGGTGGTACATTTATTAGAAGAGCTACGTACATTTATAAAGCAAGAGCGTGGAGACTTCTTTTGGTAATGTCGTGTTGCTGTTAATTAAATTTAGGACTGGCAGACATTGGGAGATGCCATAGTGCTGCTTTAATCCGTGCATCACCCTGGGTAAAAAACGCATGGATGTTTCCCTCCGTAGTTAGCGTAATTTATGCTGATCTCTTTTGCTGTTTTCGTGTCACACGGTCTATCAGTGCAGCAGGTTGCCTAAACACATTCTACAAAGAAAGATCCACAAAAACACATTGGGGATGTAGCGGACACAGATGTATGTCTTCTGTTGTTTCTCCATGTCTATTCCGTGCACCAGAGCCACTCAGCCGAAGTAGATGCAATGTGGATAGTTGGTCAAATGTTGTACCATGTGAGAGTCTAACACTCTGCATAGTTCTAAAATGTTCACTCCACCACTTGATCAAAGGGTTACATGCAATAGCGTTTGTACTTTCAGATAAATCCATGTGGAATATTTCCAGTTCAAACGAGATTGGCGAGCGACAGGCCGACAGTATATCAAAAACGGATCGATTCAGTTGACATTTATTCCTTACTAAACACTTTGCATAGCCTGTTTCTTTTTCACCTTCTGTTTGTTCCAAATTGGTGGTCCTATAACCAGGATTTGCCGAGAATGTAAAAAATTGTCCTGATCAGATGTGCACCGCTAGCCATATGTATCTTTTGTTCTTTATTTCATTGAACTGATTTCTTGCGTACTTTTGTTTCTGTCATGATAATAACTGTAATAATCTGATTTACCTATATACATTGACTATATGGATGCAGATCACAGTGTGATTTTTCTTTTTTCTCAGGACATAATCCGTTCATATGTCTACAACAACAACCAACAGCCACTGTGTACCAAGCTTATGCTAAGCCATTGTTAGCTAAATCTTTCTCCTTTAGATTGTATATGTTGTGTTAAACATACAATTTGGTACTCGTGTAGGACAAAAAAAATCAAATATAATCAGTTCATATCTAGTCACCACCAATCAGAAACTATTGTACCCAGCTTATGCTAAGCCATTGTTTGCTATATCTTTCTCCCTTAGAGTGTAGTCCAATCATAATCTATGTTACGTTGAAGCAATGCATTATTTTTAAATAAAGTTGAATTTCAATACCAGTTTGACCTTCTCTATAGATGCCATCATAGTTCGCCATGACCGAGGTCGGCACGGTTTTCATCGACATTCGCCTCACTCCAAACCAGCAGCTACCCAGATCAATGATGAGCAACGCCATGACAGTGTGTGCAGCCGCCGGATCATCGGCAGGGAGCCATCAACCCTCGCCGATCCCTCACCACGCGGTTAGACGTCAACCGACGTCGGATCAGGGTGGGATCCAGATCCACGGCTGCAGACGCACGCACCATCGCCAAGGAACCCGCAAGTTCCGCCGCCGCACGACGTGGGACGCCTTGCTGGCCACTGCATGCACTCTCCCTACCCCAGCCGATCCAGGGGGTTCGCCGCCGCGTCTAGCCAAGCAGCCTATGTCCCACAACCTCGAGGCAGCCAAGCAGCCACGTCGCCGGAGGTCGCCGCATGCACTCCATGAGAAACATCGTGCACAACCGCTGGTCGCCAGGACCTCCTGTCCCAACGCACGCCGACGAGCCCCCGAACCCGTTGCACAACGAACCGTGGGCTTCCACAAGAAGGCGCCCTGCCACCATCGTCAGCAGCGCGGGCTTTGTCCGGCGGCGTTCTCTGGCAGCTGCTTGGGAAAGGAAGGCGCAGGAGCAGCAGGCACATTACAGTGTCGTGCCCGAGTTACCCGGGGCAGAGCGATGCGGGGTGATCCACTTTTCTTGCAGTGACGCAGAGTGTTGTTTCTCATGCTGGGTGTCATCTAGTTATTCCTATACCTGGGCCACCAATATTCTAGTAGTTTTGAAAAATAACTTTTTTTCTTCATTTGGTTTAGAAAAATATGTCTATATTTCTGTTTTAAACACTACAAAATGGTATTGGTGATACTGCGGTTTATGAAATTGTTTTATTCATTGACGCCAAACATAGCCTGAAACTGTCAATTCTTATGCTATCCCATGCTTATCTAGAACAAACATGGCGATGACTCATACCCTACACGATAAGACACTCAATCATATACTCCCTCCATTCATAAATATATGTCCTTTCTCCCCAAGCACCGACGGACATGCACGCCTTTCCCTCAGGTGAACTCACCCGCCGCCACAACCTCTCTGACACCAAGAAGCTTATCAATTTTCCCTGCTTCCCTCCCACATCATCACCCATCCCCTCAGGCTAGGTGTTGTGAGGGGTGGGACAGTCACCGTAGCTGGAAACAGCGAGCTAGCTCAGGAGACACGGGAGATGCTCTTGGCTTAGTGGAATGTGCGATTTTTTTTGCTGCAACCGGGAATCATCCAGCACATGAGACGACGATGCCCATGTGCTGGAATCAGCCACCAACACCGGCAGCAGAAAAACGCTACAACAATTGACCACAAAGCTGAAACTGCTCGGCGGTTATGTTGGAACTGGCGGGCTAGCGAAGCTGCAACGATGGTGGAGACACTAGAACCGGGTGATGATGATGGAACCCCCAGGCCGGAAAGCGGCAATCATTTGTCGACAAAGCTGCAACCATGGAGCGTTTGTTTGATCGCTCGACAAATTTTTGCTAGAGAACCTCCTAGCCCGAAACCTTCAACCCAGAGATCCAAATGATACTACCGGCAGCCTAGAAAGCTACAACCTGCCACTTAAAAAGCTTGAATCAAAGAGTGGGGAGCCGGTGGCAAGGCATCAATCCATCGTAAAAAAGCTGCAGCCGGTGGCAAACAAGTTAGAACAGGTGATGGAGGGAGTTTCAACCAGCGAGCCATGGTGCCGGCGACCGTGGTGCGTGGGGGTTGGGGATCGGCGCTGCTGCTATCGCGATGCCAAGTGCTGGAACAAGCCGGCAACAGAGTTGCAACCATGGCAGCAAAAGTTTTTTGTGCAACCCAAAAAGGGACGTGCTGCAAGCGTCACGGCTGCGCGGAGCGGCGCTCCTGCTTTTTTTGGTGTTGGTTGTGTGCGATGACTAGAGGGCAAGGGCAGCTGCGACGAGCCACTGGAGCTTGTGAGGGGATGTGGCAAGAGACGCGGGAAGTAGGGACTCGGCCAGACCTATGATTTTGGGACGAATCAGGGGAAGGAAGAAGATAGGATGACGTGGGTGTAGGGACCGGATGGCTACGCGGGACAAAATCCGATGGACTACGTGTCTGCCTACGCCTGTCTTCGCCATTCTTTCTAATACATTTCAAAGGCAGGCGCCCATATATATATATATATATATATATATATATATATATATATATATATATTCACCCCTATGAATTAACACACGCTCATCTTATCACTATGACTCATCGCAACGGCAGGTGGCTATATTTTTCTTTTGAAGGGAACGCTGGCGGCTAGGTTAAAGCATCCAAGCTTATCCATCACGCGAGATCTTGGGCCTGAATTGTCCAAGGGCCATGGAATTAGGCAATTAGGTGGGCTTTTTCTCGGATTCTGGACTACATACACATGCACGTACAACATATCTCGGTTGTTTCGGGTGACCGGCGGTCATAATGGAATTTACCGAAGCTACTTTGGTTTTCCACAAGCTTTGACCGAAGTAACAACCGAACTTATTGGTTTCGGTCTTGGTTTTTATGGTTCGGTACTTTGGTCTTCGATTTATATGCCCACCCCTAACTAAGAGACTGATGAAGTCTCCTTCCACTAAATTTGC
>NC_041382.1:28036018-28040048 GCF_002162155.2 Triticum dicoccoides
ATCACGAATGACAAATCTAGGACTTTAACCCTGGTGGGTTATAGTTTACTAAAAGGGACATGACCATCTGAGCTACGCTCAGTTTGCAGGATATGTGATGGTTTTTATTTTTTGAGGATAAGGATATTTGATACTCCCTCTCTCTCAGTTTACAGGATGTGCGTGGATCTCTAGCTCATCAATTCGACCAACCTAATACAAGGCATATATTACAAAAAATATATCAATGTAAATTTCAGATGTTCTATTTTCGAACGGTAATTTTTTTGTGTTATATAGTTTATATTAGACTGATAAAATTGACAACCTAGGTATACGCGCAGGAGTTGTAAACTGAAACGGAGGAAGTAGTTGTAACTTGTAGCGGTAACTAAAGATCAATTGTTCTACGTTTAAAGACGCTACTTTTGTATGTCACAATAATGTAAGTTCGCAATGTTACTATTCTGTGGCACGTCTAGACCCGTAGCAGATTACAATTAAGCGATGTCGTAAAATATTTGATTATATGTAATGTACAATACAGACATAGCGGCGGTCTTTTTTGGTTGTTAACCAGCTTACATGGAGTTTATATAATCAAGTGGCATTGATGGATCTGTCTTTAATGGATTTGTTCGAGTCTGGTCATCGTTAGTCTACGTTCGTGTTTCTTTGGTTTGGATTCTTTCAATCTACGCTATTCTTTATCGGCAGTGATTGCTATTCTAGTGCGCTGGTCCTTTGGGGCCTTCGCATGATGACTTTCGATTGTCTACTACAACTGGTTTTGCTCCGCTCAGACGAGGAAGGAGCGATGACGGCGGCGCGCCTTCGGCTTGTAATTTTTATTATTTTTATTAGGAGGTCTACGGATCTGGATATAATTTGTAACTGTCACTAGAAGGTCTACGGATCTAGATATAATTTTTATTATTTCTGTTGTTCGTTGTACTACCAGGATTAAAGATGAATAGAACAGAAGTTTTCACGCAAAAAATTAATAATAAATGATGGATTGGTTTATTGCTGGTCTAGGATAGAGGATTTTTTCCTTTAGTTGCAGGGTTTAGTTGGCCAACTATTTATAGGTGGGTTTGGTGCTGAATTTTTGTTGTAAGACAGTTTCTTGTTGATGCGGTCTAACGATTGGCAACACACGCTGCATGTTAAATTGATATTGTATAGTACCAGTGGGTGTAAGGATTTGTTCCAACTACCATACCATATCCACTAAAAAAGAAAACTGTACCATCCAGCTTCACCGACTTTCGTTGCTTGCTACTTTAAAAAATAGTTGTTAAAGTAGGCGATACATTTCTTAAAGTTAATGTAATAAAATTTGCTGATTCCACATCAATTGATAATTAAAACATAGATTTGCACGGATCCTAATTGTGGGGTTTTCATTTGTTTTTACGAAAAACAGGATTACCTCTCAGCATCTGCGTCAAGCGATTCACACATCCATCTATTAAAACGTACTAAGTATCAAAGTGCCAGAACATCTCAGGTAACCAAAGAAACACAATAATCAAAACCGAAAGTCACAACCGGTAAACATAGGAGACGATTCCTAAAAACATAGTATTTTATTACTGGACCACCATTCTAACTAGCTGTACCTAGCCCATACTACCGTCTTTCATCAGTTCCACCAAAAGGCCATGAGCTCCCTTGCTCTCACATGGGATAGTAATGACCACGTACGAATCCATCCAAACACTCGTTAGATAAACTACAAAAAGTTTTTAATATTTGTTTTGTTAAACACACCATCATTTGGCAATTTCAGATAGCCTAATGTAATGCACAAACTTTCATAGGAATTCATGCAACTATGTTGTGCTCTACCCCATCTAACCAGCTGCCAAACAGATTGGATATACAATTAGGTGGAGGTATGTTAAATAACACATGTATTTTTGCCATAATAACTTGGTTAGCGTAAGTTAAGAAATACGTGTTGGATTTTTTTCTCGTGGTTGCAAAACCAATACCGTTTGCTCCCTTGCCACCTAAGTTTTGTCAAATTATTCTTTTAGAGTCATGCTCTTATGCACAAATCACATGAAAGTGTTAATATTTAAAGGTACTTTTATTTTCCAAATGTGAATAGTCTTGGGGATTGGTCCAGTATTAATCAAGTCCACGCACATAGATTTAACTGAAAACATGCCTTAAGCAGAAAGAGCCCACTTAGCCATGTTATATTTTGCTTTCTTCTCACCACATTGCCAAAAGAAACATGATCTATAGAAGTCCAATATTTTTCGTACCCCTATGGGTATTTAGAAGAAAGAAAGCATAAATGTTGGCATATTCATATGCACTGAATTTATAAGTATGTGCCAAGCCCAATAACACATAAGCTTGCCCTTCCAACAACTACGTCTCTTTTCAAAGTGATCCTCATTACATTTCTGTTATTTGTTCGTTAATTTTTGGTAGTGAATCGGAATCCCGAGACAACCAAATGGGAGAGATCCAATCTCATATCCAAACTACTGTTTGTAGTTCTCTTTTTCCACTTTCGAGCGTCCAAAACAGAATAGTTCACTTTTTTGAATGTATAATTTAAGATCGGGCAGTTGTTCCAAAACACGCAGTACTAACTTCATATTTCTCCATGAAAACTATAGTATCATCGGCATACTGGACGATAGAAACACTCCCGTCCACGATATGTGGGACAACCCCCCCCCCCCACCTGACCCGTCTTCCCTCACTCCACCAATGAGGATTGCAAGGATTCTACAGCAATATTGAACAGGATATGGGACAAAGAATATCCTTGACGCAATCCCTTTTGCGTCTGGAAATAATGAACAACATCATTACCTTGACCCCAATACTGCCTCCTTGTAAAAAGGCCTCAACCTGCCTCCTTGAAGCAGTGTCAGAAGCCCTTCATACACAGAGCAAGCTATAGAAAAGGCCACTGAACTTTATGCCTTCTCAAAATGCACTTTGAAGATGACTCCGTCAAGTTTCTTCGAATGAATTTCATGCGGCATCAAAACGCTACCGGTAGTTCTAGGGTTCCCTACCTCTCTGTCACTTCCCATCCAGCCCGACTCAGCCACATGCCTGAAGACCGATCGAACGCATTCGCTGGCTCTGATTTTTATAAGCTAGAGTTGGAACTCAGGACGGCTGGTTGGGAGTCAGTAATACACACAACACAAACATAAATTGAATGGACAAAAGGATGAAAAGTTTTTTTTTGACGTGGAATGGAATGATAGTTAACACAAAATTAATGTATATACAGGGGTGTCCAAAGGAGAAACAAGAAGGTTCCCCTTAATTAGTAGGTACAAATATAGCATCCACCAAATTTCCTAGGGGAACTAACAGCCATGTCTCGCCATACGTGGGCCGACCCAGTAAGGCAGGTTTCTTCCTTCCCCGGTTTATTTTATTTTTATTTTTTCTGATACCTGAATAACCTTTATATGTTCATATTTTACTGCTCCGACAGACTAGAGGCACTTCTACAAGTACTAGACACGTATGGTTTTGATGCTTGAATAACATTCTTCTGTTGATATTTGGCTGTTTCTCTAAAGGATTTAGATGCACATGTAGGAATGCTAGAGATATATGTGAACCAGCTACTCGCTTGAAATAAATTGTCCTCAATATTACGACAAGTGAAGAGATACTGGCACAACATACATGTGCGCATTTATTGGTTCGAGCAGTTGGGCAGTATAAATTGGTGAATGCATGGCGAGAGGTCAGATCAGGGTATATAACTACGCTCTTGAGATGTTGAGGGAGTTTCAATCAAGGCATCAAATTCATTCCGCTTGAGAGGAGAAGTGAAAAAAGAGGCACGCCTGTCAAGGTTATGTACGTTTGTTGCTTATATGTTCGTGTGACAGCATCGAGGTGTGGTAGTTGCTACATGCTTGTGCATGTCTACATAGTACATTGTAGAATTAGGTGGCGTTGGGAAAGGATGCACTACGAAGTGGTGAAATAAGCCTGCTCAGCTTCGCAGGAGTACTATGAACCTAGATGAGCTGGCAGGCGTGAGCCATGT
>NC_041382.1:28043720-28046985 GCF_002162155.2 Triticum dicoccoides
GGACACGCACCCATGTGGAAGAAGAAATC
Source organism: Triticum dicoccoides (assembly GCF_002162155.2). Lineage (NCBI taxonomy): Eukaryota > Viridiplantae > Streptophyta > Magnoliopsida > Poales > Poaceae > Triticum > Triticum dicoccoides. The sequence goes on from NC_041382.1 coordinate 28,043,750, forward strand.
TATATTTTGGGACCTACACTACTGGAAAGACCTAGAGGTCCGCTCCTCATTCGACGTGATGCACGTGACGAAGAACCTTTGCGTGAACCTGCTAGGCTTCTTGGGCGCGTATGGGAAGACAAAAGATACACCTGAGGCACAGGAGGACCTGCAACGTTTGCACGAAAAAGACGGCATGCCTCCGAAGCAGTATAAAGGTCCTGCCAGCTACGCTCTTACGAAAGAAGAGAAAGAAATCTTCTTTGAATGCCTGCTCAGTATGAAGGTCACGACTGGCTTCTCGTCGAATATAAAGGGAACAATAAATATGCCAGAGAAAAAGTTTCAGAACCTAAAGTCATGACTGCTACGTGATTATGACGCAACTGCTTCCGGTTGTATTGAGGGGGCTTCTACCGGAAAACGTCCGATTAGCCATTGTGAAGCTATATGCATTCCTCAATGCAATCTCTCAGAAGGTGATCGATCCAGAAATCGTACCAAGGCTAAGGAGTGATGTGGCGCAATGTCTTGTCAGTTTCGAGCTGGTGTTCCCACCATCCTTCTTCAATATCATGACGCACGTCCTAGTTCATCTAGTCGACGAGATTGTCATCCTGGGGTCCGTATTTCTACACAATATGTTCCCCTTTGAGAGGTTCATGGGAGTCCTAAAGAAATATGTCCGTAACCGCACTAGGCCAGAAGGAAGCATCTCCATGGGCCATCAAACAGAGGATGTTATAGGGTTTTCTGTTGACTTCATTCCTGGCCTTAAGAAGATAGGTCTCCCTAAATCGCGGTATGAGGGGAGACTGACTGGAAAAGTCACTCTTGGAAGAGACTCAATAATATGCAGGGACGGATATGCTTGGTCTCAAGCACACTACACAGTTCTACAGAACTCTACCTTGGTGACCCCGTATGTCGATGAACACAAGAACAGTCTTCGCTCCAAACACCCGGAGCAGTGCGACGACTGGATTACATGTGAACACATCAGGACTTTCTATAGTTGGTTGGAAACACGTCTTAGAGGTGACAACACTGTTTGTGATGAGTTGTACTTGTTGTTCAGGGGACCATCTTTGACTGTATTGACTTATAAAGGATACGAGATAAATGGGAATACATTTTACACGATCGCCCAAGATCAAAAGAGCACCAACCAAAACAGCGGTGTCCGCTTTGATGCAGCAATTGAGAGCGGAAATGACACATATTATGGTTACATAGTGGACATATGGGAACTTGACTACAGACCTGATTTTAAGGTCCCTTTGTTTAAGTGCAAATGGGTCAATCTGTTAGGCGGCGGGGTACAGGTAGACCCACAGTACGGAATAACAACAGTGGATCTGAAAAATCTTGGGTACACTGACGAACCGTTCGTCCTAGCCAATGATGTGGCACAGATTATCTATGTGAAGGACATGTCTACCAAACCGAGAAAAAGAAAAGATAAGAAAGCGAATACATCATACGATGAGCCAAAGCGCCACATAGTTTTTTCAGGAAAAAGGGACATCCTGGGAGTGGACGGCAAGACAGACATGTCTGAAGATTATGAAAAGTTTCATGAAATTCCTCCCTTCAATATCAAGGCTGACCCAAGCATCCTGATAAACAATGAAGATTATCCATGGTTACGGTGCAATAAGCAAATGACACAAGCGAAGAAAAAGTGAAGACTTTCTCCCGCAACTATTATGATGATACCATGCCAACTTTGTAACACACGAACATGCTACCATTGTCCGTTTTGTACATGCACATGCTATGTGGGTGAAATTATGATACCATGCCAACTTTCAACTTTTTTAGAGTTCATTTGAAATGCTTTCATGTCTTATGGTTCGGCCCTCGTAATACCATTATTCATATTTTAACTATTCAAATTTGAAAACTAATGGCAGTAACAGAAAGTTTATAATTTTTCTAAAACTAATGGCACTAACAGAAAGTTTATAATTTTGCTGACCTAAAAGCAAAAAGAATTAAAAAATAAAGCAAGAAATAAAAGAAAATAAATAATACAGAAAACAAAACAAAAAAAACTGGCAAAAATAAAAATGGCAACAATAAGTATTTTGTTGTAAGTAGAAACAAAATAAAATAAATAAAGCAACAAAGAAAACAAAAAAGCTAAAAAAGTGTTTTCAAATTTGAAAACTAATAGCACTAACAGCAAATTTGAAAGTTTATAATTTTTCTAAAACTAAAAGCAAAAAGAATTAAAAAATAAAGCAAAAAACAAAAGGAAATGAATAATGCAGAAAACTAAACAAAAAAACTGGAAAAAAATAGCAATAATATTAAATAGCAGGAAAAAGAATGACTCAAAAATCAATTTTTATAGTAAAGTTATTCATAAACTAGTGATTTACACAAATTTTAAAAAATTCAAATTTAAATTATTCGAATTTTAAAACTAATGGCACTAACAGAAAGTTTATAATTTTTGTGACCTAAACTAAAAAAGAAATCACTACAAAACTATAAGTATTTAGTTCTAAGTAGAAATGAAAAAAATAGCAAAGAAAAAAATGCCACCTACTAGGCCACCACGGCCTGAATACGACTAGAAACCCAACCATGGGCCAGGATTCAGGCCCGCAGCAGGCCCATTAGGCCCACAGGCATTGCAGTAACAGATTAGGCCCGAAAGCCTGCAATTGAGAGGAGCTCGAGAGGGTGGGTGCAGCAGCGCTTATAAACCACTCCCGAGCCCTCTCAACTAGCGAGGTGGGACTAAACTTTTGGGCGCGGGGCAGCACAAGGCCATTGGTCCCGGTGGGAAGAACCGGGACCAAAGGGGGGCATTGGTCCCAGTTCGTCGCACCAACCGGGACCAATGGAACCCTTTGGTCCCGGTTCGCCTCACCAACCGGGACCAAAGGCCGCCGCTTCCCACCCTTTGGGCTACTGAAAAGAGGCCTTTGGTCCCGGGTCGTGGCATTGGTCCTGGGTTGAGCCACGAACCGGGACCAATACCTTTCCTATATAACCAAACACTTAGGAAATTTCCCCCACCCGCCATTCTTCTCTCCAAACGCCGCCAGGCTGCTGCGCTGCTCCTCGTCGCCGACTGCCCGACGTCGCCGTCGCCTCCCCTAGCCGCCCGAGGTCGCCGTTGCTGCCCGCTCGCCGTCGCCCGTGCTCTCGCCCGACACCGTCGCCGATCGCCGCCCTGCCCCGATGCGCGTCGCGCGCCCCGGCCCGCCCGTCGCCGTCGCCCTGCCCCGCCCGTCGCCGTC
>NC_041382.1:28047402-28065550 GCF_002162155.2 Triticum dicoccoides
TGGTCCGGCCGGCGCCCCTCCCCTGTTTTTTTATATATTATATATGCTTGTGTATATTGCCTCTTTGTGTATATTATGTATATATGTCAGTATATGTATTGTGTATATTGCTTCTTTTCAGATTTTTTTCATATATATGTTTGTATTTTGTATTTTGCTTTTTTATAAAAATTTATATATGTTTTTATGTTCTCTATGTATAAATGTTCATATATGCAAAAGTTAGATTTAAATATATGCAAAAGGATTATCTATATATGTTCTCTGATTTAGTACATTTTAGGTTACTTTCATTTTTAGAAAAGTTTTATATATTTAGGAGAGGAAAAAGGAAAATAAGAAGAGGAAAAAGGAGAAGAAGAGGAGAGGAAGAAAAGGAAGATGAGAAGAAGAAAGGAATAGAGGAGAAGAAGAAAGAACAGAAAAAAAATTCTATTTTTTCTTCTTCTCCTCTATTCCTTTCTTGTTCTCCTCTTTTTTTTCTTTTTTTTCTTCGATCTTCTCCTCTATTCCTTTCTTCTTCTCCTCTTTTTATTTCTTCTTCGTTTTCTTCAACACGAGGGGGGGGGTCGATATAACCCCCTCCCGATAGGAAAGTTTTATATAGAAAGTTACAATTTTAGAAAAGTTTTATATATGCAAAAGTTACAATTTTAGAAAAAAAAAGGATAGGAAAGAAGAAAATAAGAAGAGGAAAGAAAGAAGAAGAAGAGAGGAAAAGAAGAGGAGAAATAAATAAGAAGAAGAAAAAAGAAGAAAAAGAAGACGAGAAGAAGAAAGGAATAGTGGAGAGGAAGAGAAAATAGAATATTCTATTTTCTCTTCTTCTCCACTATTCCTTTCTTGTTTTCCTATTTTTTTCTTCTATTTTTTCTTCGATCTTTTCCTCTATCTATTCCTTTCTTGTTCTCCTCTTTCTTCTTCTTCTTCTTCTTCTTCTTCTTCTTCTTCTTAATTTTTATCGGGAACGAGGGTGTCGAGGATCGCCGAGGGGTCGAGGGTCAGGAACTAGGGTAGAGGGTCGAGGGTCGTTAAGGGGTCAAGGGTCGAGGGTTCGATGGTTCTATAGGGTCTAGGGATCGAGGGTCGAGGGTTCCAAGGTCGTCTAGGGGTCGAGGGTTCCAGGGTCGTCGAGGGTTCGAGGGGTCGAGGATCGCCGAGGGGTCGAGAGAGGTTTCCTAGTGTCAAAGTATTGAAGAAGTCCATGGCTTCATCATTAGCCGGAAGTAACCAGGGCATGACGAAGTCCTCCAAAGTTATTTTGGAATGGTGTCCCAGATAGGATAATTTGCCTTTTTGTATGAATTTCAGTAAAGGCCTTCCAAATAACGATATTTGGAAGGTTCTTGCTGAACTTTGTACCAAAAAGCGAATTATCCTATCTGGGACTCCATTCCAAAATAACTTTGGAGAGCTTCGTACCATCATGCACCTGTTAATTTCGCCTAATGATGAAGACATGGTTTTGTTGAATCCTTTGACACTAGGCAACCTCCCGACCCCTCGGCGATCCTCCCGAACATGAGAGGAAGAAGAGGGTAAAAAAAGAAGAGGAAGAAGAAAAAAAAGAGGAGAAGAAAGAATAGAGGAGATTCTTCTTCTCCTCTTTTTTAACTTCTTCTTCCTCTTTTTTTATCGGGAACGAGGGTCGTCGAGGTACATAGATGTAGTGTCGTCATTGTCGATATACCCTCTCCCGATAGCTTCAACATGTGGGGGGGGTCGATATTACCCCCTCCTTGAAGCGTTCTCGAGGCCACCCCAAACCCTTAAAGCGTTGTCGAGGCCACCCCAAACCCTAGAGAAGCAGCGTCGAGGCCACTAATTAATATATATGATTCCTTACTATGATTAGCTAGCTAGTTCTACGTTTGCCACTAATATATCCATCTGTCATGTTTGAATAATAATTGCCATGTTGTAAATATTTGTAGAAACTATGGACACCGCCCGAGACGAAGCAAAAGAAGCGTTGTTGAGGGACATAATCGCAGAAGGAAGTGATGCCGTCTCGTTCTTTCTCAACGACACCGATGGTCTGGAAGGAGAGTATGACGAAGCTGGCTCCGGTGACCTAATGCCGGTGCAAGAAGAAGAACATGAGGACGGCTCCGGTGACCCAATGCCCGTGCAAGAAGGAGACCGTGATGACGGCTCCGGTGACCGAACCGAGTCCGGCCAGGTATATATATTAGTTAAGCCTGTGCTGACTAACTAATTGATGCATTCATTGTTTTGGTATGTACACATATTAATTAAGTCTTTGTTCTTTTTTCTAGCCCTCCGGATCGAGCACAACTGAGTTAAAGAGACAAGGCCCGAAGAAAAAGTTGAGCTCGGATGAAAGGTTTGAGATCATAGCAATCGCGTCCGACGGCCAACCGATTGAACCCATCCGAACAAAGAACGCATTTGTTGCTCAGTGCGGGGTTCTGATTAGGGACAAGATCCCGATCAGCATCCAGCAATGGTTAAATCCGGCTACAGAAGACCCTGAGGTGTCTTACGTCAATGATATGCAGAAAAATGATCTTTGGACTGAGCTGAAGTCAAATTTCACCCTACCGCTAGAGGATGATCCGGAGAAGCCAGTTAAAGAGCAATTAATCAAGTCTTTTGCTCTTAAGAGGATGGCAGACCTATTCAGGAGGTGGAAGAAAGAGCTGAATAGGTTTGTCGATAAAAAAGAGACACCAGAATTCAAGGGAAGATATGAGAAGATCAGAGATCACTGGCCCGCATTTGTGGCAAACATGACATCGGAAAAGAGTAAGAAAATGTCGGCGACAAACAAGATAAATGCTACGAAGAAGAAGCTTCACCATCGCACGGGGTCAGGTGGATACCTCGTAGCCCGGCCTAAGTGGGCCAAGCTTGAGAATTATCTGGTTGAAAAAGGGATCGAACCAGAGACAATGAATTGGCCAGACCGTTGCCGGACTTGGTTCTTCGGGGCTGGCGGAACCTTGGACCCTGTAACAGGGAAGTGCATTTGGATGGACGAGCAACTTGACATATCCTTGAAGAAGCTTCGGTACTATATCGCTGCAGCGCAGAAAGGGACGTTCCTTGCAGACAGAGAGAACGACGAGCTCACAAAGGCCCTCGGGAATCCTGAGCACCCTAGACGGACACGAGGCATGCCAGGCTCCATTCCGTGGAAGGCTGGGTTTCCGGACGCAGGCGGTTACAAAAGCCACGAGAGGAGGAAAAAATTGCAGCAGACCGGACTGCAGGCGCTGCATGCAAGGGTACAAGCGATAGAGGAACGAGAAGCAAATCGCAGCTAACGACTTGCCGAAGCTTCCCCTGAAGCTACCCCGCCATCTCAGCGGAGAAGCAGCGTGGCTTCCGCCGAGCTGCTTCAGCCGGAGCTTGTCTTGATGGTTCCTGCCAGCTATCCCGTGGATGCTATCACGGAGGCTCAAAATTGCCACCTTATGACACAATGGATTAATATGAAGGTCAAGGCGGTTGTTGGCTCTGTTTTTCCTAATTAACCCGGCGCAATTTTTCACTGCCGGCCGATTCGAAGACCTCCCGCTTGACCACCCTACCGGAGAAGGGGAGACTCGGCTGGGTTCTTCTCTGAAGACTCCATGCCTATGGCGGAAGGAGCTCATCAACCTTCCGAAATGGACGCCTCCGCCTCCTCCTGCTCCTCCGGCGAGTTAGGGCACTCCGCCTCCTCCACCTCCTCCTCCTCCGGCGAGTGACGATCAGGGCCCTCGGCCGGCTCCTTCTCCAGCGCGTGGCGGCACTCCGCCTCCTTCTCCGCCTGCGCTGGCGCGCCCGAGCAGCCAGCCTCCTCCTTCTCCGCCTCGTCAGCAAGGGCGGAAGAGACACGCCGCCGCTCCGACAGCTGCTCCGGCGCGTCGTAGTCCTTCTCCTCCGCCTCGTAAGCAAGTAAAGAAGACAGCCGCTCCGTCTGTTCGGCCGGCGTCTAGCAGTACAGCCAGAGGCGGGAGGACATACAGATTCTGTCCTTCTCTGAAGAGTCCACAGAAGTTACCAGACGAGAGGACTCCGGAGGAGAACGCGAAGATCGCGCGAAACCGAAGTGGATGACTGGTTTTAAGGGTTGAAAGCGAAGAGACATCCACCTCCGGAGGAGAAGGTAGATCCGGTGAAAGTGAAGCGCACTCTGGCTGCCCTGGCAAAACCACCCGAGTCTCCGCCGAAAGGCAACTATGAGCGCATTATTGCAAAGACATGGGCCGAAGCGGAGCGGTCGGGAAGTACAGTCAGTGATCAAAGGCTGAAAGAACGATGAGCAGCTGGGAAACAAATTGCCCAGATCGGCGAACAAGCGAAGCAATCGTGCCCCCCGCTCAAGGTGCCTAGCGACATCGTTGATCCGAGGATGGTGCCCGGTTATTGCAATGTTGACGATTACCTGCCCGACGATGTACATTATGATCCCATGGAGGTGCAGATACACAGATACGAGTACGGGAAGCCTCTCGTGAAAGATGAAAAATCTTTAACAACGATGATGCGAAGATTGCATGATTGGTACTTGAAAATCTGCAGAGAGTCTGGGGGAGGAGTACTTTGTATGCGAGAGTTAAACCGGAGCATGACCTCGTTGGAATTGAACTGTTGCCTATTCCATTTGAGGAGTTCTATCAGTTTTTCAATCAATTGGCCCTCGATAAAACAACGGTCATCCGCTACTGTCTGTAAGTACTACTACTTCTGTCATTAAGTCTCTCTATATAGCTCATCTCTTTCATTGCATGTATTTATAATTATCCTCACTATATTATGCAGATTGAAGATCGCCGAATTGAAGAAAAGACAAATCGGTGATATTGGGTTTGTTAACACATATCTCATAGATGCAACTGAGGTTCAACATCGTCCCGAAGATACCGAGGCCAACTTGCTACGATCATTCAAAATAAATAAAAACAAAGATATAATACTCTTTCCTTACAACTTTAATTGAGTGTTACTGTCTTGTGCATATTCGGTTTCCCTTATATATTAGTCCAGGTTATAGTAATGTAATTGATGAGTTATGCATGCGTGCGCAGGTACCACTATATTCTCCTAGAGATTAGGCTTGAGCAGGGAGTAGTAACTATCTTGGACTCTAAACCAAAAGATCCCCAGGAGTATGCGGACATGACTGAAATCCTCAAGAAGTAAGTTAAATCGATCATTATCCACCATATCAGCAACTTTGTTCATTTCCTGATATCAAGTAATTGTTTTCTTTGTCCGGCAGGGTTTGGAGAAAATTCACCAGAAAAGTTCCGGGATTGCCGAAGGAGCTGGAATTTAGACACCTGAAAGTAAGTACTATAGTAGCATGTTCCGCGCATCTCCTAGTGATTCAAGCGCTAGTTTCATCAATACCATTTAGCATTCTTGCTTATCAGTTTGATTGACCTCTATTTCTTGTAAAGTGGTTGTGGCAGGAACAACAGAATGATTTCTGTGGATACTACGTCTGCGAGTCCATCCGCCACACGACCTGTGAGCGGGGCGGGTACTCTGACGAACAATATGAAGTGCGTAAATAAGAATATTCACAATTTTATTTTATTACCATCATTTGTGTTGAGTTTCATTCATTCATATATATATATATATATGTATTGACCCCCTTCTTCAAATTAGATGTTTCGGAAGCGGGATGAACTCCTAGCACCAGCTCGCATGCGAGCAATTGAAGAGGAATTGGCGGCATTCTTTCTTGACCACGTGATTGCTGAAGACGGAGAATACTATGTGGACCATGCGTCCGTATGATTATATTTGTAAGAGATAATTATTGTATATATGTAGCCGATAGTGTCGGATAGATATACGAGAACTTGTTGTTCGACCAATCTCTCGGAGAAGAAGAGGTGGTCGATATCACTTCTCTCTATATGCATATATGTTCATGCATGACGATCTTCTGTTTCCTTTGTTTGCTTACTAGCTAGCTAGCGTGTCTAGTCCTCTCTATACGTATGTATAGTACGTAGCGTGGACCAAGCACGGACATAAGAGATGACACTTCTCTCTATTAATTATAGCTAGATAACACAATATATGGAACACCTAAATTAACCCCCCAAAACCCCCCACCCCCCCCCCCTTCAAAAAAACAAAACCCCAGCCACAGAAATGCTAACACGTGGATGCCTATTGGTCCCGGTTGGAACCAACCGGGACCAAAGGCCCTCCTTCCTCGGCTCAGGGCGCAGGCCACGTGGAGGCCCATCTGTCCCGGTTCTGGTTAGAACCGGGACTAAAGGGTCAGGGCATTAGTAACGACCCTTTAGTCCCGGTTCTGGAACCGGGACAAAAGGCCCTTATGAACCGGGACAATAGGCCCGTTTTCTACTAGTGTGTTGATCCAGACTTTAGTATTTGGGTGGCTGTTGTTGATCTTATGGACTGGAGTAGCAAGGCTGTGGGCAAGATAGGAGTAGCAAGGCTGTGGGAAGCGAGTCGAGCCACAGGGCAAGCCCCTCACTCAGGTTTGGCTGCGTTTCTCTGGGGCGCCTTCCAAGCCGCTTCATGATGCCCAAGTTGTTGCTAGCTTGGGAATGCTGGTCGAGAAAACTGAGAAGGTTGATATGGCTTTCACCAGAGCTCATGGAGTGGCACGCTTACTGGTGAGTATCCTTGATATTGAGTTTGTACCTGACGTGGTCATGTGGACTTACAAGGGCGAGGTTTTCAACCTTGAGATTGAGTTTGAGGATTAAGATCTTTTTGCGGACGCTATGGCAGGGACGGATGTGGATATGCAGGATAAGGATGATGGTTCGGGTAACACGGAATCGCGAGGGGCCGAGGCTGAGCATCCTTTGGCAAACGGGCCGAGATCCACCTTGCAGGTGCTTGGGTCTGGAGTGACCCCTTCGGTTTCAGCGCCCATATCCACTCTGAGATTCGGATCGTTTGAGCCTGTATCCGCTCCTCCGAGACTCTGGAGCGATCGGTTGGAGTCTGAGGACGTGCTAGAGGGCATGCTACCACTCTTAGACTTTGCAGGTTTTGATGGCTCTGCTGAGGGGGGGATTGTGGGCAGGCGGCCCCCTATTCCTCTTCTACTCCTGTTGCTTCACCTTGGTCAAGGATCGTAGGGGAGGTAACTCCTCTTCCCACTACCGTCGGGTCGGCGGTGAGAGGGAGATCGGGGCAGGAGGCCTCTGGTCGTTCCTCTCATGTGGTGGAGCCGGCGTCTTCTCCTATAGCGTCGGCTCGCGCTGAGGGCAGGAGTTCCTTTGTTCCACCGTAGGGGTCGGGACTGCTGGCGACGCCTGGCCTGGGCGCTTCGCCCGCCGGCCTAGCAACTCATCCCAGCGAGGGGGAGGGGAGGCAAGCGGCCCCCCTTCCTCCTTCCCCTGTGCGCCCGTTGGTACCCGCGATGAGGTCGGCTTCGGGGGCGGCGCAGCTTCCAAGCGATGGGGGTGAGGCGGGCGGCCTGACCCCGGTCCAGGCTTCTAGGGAGGAGGTCATAGATTTTGGAGGCTTCCCGGATCCTGTGTCTCAGGGGCGGCGGATGAGCTGTCGCCTCCAGGACCAACCAGAGGTGGATGACATGCAGTTGAGGTGCGCCAGGCGGGCGGCCAAGCTTCATGATATGGAGGTCACAACTGGTATGCCGATCAACACATCTAACTCTATTCTGCATTTTTCTGATGTTGAGATTATTCAGAATGCAAATCAGTTAGGTGTTTCTCTTGGTAGTAATGATGTTGAAATTTCACAGTCAGTTAATGATATCTTGGATCTTGAAGCGGATCGTGCTTTAGACATGATTCGCAATCTAGCAGCGGTTAAACCTATGAAGGATTCTGATATTGCATAGTTGGGAGTCAAGGTGTTAGATTCGCTTTGTGTTGATATTGCCACTCCTTCCCCTAAGACGGGGGAGGAGGATGGGTCCTTAACGATTGGGGATAACGAACCTATAGAGGACTTTTCTGAGGGCCTCCCCAACACCGGTTGTGAGGACTGGGAGGTAGAGATACCCAAACCTAAACGCAAGTGGCAACGCAAGATCTACCCGACTTCGGCAGTGCGTAGAAGTGCTAGGAACCGGATGACCAAAAAAATTCATGATGAGTTATGAGAGGATTTTTTTGGAATAGCGGAGGTCTGAAGGACTTGGCTAAAAGACGTTTTCTAGCAGAGGCTTCAATCGAACAGAGGCTGGATTTTACCGCGCCTCAATTCCTTAATACGTTGTCGGGAGGGTTCGATTTTGACTAGCATTGTCTACCTCCGAGAGGAAGGTCAGGCGGCATCTTACTTGGGGTTAGATGTGAGACGCTGGAAGTCCGGAGTGTGGTCATGGGAGACTTCGCTGTCAAATTTCGGGTTAGGTCGAAAATCAACGGTTTTAACGGGGCCTTGGTGGCGGTCTATGGTGCCGCACAGCCTGAATTGAAACCGGATTTTCTGGCAGATCTAGTCCGTATTTACGGATCTGAACAGCTTCCAATCTTAGTAGGGGGCGATTTAAATATCATTAGAAGGAGGGACGAAAAGAACAATGATAATTTCGATGGCAGATGGTCGTTTATGTTTAACACCATTATTGAAAGCTTGGATCTGAGAGAGATAGAGCTGTCAGGTAGAAAATTCACTTGGGCAAATTCGATGCCTACTCCTACTTTTGAGAAGCTTGACCATGTCCTCGCGAGTGTTGACTGGGAACAGAAGTTTCCTCTAGTCACCATTCAGGTGTTATCACGCGGAATTTCGGACCACACCCCATTGCTGGTTGACTCTGGTGAGGCAACATGTGTGGGAAACAAGAATATCTTCTCGTTTGAACTAGCATGGTTTGAGTGAGAAGTTGTTTTGGATCTTATAGCTAGGGAATGGGCTAAAGATTCAGGAGGCAGAACTCCAATAGCTAGGTGGCAGAATAAGATTCGTCACTTGCGAAGTTTTCTACAAGGGTGGGCTAAGCATCTGAGTGGGGTTTATTAGGTCGAAAAGGATAGGCTCCTCTCCCTTATTCAGGCCTTAGATGTAAAAGCCGAAAGCACGATCCTAGATCCAACAGAATTTCATGTTAAACTAGATGCGGAGATGAGGCTGAAAGAGCTTCTGCGAGAAGAAAGACTGAAGTGCGCACTGCGGGCGAAGGTCCGCAAAGTGGTCTAGGGGGACGCCAACACTTAGTTTTCTCATAAGATCGGCAATGGCAAGCACAGAAAGAAAAGGATGTTTCAGCTTGAGCAAGACAAAGGGACGATTGTAGGATAGGAAAATTTAAAACTTTACATCACTGATTATTATAAGAAACTATTTGGGCCTCCGGAGGATAATTTCGTGTCTCTAGACGAGTCATGGACTGAGGATAGCCCCCAGTTGGCTTCAGATGAGAATGCTATTTTAACTGCCCCATTCTCAGAGAAAGAGGTGTTTGAAGCGATAGCTCAAATGAAGAATAATTCGGCTCGAGGACCGGATTGTTTTCCGGCGGAGTTTTATAAGTGGTGCTGGCATATTATTAAACGGGACTTGCTTCCGATGTTCCAGGACTTATTCGATGGACAGCTTCAATTGTTTCATCTGAATTTTGGAACTATCACTTTGCTTCCTAAGAAAACAGAGGTGGTCTGAATTGAGCAGTTTACGCCCATCTGTCTTCTTAATGTAAGTTTCAAAATCTTCACCAAGGTTGGGACCAATAGACTCACACAGATTGCGCATTCTGTGGTGCATCCGTCCCAAACTAGTTTTATGCCGGATAGCAACATCCTTGAAGGGGTGGTAGTCATGCATGAAACGCTCCATGAAATCCATACGAAAAAACTAGATGGGGTGGTTTTTAAAGTGGATTTCGAAAAAGCGTACGACAAAGTTAAATGGCCATTCCTTCAACAGGCGTTGAGGATGAAAGGTTTTGATCCAGCTTGGCGTAGATAGATAGAATCTTTCACGCAAAAAGACAGTGTTGGAATTAAAGTGAATGATGACATAGGGCGTTATTTCCAGACACATAAGGGCCTGAGACAAGGAGATCCAATGTCACCTATTTCGTTCAACATTGTAGTTGACATGTTGAAAACTCTAATAGGGAGGGCTAAGGAGGCTGGACAGGTAGGGAGCTTAGTACCTCATCTAGTTGATGGAGGTGTGTCTCTCCTACAGTACGCTGATGATACTATCATCTTTATGGAGCATGACTTGGCGAAGGCACGAAACATGAAGCTGGTGTTATGCTTGTTCGAATAATTGTCCGGTCTGAAAATTAATTTTCACAAGAGTGAATTGTACTGCTTTGGTAGAGCCAAGGAGGAACAAGAGGCATATAAGCAATTGTTCGGGTGTGAATAGGGGGCTTTACCTTTTACGTATTTAGGTATACCCATTCATCACCGTAAGCTAACAAATAGCGAATGGAAGTGCATTGATGATCGATTTGAGAAGAAATTGGGTTGCTGGAAGGGCAAACTGATGTCATATGGAGGCCGGTTAGTTCTTATTAATTCGGTCCTCACCAGTATGCCCATGTTCCTTTTGTCTTTTTTCGAAGTGCCAGTGGGAGTTCAGAAAAGACTTGATTTCTATCGATCCCGCTTTTTCTGGCAAAGTGATGAGTTGAAGATAAAGTATAGATTAGCTAGATGGGACATTATTTGTCGACCGAAGGACCAAGGGGGTCTTGGGATCGAAAATCTTGAGGTAAAGAACAAATTTCTCCTCAGGAAATGGCTATATAAGCTTTCTCGAGAGATCGCGGCTACTTGGGCTCAGATTCTGTGTAATAAGTACCTTCAGTCCAAGACCTTATCCCAGGTGACAGTGAGGCCGCTGGATTCGCCCTTCTGGAAAGGCCTGATGAGAGTTAAATCGCTCTTCTTTAACCGGACCAAGGTGGTTATCGGTAACGGTACTTCTACAAGATTCTGGGAGGATACCTGGCTAGGGGATACGCCTTTGGCGATTCAGTATCCTACTCTCTACAACATTGTTCAATGAAGAGATGCAACCGTTCAGACGGTATGTCAGTCCACGCCTTTACATATTAGCTTCAGGAGAGCTTTAGCCGGTAACCGTTGGGAAGCTTGGCTTCATCTTGTGAGAAGACTGATGGAGGTTCAACTTTCTCAACGTCCAAACCAGTTGTGTTGGAAACTTACTAGGAATGGAGAACTTACGGTCAAATCGATGTACTTGAGTGTTATTAATTCTAGTTCTATTCCTACGTCGAAACATGTTTGGCATGTCAAAGTTCTCTTGAGAGTTAAAGTGTTCATGTGGTTTGTGCATAAACAAGTCACTTTAACTAAGGATAACTTGATTAAACGAAACGGGACTGGATCCAGTCGGTGTAGCTTTTGTGACAGAGATGAAACAATCAAGCACCTCTTTCTCGAGTGTCCCATGGCAAAAATTCTTTGGCAATCAGTTAACATAGCCTTTAATATTACTCATCCACACAATATTAACATGTTATTTGGAATGTGGTTGGATGGGATTGAGCCCCAAACAGCGAGACACATTCGTGTAGGAGTATGTGCATTATTATGGGCTATCTGGAACTGCAGAAATGATTTAGTCTTTAACAGAATATCAAATACTCATTTTTTTGCAGGTTATATTCCGGGCCACTGCGTTGATCTGTATGTGGTCATTACTCACTCCGACGGAGGCCAGGGAGCGTTTGTTTATTGGATCTATCCGATGAGAGATGGTAGCACGGGATATTTTCAGCCAGTTTGGATGGTGATCATGTAATAGGATAGGCAATTAGTTTTCCTGTCTTTCTCTTGCCGGCCTGTTGTGGCTTTTGTGTTTTGCTCCTTAGCTCTTTGTGAGCAGCTTTGTTGGAGACTTTTAGACTCGTGCTTGAACCTATTTGCTTGTTTAATAAAGGTGGCGTATGCATCTCTCCGATGCAGAGGACGGGATGTCCCCCTTTAAAAAAACTAAGACTAGCATGCTGCATTTTTTTCTTGTAGCAGTCAAATCAGATGTAGACTATGTTCAAACTTACGTTTCATGAATCGTTGATGCTTACACCACAGTTCTGAAATAGTACAATTGAATATTTATCTACCTATGTTTGACTGATATCCAATCCATTTCACGGTGAGATGAATAAACCCAGTCCTTCCGTCTCTCAAACCAAACATCAAATATAACCATTCCATTCCTTCAAATTGCCACTACCAAACACAAAGACTGAACTGACACATTCTAGTGGAATGGAACCATGATATTTTATTTCACTTTGTTCCCAAACTAAACACAACCTAAGTGTGTAGCTACACCTTTTGATTGATGAACATTTTCAAATCTGAAATTATGCTGGCCTTTCTCTGAGAGTTTACTAGAATTGTGTCGAACTGGTCAAGATGTTGTCATTGAATGATCCCCAAGTGGCTCAGTGAACAAGTCAGTCTTTGTGCACAGTGCATTCACTCATGCCTTCTCCAAAATCAGTCTTTGTCGTCTTATGCAAAAGAATTTGTCTGTTTAGTTCAGAACCAAAACTTACAAAAAAAATGATAGTGTGCGATACATGTATTGATTATCGTATGACCTCAACACTGTGGCAACGTACATCGGTTGACTTCATAGGGCCCTATACTACAAAATCGTTCTTTTGTCTTTGGGAGAGAAGACGTCCAGTCTCTGTTTTTTGTCATATACTAGTAGGAAAACGTTTTTGATCTATTTTCCCTTAAAAAACTTTTGATATATTCATAAATAATGTTAGTACGAAAAAAAGTAGAAGTAACATAAATTACATCTAGGTCCGCGAGCCGAAGGCGCTGCGCGGTCATCGTCCCTCCCTCACCGGAACCAGGGAAAGCTTGTTGTATTAGACAGTTGGGAAAATCGTCTTGTTAAGACCACACTGGATCAGTGCACCAGAATAATAACCGTCACTGATGAGATCCTCTGGAGACATGTAAACACGCCAGTGTAGATGAACAAAAACCGGCTCAACACGGATGCGTCAAAGACAAACACCGACCAAGTTTGGTGAAATCCGCTGGAGAGACATCTCCATAGATAATTTCATTTTAGCTATGTGTGGAGCACAAACTCGACTAGTAATAATAATCTACCATTTTTAAGAAGTTGCTCCCCACTACAAGGCATTCTCTCTACATGCAGGTTATCCACCTCAGCTTTGTGCCATGTCAGCAATTTTTCACCCACTCATGCATTCCATCTGAGCTCTCTCTTTCTCTCAGGCGTGAACCGATTTTTCTCTCCATCGGCAGAATAGGAACGATCTTTCCCATGCATCCACGTTGGCCACTAGGCGTCTATCAATGCAACCATTTTAATACCGACCATTACGTGTGTTTATTGGAGTCATTTCCCCTTCCATTGGAAGCATGTCTTCTCCTCTTCCAATCTCTCCTTGATATAACTGTGGATCAACCTGTTCGAGCCGAGCGCCCGCTGCCCATGTGCGTCGAGTTGTTTGCGTCCATCATCTTGGGAAGCTCCCGGGGACCTTCATACCTAACTAACGACTGTCGCTTAATCCTTGCCGATGTAGACGGCCTCAAGCTCGTGGTGGTCGGATTTGTTCTTCCCAATTGCAGCCAAGCAACGTGTGCCGCTGACCCGAGCTTTTCTTTCGTGTGTTCCGTAGTCCCCGTTGTCTTCCTGCCGAGGTTCTGCCGGTGTCCGGTACAGGCACGCGCACACTCCTGTCCAAGAAGTGGAAGAACCAGGCCTAGCGGAAAGGAAAAACACCGACACACCTGTTCTTTTCTCCTTGAGTATGTGGCAGGCGTCGGAGAGCACTTTGCAGACGGGGCGGCCGTAGACGCCAGGCTCCGACTCATCGCTGCCGCCGAAGCACTCGAGGAGGACGCTGACGCGAGTGGCATGCATGACGTGGTCGTCGAAGAGGCTGGCGAGGCCTGGACGAAGGAACCGATCAAGGAACGGCCGGGGCAGAGCACCTACAGCGGCGCGTGGACGAAGCTCGAGCCAGGCGGACCTTCCCAACCGTGGCGCTGCTCCCGGACGAGGAAGCTGAAAGGGAGGAGCATTGGCAGGCGCCCCCTAGCCAGCGGCAGAGAAGGAAGGACGGCTCCGTGGCAAGGGCGCGTCAGCACTTGCGCGCAGCGGCGTAAGAGGTCTCAACGCTCGCCAGGATCTCCAGCACGACGATCTCCAGCACGACGATCTCCAGCAGCCTCGCCAGCGAGAGCGCTGCGCTTGCTTGCATGCCACTACTATTACGCGTCTGTGTATGTCGTCGCTGGTACCTTGCTAATTACCCTAAGCTACCTAGCCAATGGACCCTAGCTAAGAGATACATGCATATCATACAAACTTAGCTACGAATCTAATTGGTATACTCAAGAAAAATATGTGAAATTCTTGCCTCCTCTAACCAAGAAATGTTAAGCAATCTAACTAAGACATGTTTCAATTTCTTTTGTCATGAATTTTCCTCCATTGGTTTATTTCCATTTGTACTGAATTTTCTTTCTTCCTTGCAAAAATATAACTTCTTTATTACTACTATATCTATTTTTTGGTTATTACTACTATTAAATATTTGTACCACAATTTATTGAATTTAACTTCTACCATTGCGTGCTAAAAAAATTCCGCAGCAACGCGCGGGGTATCATTTAGTTTACTACAAAAGTCGAGCAGTTCAATCACGCAAGCCATGCAATGCCATGTCTCCATGCTCGTCGTGGCCCTCTCCACCATCCCATGCATTGTCTCCACACTATCATAGTGACGTGATTCCATCTGCCTGGCTCCTCTCTTCCTGCCCTCATATGGAGACCGTGGCTTTCCAAATCATCCACGATTCTCTCCTACGATTTCACACCCTCCTCTGCTGTGGCCGCCGAGCAGATGCCTGATTTTGCTCTACGGCTCTGACCCTCATTGTTGAGCTTGGCATCCCAGGGTACGTCCTTGTCCCCAATGATCTCATCTCTGCCGCCCTGGTGCACCACATTTTTAAATTTGAAGTTTATATGTTGTTTCATTTTCGAGAAATAAAAAAGAGAAATCAGTTAGTTTGAGAGTACAGATCTCAAAGCAAAACTGGAGGGTTGAGGATAAGAGGTTCTATGTAGCCTGAACTACAAAGGAACTTTACCATCGTTATGTTGTGCTGATCATTATCATCAGAACATGGAAAACCACGTACCCGGAAAATTCTGCCCGTTGCCAGGGCACTGGCCATCACACGAGGAGGTTTATGGCACAACCAACAATTTTAGACATCTACCAACGGATCAGCGGCTATGATTGCAGGGTAGATGCTGCAGTTTGACTTGAGGCGGTGTGGAGTTGCAGTGGTCAGTACTTGGGCGGGCCTCTAGTGGCCGGAGAGGTGTTCTAAAGTGGGAAGTGGTACCACCAATCTTCTAGTGCTATTATGGAGTAATGGCGGATGTGACTATCAAACGATCCAGCTTCCAGGGCGAAAGCTCTTGTCCTGACTTTTTTTTAGTTGGGCTTAGCAGTGACAAATGTGCGTCATTACCTTGTTGAAGGTGTTGACTGCTTGTTTGCTGGTCTTAATTGGCTACTCTTGGCAATTTGGATGAAAATCCTAGTCCAAGACGTCTCTGGTCGGATGAGGCACTAATGATGCAAGGACGTTCATCCCTTCCCGAAGGCATTTTTGTGGAAGTACTCAATTTATTCATAGATGTTATTCCATATATCTTGTAATGGTTTTGTAGTGGTTGTACTTTTTTTGTACCCTTTTTTATAATTGATAAGAATGGATGTGTGCATCACAATGATACAGAGGCCGGGGGTTTCAACCTCCTTTTCAAAAAATAAATCAGGCGCCGGTACTGATAGGCGCGGTTGTGCCTACCAGATGCACCAAAAAGAATCCACTTCACGTGTCCAGGGTGTAGGTACGGCAAAAGAGCCGCCGACGTCTCGTCATTTTGCCTCTTGCCTCCACGATCCTTGTTGTTATCTATCATGATGTGCAACAGCTTGTTGACAATAACGTTTGATAAGTTCCTTTAGATTTGGTTTGCTCTGTACATATTTTATTTGAATTGAAACCTATCTTAGAAATCATTTACTAGCTATTAAATACAGTCACCATTCGGAGTGTGTATCTCGAACGAAAGGTTCCTCAGATCCTGACTAAGAAACTGCAAATAGTATCATTAGTGTGAAACATAGCAGCAACTATGTGTTCTTGTTAATCCGATGTCAATTTTAACCATCCATTGGGCATCCAACCGGTAACCCCTTAGGAAGAAGTAGAAAGGAGACTTTACAACTAGTGGTAGTCAATATTAATGATGTTGAGCAGTGACGCTGAATCGACCCATGATTTGCTTGTCAAGTTTTAATTGGTAATATGGTTCCCTATAGTAAACATATGGGGTACATGATTTTATTAATTATTTCAATTGGAAAGTAACAATATCGATTAACTGTACTCGCTCTTGATTAGATTGAAATTCCTTGTACAAGGTTCGCTAGTCAACCAAGTTGTGAATAGTGTGATTCTTGTGGACATATGTGCAGATATGTGATGTTGTTCTCCACCTCCCTACTCACTCCGGACAAGAATCGCCGAGAGTGAATTACTTTCCTTACCCTTCTTTTAAATGCACCACCCGGATTTAGACTATTTAAGATTGATATTTATTGTCCACACTATCATTTAATACTATGGTCTATATTGTACCATGGTGTAGGTGCACTATTTAGTTTCTTTACTCATAGGATACCTCTGCAGCATAGAGCGATGTCATAGAGGCCTACATATATTTCAGAAGACAACAACCATGTTCAATAGTATGAGCTTTTATATTGGTAAAGGTTTGTAGTTTAAGGGACCATGAGTGAGCCAGTAAGAGGAAGAGAGAGCCTCTAAGAGCAATGGGGTTAGGATCATGGAGGGATGTCTAGAGCTCAATCTCTCTTCTAATATCATGAGTAAGCCAGGAATAGGAAGAAAAGAGGGTCTAAGAGCGGTGGACATGGGAACATGGAGGAAAGAAAAAAAAGGTCATCCCTCTAGAAATAGAGGTTGTGATTTGTTTCGCATTTTCCCAATGCCTCCCATGACTATTGTTCTCAGATGCTCCTTCCTCTTCCTTTCGACTTGCAGATTTTTTTTTTGAGAATGCACAATATTTATTTTTGAGACAAAAAAAGATATTCAATCATATGCTTAGATAAATATGAATTTGAAGATGTCCCCACAAGAGAAAAAACAGAGGGTCTACAAGCAGACAAGCATTGACCATGGTACACAGGAAAGCATAAGAAGTTCCATCTAGAATTAGAGGTTGAGGTTTTATATTTTTAATCTTATTTTCTTGCACAATTTCCATTACGGATAAAGAATAGAGAACTTCATGGTTTAAGTGGTCTCTTTGGCTTGCATGATTTATTGGTTCATTGAATAGTTTGAAGGTTCAGTTGGTCTTCCACTTTTTACAATATGGAAAGTAAGTACCAGGTTTTTTATATCCAGTGGCATGTCTTCTGCATATACTATTCTTAGATGAATATCTCAAGTTAGTAGCTATTAACTAGTGGCCACAATGGCTCATGAATGGTGACACCCTATCTTGGTAAGATATGGAATACAGAAATAAGTAATATATGAGGGATAACACAAGTACGTCCTTTTGGAGACCAGCTCAATGGAGGCCAGAATTTTGAAAAGTTTCAAGCAAATCTGAAAAAAATTATACATGTATATAAGGATGTAATGTATGTGTGTGTAAAATTTGAACATGAAATACCTTCAATTGCGACATGTACAAAAAAACTAATCATAGACTTTGAGCTATGAACCGTACTTGTGCTAAAAAGGTACATGTTTGTTTTTCGCACACCCTCATTTTAATGTGCTTCATGAAAATTCAAACACATGTACAATATGCCTCTAGGTATGTGTTTATTTTGTTTCAATTTTTTTAAAATTTAAAAGTATGAATTTTGATTTTTTTTTTATAAATAAATTGGCCTTTGTGGATCTCGTCCTCGATTCAGGATTTTCGAGATAAGACACCCTATCTGGGTAAAAAAAAACTTCTGCAAGGATTTTATAACCCATGCCACTAATTCATTTTTCTTAGAAAAAAAATCAGTTTGTATTTTTATTTCATAGTTCTTATTATAGGTTTTTACAGTAAAAGATTAACGGAGGAAGAAGATGAACGGCGGCCGCTGATTTTCAATT
>NC_041382.1:28066111-28087146 GCF_002162155.2 Triticum dicoccoides
GTTGCGCTCTTCCTAGTCTTCCTTTCTGCTTCGGCTGCATCGGTGGAGGCAATGACGCACATCAAGGTATACTGGCACGATGTGCAATGCAGGCCGAGCCCGACATCGGTGTAGGTGTCACCCACACCGTGGACCAACGCCTCTCTGTTTCTGTGATGTTCTAAAGGCACAGAAGCACGCGCACAAACCTGTTTGTAGCTGCCACTACTAAGTTATCCTTATCACCCCAATGAACACAAACCAGCAACCCCAACAGTGCATCATTGAGAACCTGAGCTACAGTTATGCTTCTATTACTGAAAGTAAGATAGTATAAGTTGGCGAACTGAACACTATGGGGCTGGTTCCTCCCAAAGCCACACATACTCCCTCACTCCAGTATGTACACCATGTTCTACTTGCCTGCTGCAACAACTCAGGAAAACATACATACGAACTTCAATTTCGAGCCCAGAAAAGCGAAGTTCCTGATCTAAAGATGACTTCACACATTATGCTCCATCATGCAAAGGAAGGATTAAGCTGATTCAGCTGTCCTAATCCCGACTCAATCACATCAAATGCTCCCCTACCAATGATACTAAACAAGTTATTCACAAAAAAAATGATACTAAACAAGTTAAGCCTGGTTGAACTGAGCATTAATTATTCAGGCCTTGAATATTGAGTAAGTGAGGCCGCAAAGCGGTCCAAGTATCTCCAGAGTCCGGGCCAGTTTAACCAACTAGCATTTCAAAAGGAGGTGAACTCATTTGGAAATCAATCTTCACTTTCTTACATCTTTTGTCATATCTAGAGTAGAGGGCATAGTCAAAGAAGGCGAAAAGGCAGATACATACAGAAAGTCGACAAGGCCACAAGGGACTTCACTTTCGTCATTAGGCATCTTCTCATGTATATAATACAATGCAACAGACTAAATTGTAGATCTCCCATCCAAGAACTTATACAGGTAAGACATGAGACTAGTTAGACATGCTCTTTCCTTTAGACATGCTGCTCCCTATTCCATTTTCTCTAGTCCATGTTGTCCATGCTGACAAGTATCAGAAGTGGATTTTGTTTCACAACTTGCCGTATTGTACCTCGATTCCTTTTCGTAGGGAGGAGTCGTATAGTGCCTAAACAGAAGTGCTACGCCGCAGGCAAAGGCGCCAATCATAAATTCCACACCGGTGCTGTGAAGAGTGAAAATACATCAATCAGAAATAACTATATGAGCAAAAGAATATACTGGAAACACGTTGAAACTCAAAAGGGGCCCTATGCCTTCAGTCCCCTCCAATACATCAAGTACGTATGCAAATCTTGGCAAATCCAGAAATAAATATGATTATATGAACATAAGGATAAAATGACAGCAAAATGAAAATGGCTAAAGTGACAAATATGTATCTCTCTTACTCCCAAATTAAGATAAGTGTTGAGAATATTGACTACATCATACATAAATTGGAATGGCGCCAGCTTTCTGATATGATGTATATGCTGAAGTGGTGGCCTATATGAGCAAACCAAGCAGCCGGACAGAGAGATCAGTTAACAGAAATATTGGATTTCCTACGCCTCTCCCTGAAAGCACTTTACCTATGTATGTCCTTGCTTGTACTCATGAATCCCAGTAAATTATCTCTAAAACCATGAAATGGTTGTGCGCCTAACTCTAACAAATTCCTTCCTGCGCCCACCAAACAAGAGCACAACAAAACCTTACTGTCAAATATCTAACAACTATCCACAAAACCCGTGAGCTGTCAACCACTGCTCCTATAACCAAACGCCCGCCTCAAAGTAGATAGAGAAGGATGATGTACGTACCAGCCGGCAAAGTTTTCCTTGCTGAATTCAAACCTCCTGCTAGCGTCATAATTCCTCTGCAAATCAGAGTTGAATAAAATTATCAAACTTGTTTTGCTGAAATGTAAGCAAGAGAAGGCATACGTACAATATAGCACAGACCAACAAAAACCATATATTAACCCAAAGCTCCTCATAGTGAGCTATTTTCGCTGGTCGGATAAATTTCAATAGTAAACAAGATCGGAAGATAACTTTTGCACTGGACACGAAACCAAAAGGAAACTTTTCCTTTGAACAACTCAAACTAGATGCACAGCTCATCTGTAAACGTAGAAACAAGTCTAGTCTGGAACTTTCTTGTAGCCGACAACGTAACAGGGCTGAGATATTAACATACCGCAAAAAGAATCTAATCATGTGATGGCTGAGCAAAGAGGACAGACTGTCTACTCCTAACCAAATACAAGTAGTTTCATACATGAAAAGGGGAACAAATACAACGAGCAAACAGGAATGTTTATAGAGGTACATATAGAGCAAATACAGCAGCCTTATAGAGCATACAAGATCTCCTCTGATCCCAAACATGAATGCTTTTGATTTATATTTATGCAGACCAACGCTCTCCCCAATCAGCAAATGTCCATGCCGCTCAGTCACCCTAACCCTAGGTAGATTCACCCAAACTAACTCCTGGTTTCAGACTTGACAATGGTTCATTGTTATGGAAGGAATTATGCGAAGAAAATTAATGACGCGTCATCGGTAATCCTAATTGACAGTGACAGAAGCATAAGGGCAAGCCGAATTATGCTGAAAATCATCGGTCAAACCCTAAGCCACACCATAACTCGTCATCAATTGTGGGATAAAAAGATTCATCTTGATTATCGGCAGGTACCTACCGCTCGTGGTGATGTTGGATGCAGGGTTGCGGCGGCCGACCTTGCCGCAGAAGCGAGCGGCCGGCGCCGACTGCCGGAGAGCGAGTCCAACAGCAGATCGGAGCATCGCAATGGCCGAAATTGTCCCGTGCGCACGGTGCGCTCCAATTGAGCGCTGGAGGACGATGCGGCAGCGACGACGCCGATTGGGGATCTCCGGTCGCGACGGCCTCCGCCTCTCGATCTCGAGTCGCTGCGGCGGCAACGCGCTGGGTGTGTCTTTGGGTTGCTAATTTTCGTTGCAGAAAAGCCTAGCTTGAATATGATCGAGGCCAAGATGCGTCCGTCAAAAAGTTCGTTGCAGAAAAGCCTAGCGTGAACGTTTTTTCGCTCGCACAGGATACATCAGCGCAATCGATCAGCCCCCGCTGAAACGATATGAACGCACGCAGAAAAGCCTAGCATGAAATATGCCATGTCTGTTTTTTTAAATGGTACAAACTATTCATCTTCAATCATGGTAGTACAACAAACATTAGAAATAGTAAAAATTACATCAAGATCTGTAGACTACCTAGCGACGACTACAAGCACCAGAACAGCAACCGCCGCAGATGAAGAATGCAGATCAAAAGGATCCAATCTGAAGACACACCAACGAAGACGAACGACGAATAGATCTGAGCAAATCCATCAAAGATAGATCCGCCAGAGACACACCTTCACACGCCCACCGATAATGCTAGACGCATAACCGGAACGGGGGCTAGGAGGGGAGACATTTATTTCATCTTCAGGGAGCCGCTGCCGTCTTATCTTCCTGAGCAGGACATAAACCCTAACAAAACTCGAAAAAAGATCTAAAAACGGAGCCCTCCCACCGGCAAGGGCCGAGATCCACTCCGTCTCCATGGCCCTAAGGCCACCGGAGACGGGATGGATCGGCCGGTGAGAGAGTGAGCTGACAAATCATCTTGAGGTTAACAAAGTTTACACATACAACCTCGTAGTTGACCGGGACGTCTCCTCCCATTCAATGCACATCGCTGAAAGGCCAAAAATATTTTTAAGAAAATGCAAGCATGGGTGTCAAGTGTAGACTTGAATCCTAGTGAGCAGGGGATAACACTCTATCCTACTAAACCATTCAACTACAAATTGGTTCACAACATGGTAAGCGTACATATTTGTACAAAAGTGGGGACATGGCAAACTTTCTGAAAAGTAATTGTTAACTAGAAAATCATGGCATAAATGCAGTGTGTGATAAGTGGATAGCACAAAACTACCGCTTTTTGGGCTAGAGTTCTAAAAATCTGCCGAATTTTTGTTTGTCGCAGATACCTACAAGGTTGGTGGTTTGTTGTTTCAAAAGCCAAATTGACCATGTGGTTAAAATTGACCTAGTTATGAAAGGTCAGCCCGCTCCTAAACATGTCGTTTGTTTGACCGTTAACTTAAATGTGGGGCCCACATGCATGTTGCCTCTTCCTTCCTCTCTTCCTTTGATCTATCTATTTCTCGAGCACCATCTCTCCCCTCCGAGCCAGCGACCCTCTCCCCTCCAAAGTCGGCGAAGACCCTCCCCTCCCTCCCCTCCCTCTCTCGTCTATTGCCGGAAACCCCGCGGGCGAGGTGATGGCGGCATGTCGGCACTCGCGTGGGAGGTTGGTCAGCATGCCACTGGCAACCAGGGAATGCGCAACATCATCGTCTCTCCTCTGTCCATCCATGTGGCGGTCCCGCTCCTTGCAAGTGCCGCATGGGGTGACACGCAGAGGGAGCTCCTGTGGTTCCTAGGTTCACCATCACTTGTCTATGTGCAACGCACCACGACAGCGTTAACCAAGCTTGATGGCAAGCTTGGCGGCCTGATACAAACTTGTGGCACCCGGTTAGGCTAGTCATAGTGGGAGTAACTTAGCTAGTAACATAGCGCATCTCAAGAAATTTTTGCTTATGTGGCAAGTAATTAATGAGAGGTGGTAACATAATATGCCACTGTAACATAGCGCTTTTCAAGACAAGATGAGTCTACAAACTAATAAATAAAGCCATCTAAGATACTACTATTATGTTACTTTGCATTATAAAGGTAGTAACTTAGGATAGTGTCATATGCATGACACTAGTCTAAGTTACTCCTCACTATGACTAGCCTTAGGCCAAAATACATGGTAGCAGCCGCATCTTCCGGCTGTGGCAGTGGGACTGCCACTAAGGAGTCTGTTGACTTCTTGGTTGCCGAGCTAGCGAGGCAACGTCATCCATAATGTCGCCCCTTCTAGCTTTGTCCACCTGGCGATGGCGGTGGCCCTTATCGACGCATTCTATTTCTAGCTCCTCATGATGGCTACGGACGAAGCTTCAATTGATCTAGATCAGGGACCCTTTTGCTTTAAATTTTTTAAGGGGCCTGATTGCTTACTAAAAATATTTCTAGGGACCTGATTGCTTTAAAAAAATGTTTGTAGGCCTTGATTAGGCTTTTATAATGTTTGAAGGGACCCAATTGCTTTTTTAAAAATTCTAGGGGTTATTCTAAAAAAATGAGGCCAAATTTTAAATTTGTAAAAGAACTCGGGGATTGAAGTTTTTTTACTTTAATATGAGGAAGAGACACTGACTTGTGGGCTCCACATGTAAGTTAACGTTCAAACAAGCGGTCAAACAAACAGTTCTCTTACGTGCAGGCCCAGCTATCATAAACCTTATGAAATGTTAACCATTTGGTCATTTGAATTTTTGAAACAGTAAACCCTTGATCCGATAGGTATCTTAGAGAACGAAAAATGTCGTATTTTTTTGCAACCCTGACCAAAGAGTAGTTGTTTTATACTATTCACTCGGTGTGTGACAAATATTGGGAAAAATTGCACGACGTGGCAAATTCTTAAGAACATTGCTTACTCAAATCATGACAGCTTTGAAAAAAATTGCTCGATGATGACTGCAAAAAATTTCCATGTGAAATATATTATATTGCAAATTATGATGTGAAATGTTAGGAAAAAGCCGGAAAATTGCCATCTGTGGTCGAATTTACATTGGATAGTCCAAACATTGACGTGGATGATCAAATTTGCCATATGTGAACACTTTTTGTATCTAGATGATGGCAAAAGTAGGTAATCACAGATAAATTGCAAAAAAAATGTAAAGGGTTACATAGTCGCATGACAAATTTTGAAAAATGCTATATATATATATATATATATATATTGTGATAAATTTAGAATAATTTCTACTAGATAAATAACAATTTATCCATTTTGTTGTTTGCTACCAATCGTCACAAATTTTCCAGGAAAACACACGTGAAACTTGCCGGCACAAAAGTATGGCAAAAAAATCCTATAGCAAAATACATGGCTAATATTTACTTTGAAGCATGGCAAGAAAATTGCACTGATTATCTGGACAACAATCACCAGCAGCAAAGCTATGCACATACATACGCCTCTGCAAGCCCTGACACGCGCCACACTGCCACATCCCGACATGTCTGTCTTCTCTCTCTCTCTCTCTCTCATGATGGATGGGGGACCGAGAGGAGAATTTTTTTTTCAGGGAAGGGAGACCGAGAAGAGTTAGTTGGAGGATGGGTGAGGAGGGCGGGTAAAAGAACCACATTCTGGCAGGGCAGATTCAAAGTGAACGGTTCCATGAGGTGACGTGGTGACAAACCTTCTGCCATGAACCGTCCGCCGCAGTTCGTGCACCACAATCAGATGGCCGGCAAAGTGCTCACTATGAATCATCTTAGAACTAACATCAGTTCTATAAGCTTTAGGAAAACAGTTATACCCACTCGGAGAGCACGAGAACCCCATCTCCATGACTAACATCCGATACTCATCTTGTATAGAATCGTTAGACATAAATTCGTTTGCTTATGGTGCAATACCCTATCTTGTATAGAATCGTTAGACATAAATTCATCGCGATCAAACAAGTATTGGAACAAGAAAACCCCGACATTTCTTTTCCTAGGGACCTTTCCGGGCCTCGCCTGGTAGCATGGGATGAATTACTCATTCGTTGGGGGGGCCATATAGCTGTCAGGCGAACCAGACAAGTTCCGATGGAATTTGCATCAGAATGGTAGCTTTTAAAATTTTAGTATGATGTATTGGTCGACACTGATGTTCCGTTTGATAAAAGAAATTGTGGAAGCTCAAAATTCCTCTAAGAGTGAAGATATTTCTCTGTTTTCTAAACATAGGGTCCATATTAACTAGAGATAACTTGGCAAGACATGTGTCTTTTGCCAACATGATGAGTCCATTAAGCACTTATTTTTTTGAGTGTAAAATTTGCTCGTGCAGCCATAGTTCAAGTAGCTTCAAATCTATATCCCGCTCGTAATGAACCTAACATGTTCGGCAATTGGTTGTTGGGTAGCGGTAAACAATTCTCTTCACATCTACTGGTGGGCGCGGCTACCTTATGTTGGGCATTGTGGCTTACCGTGAATGATGTGATTTTTAACAATAAATGTGTTTCATCTCCTGTGCAGGTTATTCATGTGTGCACGCGATGGCTTCGTACTTGGTCTATCCCACAGATGCCGGAGGATAGAGACATTTTATGATGGCATCTACATGGCTGGAGCATACAGCCAGGGAGCTTTTCTCCCAACATGGATGGTGGTGTAATCTTCAGATAGAATTTGCCCCACCCTAGGCTGGACTAATATACTTTCACTGTAAAATGATCATTTTTTTAGGCTTGTTGGACTAGTTGGTTGTGTGCATCGCGTTATGCAGCGGCCGGACATTCTTTCAATGCGGTTATATCACCTCGATATATCAATTGAATGAAATGTTCTTTAATGAAAAATGTGCTGATTATAAGAGTTTCATGTGGGAGTACTTGTTTTATATGGGAACTACAGTAAGTGAAGATATACTGACAAAGCGTGCATGTGTGCATTTGCTATCCCATGTTCGTTGTCCGAACAGATGGGGTTGTTCAGTGGGGAGGGGGATCATGTTTTAGGTGCCCACTTGAAGTGCTATGGGGGAGAGACAAGTTCTTCAAGACATCAAATTCATTGGGCTTGATAGGAGAAGCGAAGAGTGAAACATGCTACATTACACAAAACCATGTCTATGCAACACTCTCCAACTCCATGGTAATAAGGGCCGACAGATTACACCGTTTTTGTATGAACAGGAGTAGATTGCGTGATTAGGAGGCGTTGGGAAATGGTAAACTAGTGATTTTGATTGCAATTACCATCGATCAAGCACAATGGATTATGGTACAAGAGCATGCGCTCCTCGCGGGGTAGGCCTTGACTAAACCTGGAAGTGAGCCTATGTGAGCCAAGCTCAGCCAAAGCCTTCCTTGAGCTCATCCTATCTTAAGCAGAGCCAAGTCAAGCCAAAAGATATGACATACATCGTATATAGGTTCCACTCATACTGCACCCTGGCTCGATGTAGCTCGCGCTGTTGTGCCCAAAAGTAGAATGGTTGGTTTTTCACTTTATAATGGTTGAAAGTCAAAGGTTTACCATATGAGAAAATAGAGCAATATGCAATAACAAAATAGAGCAAACTCACTTCTAGTATAACTGAATTTTTTGACAACATATACAATACATTTGAGCAACAACTAATTTTTTTTGGTACAACAAGAGCACTACATTTTTCAGCTGTCGAGTGAGGAGAGTGGGTGCCGTGTAGCAGTGAGTGAGCAATCTCTACATGTAGAGGATCCATGCGAGGAGCAGCATTTGGGCTTGGCGAGCGGCACCAGGCATCCTGGATTGAGAGGGAGCAGACGAATATGTGCATCGTCATTAATAGCATGAGCTATGTCATTAAATGGTCTTATTGGCCATGTTCGGCCTTCAAGTTGAACCTAAAATCTTTGAGCCAGGAATCCCACGAGCTAGATCAAGCTGAGCTAGGCTTCACCAAGGTGAAAAATGAGCCCACTTAAACAACTCAGCTTGATCAGTTGGGTGCTCTATAAGTTGGTACATGCCAAGAGTTCAGACCCAATTATATAAATATCATGTTTCTCGCATGTAAAACTATCCTCTTGAGTAGTTAGAGGAGAGATACTACTTCAAGACATCAAATGATCCCACTTGCATGGAGAAGTGAAGAAAGAAACACACCTACCAAGGTTACATATGTTACTTGTCACGGCATCAAGGTGTGACACTTGATACATTGCATGTCTAGTAGAATAGTGTATGATTAGGACCCGTTGGGAAATGATACAGTACTTACACGAGCTGGCACTATATGTAAGATATGAACTCATCCTGCGGTAGGCCTGGACGAGGGGTGGACGTGGAGAATGGGATTTTTGGCCCTTTGACGGCCCACTAGGGCTTACAGGTGGTGTCAATTCCGAGAATGTGGTACTCGTCAATGATCAAGGACCAAATCCTTCGAATGTAGCGGCATTTCTAGAAGGGATGAGACCCACATTCTTGTACTCTTCTGCAGAGAGGGCAAAGATCACAGTTGGTCTACCCACACTACGCCAATCTATAGGCGGTCCAAATTCTATCTTGAAGATCCAACCAAGGAAAGAACAAGCCTTCCACACCATTTTATCCATGGGCGAGAGCACCATCCCTAAGAATTGTGCCTTGTATGCGGATGCCCCCGAGTAGATCCCATTAGCCGTATGCTTCCATAGGATGTCGTCCTCAGTGAGCTCATCGGCTTGGACCTCATGCAAAGCGGCCAAAGTGTGAAGAACCATGTGATGTGCTTCGCGGAGACGTTAGCAGGAGGTTTGATCTTGAGAATCCATGTGTTGTGCTTGAGTGCCTCCCGAACATTCTAATTCCTTCTCTTGGACACTTCGTGAATGAGCAGGGGAATGTCTTTTGGCTTGCGCCCAAGGAGAAAGGTGAGTTCCAAAAGGGGGTCTTCGCACTGTTACAAACAATGATAGTGGTGGATGCTTAGAAGAAATATAGGTCCTCCTTGTCACATGGGTTTCCCATCCCCGCCCATATCTTGATGGGATCCTTCCGTTCATATCACGGGCATCGCAACCGGAGGGCACACATAACTTGTTCCTATTGAGAACCCCAAGTCCCCCATGCTGAAGTGGCCGGTAGACAATCTCCAAATTCACCTTGCATTTTGCTCCCGTCGTCTTTTCTGAACCAGAGCAAAGGAAATATCTCTCAAGCTTCTCGGTATTGAGAAGGATGGTTGGTGGGATGACCAGCAGTGTGGCGGGGTAGACCACCCGGGAGGCGATCACAGACTATTTTTATGCAACACATCATGCTCTGATTATATTTAAACCTAACCAGGATTGTTTGATTTTTGAGAAGTTATAAAATCAATATACATTAGGCAAGCAGAACAGTCTCTGGTATGACATGTTTTTTGTAAAAAATACAAGGTCATTAGAATGTCCAATAATTTGTTAATCTGGTTGTGTACAGTCCATTTTTTACAACATCCAATATTATCCTTGCGCTTTATGTTTATGTCTATACCAGTGAGCAAGGTGTGATTTGTATTTTGTAGTGGGCAAGGCAGGCAAGGCACATGTTAAGTTTACTCATCAAGGACCCAGGGTACAGTGCTTTGGTGAATATGATCATGGCAAGTTATGGCTTCTCTCTTATAAAGTGGGAGGAGAGGGTCAATTCAGTGAAGTCTGCTCCAGAATATGATAGAATTCAAGTCAAGTGAAATGACAACTGAATTATACAAGTGTGACTATCAAGCATTCACCGGCTCACTTCCTTGAAAGATATCAGAGATTATGTCCTCTTTGCGTCAGTTTATGAAACTTGGAGGCCAATGTGCCATAAAAGTAAGATTGGAAGGTGTCGGAATTTTTTTGCAAAACCACACAAAGAATTAATCCGCTGGAGCGGGTAACCGTATACATGGTTACTAATGACCAGACTACGGGCCTCTGCCTCCCATGAAGCCTTTTTTTCTTCTGCATGGCCCACCTCCTTTTCACTCCATGATCCTATGTTAGAGACGTGATCAACAGAAGAAGGAGTGACTTGGAGCAATGGCGGATGGCCGGAGAAAAATTCATAGCGACCCCGTTTGGGGATTTGACGTGAGAAAATGCATGGCTGTAGGAGAGCACTCCCCTTTCTTTTCCTAGTACATTTGATCACTTCATCACCAGTTTCTGTCATCGCTCTTCTGCCAAATCAATGAAAAGTCAGTGAGCGCGGGGTCTTTCAAAAAACTATGATCATCTCAGATGATCCATCTTGTGTGAGTGAGAGATAGAGATAGATAGAGAGAGATCTGATCTTGTAACAGAGGTATGGGAGACAGGATTAGGCCGCCAGCAGCCACCACAACACGACAGTACGACAGACAATGCTTGAAAGCTAGATGGGGGTGCTCCGTCAATTCATATCCAGCATTGGTACCTGTTTAGAAACTTGGAAGTAGCCTGATCTGGCGGCAGCAACAATCCCACAACTCAGGAAAGTAACAACTGGATCCATTTGAGGAGCTCATGATTGGACGTATCCGGCAGCACAGCATTGGAGGTCAGCGTTGGCATGTCGACATGAGTGAAATTCTTGGAAAAATTTCATGTGGGGGACTGTTGTGAAAGTTCTCTCATAATAGTTCATTTGATATATGTGACGTTGGAAAGTAATTCCTAGAATCTATTGAAACTTAAATTTGTGGAATTATGTTTTTATTTTGTGCGGTGAAACAGTTCACTTTTTTTCTAAAAGTTCCAACATGGAAACTTAATTTCTGAAATAAATTTAAAAAATTAATAAGTCCTCTATATCTTAATGTATTACCAGGCTAATGGCGTCAAAGAAAACTGTAGCAAACAGAAAAAAAACCTCAGAAAATATCTATGTTGTCAAAGAAAAATTCTACACCAACGGTGTGGTCGTATCAATGTGGTACCATATATGCAGATGCCAGCACTATTTGAAAAAAATAGTGCCGGCGTTGCTGGAAAATGGTGTGCCACCAATAAAAATTGTGGCTAGCACTTTTTCCACTAATGGCACATTCACGCATGTCCTTGGTCGTGTCGTAAACTCTGGGTCCAGACGAACCTACACCTTTGTGCTCTGTGTGCCGAGTTGGGGGTCGAGGGCACGCCCAGGTGCCGCTCCGCTGGCTCCCTCACCCCAAGACGGACGGTGCTGCAAGTACACCTATGACCAACAGAAATATATGGGAGTGGTGCCCAAAATGCCCTTCATGCCGGAATTTACTACACAACTTTAGATGTAGTATTGCTATATCTTGCCATTGAACCACAAAATTAACGACCCAAGTTAATCTGATGTATAGTAAAAGGAGTCAAACGAATAGGTATCTTCTTTTTTCCGAGAAAACTTTCAATCTATTCATCTTAAATCATGACAGTACAACGAACAACAGAAATAATAAAATTACATCATGATCCAAAGATCACCTAGCAATAACTACAAACACTGAAACGAAAAGGTATCTCATATCCTATTGTTGGCTCCAAGGATCGTTATATGTGAATCTACAGCTCCAGGTTCTCTTGAACTTCCGGTCCCAAATCCCGAGTTCCTGACAACATCTCTTGGAGCTTATATGGCAAAGAATTCTAGGTCACTGGTAGTTTGTTCCTGCTCAGTGTTCCTTATTAAATTCTTAATTATAGTACTTTATTGTATCATTGTCATGACATAGTTAAATCGGAGAACAACATGCCCCAGTCTCATATGCACAAGCAGTCTAAGCTTCAAGGACCTGTACCTATAGCAATACCTGCCAGTTCCAGTGGAGGTTATCACAATAAAGAGGAAATGGACGAAAAGTGTTCTATATTTATCACTGAGAATAAGTAAATGAGCGCTCACAAGGACCACAACCATAGCCATAGTCTGGTTTCTATTGAATTCATGCTCCACCTAGTTGTTTCACAAGTCTGAACTGATGTAGGAAGGCGGGCAATATATTTCAACAATCCCCCTCACGTCTAGGATTATTTAGTGCTTAGACGTGGGATCGATGTAGGCCGCAGAATCTTTTTATTTTAATACTGTGTTCGCATGGTCTTGAACTCAAGATCTCTCGGCGCTGATACCATATTGAATTCATGCTCCAGCCAGTTGCTCCAAAAGTCTGAACTAATGAAGAGAGACGGGCAATATATTTCAACAGTTTTCATCCCAGCGAGAGCTATCCTCGGAAGCTCCCTCCCTCCCTCCCGCCGCCACCTCTTTCTTACCATTATCCTCGCCACTGCCGGAGGCAGTCACTAGGGCCCCCTCGCGGCTGTCAGTGACGGTGGCAGCGAGGCCTTTGGTCACTCCCTTTCGGTGGTGAGGGCCAGGATCTGAGGCGGTGGCCTTGGTGTGGCGTGGACGGCGCTCCTACAACGGCGGGGAGAGGGGAGGCGCTCCTTGGTGAGGTTAGCAGGATCCCCTCGGCTGCACGGGCAGAGAGGTCCTAGTGGGTGCTGACCGTTCTGTGGGAAAGCCCCGAGCTCTCCTGTCAGATCTAAGACGTTCTTGTCCGTGCAAAATGCACAACCTCCAGCCGGCCTAGATCTCCTGCGTGCGCGCGTATTGATGTTGTTGGATGGTTCGGTGGTGGCGGCAAGAAGCCTGTCCGGGGGAGAACCCCTGGTTATTTGTGGCGATCACGGTGTCGATCGATGGCGACTTTGATGCCATTTGATGTCGAGGTTCATCTTTCCCTGCCTCCCCCTTTCCTCTGCGTCTGAGTAAAAACCGTAGCCCATGTGCCTATGTGGCGGCAGCGCCACGGCGTCATCCCCTTCCTGAAGGTGCCGCCTTGGGCATGGGAATGGTGGGAGCTCGGCTTGTTCCTGGTGGCGGCCCATCTAATCTGCAACGCCATTGCTCCGGGCAGGTCTGAAGTCTCTTTCCAAGCGGTGTATTCCTTCCCCAAGTGCTAAAGTGAGTCTGGTGATGCGGCGCCCTCGAGCCTGGGTGAGAGGGGCCGGATAGGGTCCTACTACGGTGACTGTGATGTGTTACTGGTCAGGGCAGATGGTCCTGGTGAGCTCTGGTTTGGTCCCGTGGCTACAGTGCTTCCCTTCCGGCCGTGTCTCTGGAGGTGACTTCGTCCTTCTATAGCTTCGTGATGTGATTCCTATTTGGGGCGTCAGCGACTCCTCTGCTATGTGTGCATTGATAGGAGATTCTTCTGCTTCGTGTTTCCTAGTCGAGTGCTTACCTTTCTCACCTTGTACCTGCCATTTGGGGTTGCATCCAAGTTTTTTTTTCTATTATGCTTATATGCTGCTGTGGATTGTATTCTGGCCGGTTGATGGCTTTGTTAAATCAAATCCGGGTTAGGTCCAAGCCCTACTAGGACTTGGCCGAGCTTTTTCTCTAAAATATAAGTAAATGGGCTGGCCTTGAAAAAATCTAAATTATAGTGAAGTCTGAGAAAGATAAAATTAATGTTCGACCATCTTATCATTTCATATGGTTTATAAACATTCATCGTTTGGTCGGACCGTATCTGTGTCAAAGAGAGTTAAGTACAAGCTAATACACTATTGTGCTGCTTATTACGAGCACTGGTGCAGTGGAAACGTAATTGACGAATTAAGTGCCATTTGAACATAATCTTCAGAATCAGCAGCATTAGAAGTTTAAGTGAAACAACATAATTCTGTCACTGTAGAAAGTTCAATGCTTGATTGAACGCTGAAACATCTGCTCAAGTTGTTACGGCATACAAAGAAGAAAGATTTGCAACACGTTTTTCTTTTTGTTGAACTGGAAACTAGAGAAGTGGATGACGTTACCATGTTAAAATTTCAGTGAACTCTCAAAAAAAAATCAGTATCCGAACACCTGCTACACAAACAAAATGTGTTTCTGCGCTGTACTTAAGAGGTTACATGTCTGATTTAGAATACCAACAAACAGTTACCGAAGATCCTTTCTTGGCTGCAGCTTGCATGGGATCCTCCTAGATGATCTTTGGCTCTGGACTCTCTATAACTCTGCCTGAATACTGATACTCTCTTAAAGATTTTAACGCAAAACTATGCCATCTGACGACCTTTTTTCTGACAAAGGGTTAATTTTATTGGTTTAAAATGAAGCACCAAGAGGGTACAAACACAATGGTCACACACCAGGCCCGTGCATAGTTAGAGTGCGCACAGCCAACACCTACGTAGCAAACAAACAACACACCAAGTAATAACAAAGTCTTATAAGACCAACCTTGCGTAGGTAAGGACAAGAAATATAAAACCCAAAGTGATTCGACCAACGATTGGCAAACTACAACAATGATCATATCCACACCAACCATCTTATGACACCACACGGACAACAATGTTCTTCACATCAACACGCCTTTAGAAAGGGAGTGACGCTCAAGCACCGTCGTCGCCAAATCCAGCCATCGAAAATCAGAATCTAGGTTTTCACTGGGAAGAACCAGTCCCAGCATATACGAAGGTTAGATTACTACAACAAATATTCTAGGATTCTTATAATTACCACATGGTAATAGAGCGGTGAGTTTCATGACGCCGATCCTAGATTCGTCTACCACTTCCGTAGCGTGCCCTCGTCGGGGACGTTAATCTCCTCTCTGCGGGGGCATGACACCCGATCGATCAAAGATTAGATTAGATCCATAGTCTCGCTCAATTTCTTTGATTAAAACAATTCCAAAATTCGAAATTGTAATAGATTGGTTTCGTTTAGAGACAAATAACACATAGCACCCTCAACTATAGGTGAAAATCAGTGTGTACCCTGGCGACGATGCTAAGACAGGCTCGGTCACTTAGCTGCTCCTAGTCACCGGAGCAAGGCGCAGACCTGGCGACGTGCAAACCCTACAATCTCTGCCGATCAAACCCGATTTATGCACTGGTATCAACCGCAATTCCCGGCTCCATCAGCTTCCATTCGGCAACACACGGCAGCCATGAGCGATTATGCATAGGGCGGATGGATACACGCATCCAGATCTCGTAGATCGAGCGACGTCCATGGGAATCCCGCCTGCAGGGGAGCAGATTGCACACACGTCTAGATCACGGCAGGGATGAGCCCCGGCGTACGTGCACATTGATCTCTCAGTGGACGACGTCAACTCGTACCTCTATGATCCGAGATTATATCCGCAAGGAAGTCGACGGCTTCACTGCCTACCCACACCTTCCTAGTGCACTCCTCGACTCATGGCCATCGGGGCTTCATGCGGCAGATCGATCTGCTACGAGTGACATGATGGCCTCCTAAATCGAGGAAGCATAGGCCATATGCACGGTATGTACATTTTTTTTGGAAAAGCCTCTGCACATCTGGACGATGCATGCACATAGTATGTACATGCAAGTCCTTCGGGACATCCTAGGTGTGTTTGGTTACCTGCACTGATTTGTCCTTCCTTTGCATTTATGGCTCGTATGGGACTAGGTGCGATAATGTAGGCTCAAAACTATATTCTGCACATTGTTTGGTTGCCTCATACTGCCTTCCTGCATCAAGGCTAAATTTCTTGCCCCGTCTTTGGTTTCGTGCGTACGGGTGTTCTGATACATTACATGTTGTTTGGTTGCACACATTTGTCTGGTTCTACTAACCTTGTGCCCTATATGGTGAGCTTACCATCTACCACCATAGCAAGTGCTCAGTCCATTACATACGATTACAAGAGTAGAAAACACTGAACGATGATGTTGAAGTTCTTCAGCCCACACAGCCTATTGTCTTGTCTTAAATCCTTCTGGAAAGCAGCAACCTTGGGAACTTCATCGTTGGTGTCATGTTCTTCGAGCAGGAATTTGTGGTAGTCATCTTCTGCCCGCTGTCTTGTCTTCAATCCTCTTAGAAAGGAGCTTCCTGGGTAACCCTTGACTTGTCTTGCTTGTAGCCCATGAACTAAACCTGATCATCCTCCAGGCTGGGTCGGGTTCGGGCCGGGCTTGACAAAGTCTGGAGTCAAAATTGCAAGCCCAAGCCAGACCCAGCCCGCCCAGAAGCACATGAATAGTTCCTTTTTCAATTAAATTAATTACATTCTGGGTATTAAAATAATATAATATACCTATATTTCAAATAAAATATAAAGTTGATGCCATTTGGGGCTTATTTCGGGCTTTCAGTCCAGGTTTCGGGTGAGAAATTGAAGCCCGAGCCCGACCCGGATGCTGTTCTTCAGGCTGGGCAGTTCATGAACATGTTTACCATGAACTGTATACTCCTGGAACCCTACCTACGTAGACAACACATTCACCTACAGATTAACAAGAGAGCAACAATTCAAGTAGCAAAGCAAATGAACACAACATATGGAAGAGGAACAACATAGGCATGCATGATTAGATACCCCAAAGCCATCTCAAGTTCGTCCTAATTACTATGGTGTCATCCTACCATCAAATCCAAACGAGGGTATTATCCTACCACCGCAAGTTCGCCATCAGAGTGAGAGTTTAGTATAAACCACCTCATAAAAATATACATACAAGCGATTGTTTTTCAAGTCCTGCCTACCACAAAATGTACATCGTTGTCGTCATATATCATCGTGCACACCATCACCACCACCACCACCGGAAATAACAGTTGAGGTAGTGCTTTCCTATAGTCAAGTCCAAAGCGAAAGCACCCTACGGGTGTCTGCCATGGCAACCAACCCAACACCCTAAGCCTTGTTGTCCAACAGGTGGCTAAGAGCAACCATCATTGCCTCCGGACTGAGGCCACCTTGCCGAATGACAGTGATGTATAGCTCAGGGTGGACGTCGACCAACTTGCTCTCCGTAATGGCGGTAGACACCTCCTTCATTGCCTCAGTCATGCTGCTAAACATGGTCAGCTCCTCCTCCATCAAGTCAGCTCTCATCATCTTCCTATATAGGAGAGGAATGTGATCAACAGCCCTTTCAGGAACATCAACTATGATGGTTTCTGACTCCTGGAATCTGGATATTGTCGCATAGGCGAACAAGCAACTCACTGGAGCCCATGGCATGCATGCCGATAGCCCGCCCATAGGATAAAATCTAATGCATCTGCTTGTAGTTATGAGAGTGTTAAGATATTCTGTGTCCTTGGGGTGGTCCTAACACAGAAACAAAGCGATGTTATTTGTGATAGACACAATCTAGATGGTAATCTAGTGTATGAAATTCTATGTGATCTAACCGTGGTGTGGCCTTGGTAGTCCTCGACCTCCAACAGAATCGTGAAGGTGTCCTGATCTCATTGTGTTCCTCTAAGGATCCTGAGCTTGGACACTCGGGTTGTTCTAGACCTGGCTCGCTGTCACCTAAGTGTGCTTTGTTGTGAAAATTATGATGTTTCATTTTTTTAGATCTGCCACTGAACGAGCATAGTTAGCGAGCTCGAAATTCCATGTTCTTATTGTTCCTATTGGCAATGCACTACTCCCAACAGTTTTGAAGGTTGGCTGTGTTTTGATCCGAGATGAGGGAGGTCATTGTATCAAGGCCTGACAGAATGATGTGCAAAATTTGAATGATGAGGGAACATGAGCCGAATAAGTGAAGAGAAGTTTCAAGCTGGATGAAACAGAGAATGCAAATCATGTGGACTTAGTGGGTGTAGTGCCATTGAGCAAGGCTATCCGCTGTCATTGATCTACCTAGGACAATTGTTCAAACAATTATCTACCCGTCAGTGGTGATTTAAAGAGCTAGCTAGATCGAAAGTTTATGATTTGACTAGAGTGATGCATGCCATCAGATTGAATGTGATATGGCGGTTGGGTGGATATATGGCCATAAACATTGATGGATTTAGCATGTGAGCACTAGCTGTCCTCGTTTATGGTCTGCATAGTCACACCAGAGTACTTTTGGTTGGTGTTAGCCTAGTGTGCGCAGGTCATGGTTGCCTCCTTGAAATGTTTGAGAAAGGAGTGTTTCACGATATCACATGTTTGCTGAGCTCTATATACTACATGTCATTCACAAGGGAAATCTTACCGACACTACACCGTGCATGGCATTGACATAGGATTGAGAATCATCGAGATACATGATAGTAAAAAAGATCCAGTGTCACCACCCCTCGAACATCTGCCATTGGGCACCTCATCATTTTAGTTCGTCTTTGACGTTCCTATAGGAGGTCGCCTAGTGGATTGTTGGGGTTCAGTAGCTCAGGCATGCCATTAGGATGCCAAGACAGGCCAGCCGTTAGGATACCGCGGGAATATCGGACGTCCTAGCTATGCCCTCGTGGTGGAGCTCGCTATTTGGAAAGAACCATGGTGTGGGGTGTGGCGCCAGTGCTACACAGGGCACTTGCATGACGGTCAATTCCAACTTATGTTCTTATGAGTTCAGTCAGGGGCATGTGACATGGAGTTCCTAGAGCTCTTCATGGGTCCAAGGGGACTCTGTCTAAGCTCCTCCACTTGCTCAGTTTTATGATTTCAGAACTTAAAATAACTGTGGAACTTCATTTCCCGTTGGCTTATTTTGCTGTCTCCATTTCTATCTCAGAGTGCAAGTTTCATTTTTCCATAACGGTGGATTTTATTATCTCAAAATAGACATAAAGAGAATGCAAACATAATGAGTATACATCCCACCTTGTCGGCACCTTCAGCGCCAATTAGGTAACTTGGCGCCTGCACGTTCCTTCGTTGGGCCGGTTTCGAAGCTGGCCCAATCCATTACACGCAGCACAGCAAAAAAAACAGCTCTCGCGAGAATTTGATCCAACGACCTCCACCTCCGGTGCATGTTGCCCGACCACTAGACCAAACAGGCTTTAGTTAATCATTAGGGCGCAAACTGTTTAAGAAGCAAGTATAGCCACGCTATTTATTACATATAGAAATTAGAAAAACGTGATTTTCGAAAAAAAATGTGAAGAAAATTTGAAAGTTCGCAGATCTCAAAACAAACCACGAATTAAAAGAATTTTCATGAATTAGAAAAAAAATCAATGATTTAAGAAAAGTTCACAAACTTGGAAAAAGTTCATCAATTTTGAAAAATAGTTCATCGAACTTTGAAAAAAGTTCATCTGTTTTGAAAAAGATATATGCAATTTTGAAAAATAGTTCATCGAACTTTGAAAAAAATTCATCTGTTTTGAAAAAGATATATGCAATTTTGAAAAATAGTTCATCGAACTTTGAAAAAAGTTAATGTATTTTCAATAAAACTTTATCGACTTTGAAAAGGTTCATAGATTTCGAAAAGAGTTCATCAATTTTCAAGAAAGTTCACAAATTTGAAAAAAAGTTAATCAAGTTTCAAAGAAAAAGTTCATCAATTTTGAAAATAGTTCATCAAAATTTAAAAAATCATGGATTCAAAAGAAGTTCATAAAATTTGAAATTTTTTGATTGAATTTGAAAAGTTTGTAGAATTTGAAAAATAAGTTCATTGATTTTTGAATAAAGTTCATAAAAGTTTAAAAAAGTTCACAAAAATTGAAGACAGTTCATGGATTTTTGATAAATGTTCATTGATTTTGAAGGAAAAGTTCATCAAATTTGAAAAAAAGTTCATCAAATTTGAAAAAAGTTCATTGATTCTGAAATTTTTTCATCTATTTTGGAAACGTTCATCAAATTTTGACAGAAGTTCATTTATGTTTGAAAGATATTTCAGTGTGTTTCTTTGAATTTCTTTTCAGTGTGTTCATTCATTTGAAAAAAGTGGGGAAGACCATGATGAAAAATGTTGAGTGATTTTTATATACATTACTGTTGATCAAACAAAGAACCCATATTATTTTGTCTTTCTCTCTGAATAAAATGTTGTAGATTTCAGCTTAGTCTAGGACACTCTCGCACTATTATTATTTTCATATAATTTGGTCGTGCAACTAAAAGGCAATAATGACAATATTTTGATGAAGTGAATGTGGCAGGGGAAAGCGGGCATGAACTCGACTTATTTTTGTTTTATAACTATGTTTAACTTAGTATTTATTATTCAACATATTATGATAAAACATGCACTACTAGAGAAAACCTTATACACAACAACTTAGCAGCAGAGTTGGACAAAATCATGCGCTACTGCTACTTAGTAGTAGCGCGTGTAAACAAACAGCGCTACTGCTACCATTTTAGCCGTAGCGCGTATTATCAAAACGTGCTGCTGCTAAGTTTGAACACCGCAACCGGAGTAGTAGCGATTTTCTCAAGCCAGCGCTACTACTAACCCTACCTTATCCTCCCACGCGGCCGCCCCTCTCACTCTTCCTCTCAGTCACTCTCGCCCGTCCGTACGCCCCGTCGTCCGCTGCCGCCGATGTCTACCGCCGCCGCCGCACTGCTCCTCCACCGAGGTACTCCCTCCATCCCTTCTCATCCCTCCTCCCCTCCCTCCTCCTCCCATCGCGCCCTCCTCCCTCCTCCTTCGGCCGCCCCCTCC
>NC_041382.1:28087811-28146581 GCF_002162155.2 Triticum dicoccoides
TCCTCCGATCCCACCGGCCTCATCATCAATGGGTGCTTAAGTAGTTGTAGATGCTTAAGTACCTAGCTAGGTTTCATCTAATTAGTTAGTACTTGTAGATGTTTAATTTATTTTTACTATTTTTAGTAAGTGTTTAATATAATTAGTAAGAAAATTAATATAACTAGTTGAACTAGTTTATTTTTAGTAAGAACTAGTTGAATTAATAGAACTAGTTTATTTTTAGTAAGAAAATTAATAGAACTAGTTGAACTAGTTTATTTTTATTTATAGTAAGTGTTTAGTAGAATTAATAGAACTAGTTTAT
The DNA here is from genome assembly GCF_002162155.2 of Triticum dicoccoides. Classification (NCBI taxonomy): domain Eukaryota; kingdom Viridiplantae; phylum Streptophyta; class Magnoliopsida; order Poales; family Poaceae; genus Triticum; species Triticum dicoccoides. Next base: position 28,088,119 of record NC_041382.1, read on the forward strand.
TTTTAGTAAGAAAATTTAGGTATATGAGATTTGATGATCTAATTAGAATAAATAGAACATGTCACATTTTTTGTTATTTTTTTAGTTAAAGCAATTATTCCCGCATCGACGTCGACGATGCCTATCCCGCATCCTCGTCGTCGACTCGGCGGAGGACACCTGCTTGCTCAGAGGGGCCGTGTCCGGGACTGGGCTCCGCCGGGCTGGTACTGGGAGGTGCTACCTTCCAGGGGGCGCAGCTTGGTGAGGAGCCAACCCCTCATTGAACCGAACCTTCATTGGTGGCGGTCGCGTGGGCCAGTGACGGTGCAGAGGCTTTAGGACCCCACGGAGGTGGTATGTCACCGTGTCAGCGAGGAGGACGAGCACTACAAGAAATATGTCAACTTGTGACCCTCACTATTGGTCTTTGAAAGGTCATAGTTTTTCATTTGCGACCGTTTTGTGACCAAAACCAGAAAGTCAAAAGCTGGCGGTCGTAAACTGAAATTATTGACCTTCTGTAAAAGGTCGTTGGTTCCACGGCAAAATTTTTGGTCACTAGCAACCTCCGCAGGCCACGTAGGCATCAAGCGTGGCAAGCTGATGTGGCACAAGATTCAGCCCGATCCAATTCGGTTTTCTACATGGGCCTAGCCCAACAATTTGGCCTTTTAATGTATTTTTCTATCAATTTTTTATCGGCTTCATGGGCCAAGCCCAACATTGCAGCCCTTTTATTTTCTAGGCCTTCGGCCTTTTTGCTTCCATTTCTTATTTGGGCCTTTTTACAATCCATTTTGGACCAGGTGTGTTTTTTTTTTGTTTTCTTTTGCTCATCCAATTAGGTCCCAATTGTCAGTTTTCTTTTGTTTCTTTCCACTAGTGAAATGGGACCAGGTGTGTTGTTTAGGTGCCACACGTCAGTTCTCTAGTTGTGCAACAACCAATAACTTGATTCAAACAGAGCCAATAACACATAAATTTTCAAACAACATCCAAATCGTGGCAGGTAGTTTACAATCATGGCAGTACAAATCAGGTATTGAAATATAAAATAGAACTAACTATTAATATGTCCAACTCCAGAGAGCTAAAACACATTGTTGGGTGCGAGTTTTCTTTAGGATTCTACTCCTGTAGTTCCTTGTACAACAACTTTTGACGAATTAACGCCAAAATCTGCGAGTTATAAATCAGAAAAGTTACGAATATAATCAAGTGAAGCCATGCATATAACATTCTCCTAACAATGAAAAATAGTTGCAGAATTTGAGATCTAATAAGAAACCATGCATATAGCATTCTCGTAACAGCAAGACTGAGATATATTTGGGAAGGGAAAATCATAAGTATCAACCCAGTTCAAGATAACACATCAACTATGTCAAAGTTATTCAAATTTCCTGATGTGTGTGTCACATTATACATGCATCAAGCATCAGGTGACCAAGCAAACTATTCTGGAATAGATACAAAACAAGCATGTATTGACCATCCTACTAGTAGCAAGTACATAAAGGTAATCACTTAACAAGCAGCGCAAACATGAATGAGTCACATAACTAAGTACAATCCAATATCCCAGCTGAGAGCAAACATGTATTTGATATTTCAGGATTTCAATACATGCACGACGGAGAGTGGCGCTCTGTTCTTACCATGGCACAAGCCAGAGATGTCCCCGACGATGCCCTGCTTCTCCAGTTCGCACTAAGGCTCAACCAGCTCCGCGGTGTGGATGATGCCCCCTCCTTGCTCCATCCAGAAGGCAGGCCACGGACTAGGAAGCCCTGCATATTACAGTTTGCACAAGTTGGGAGAAATAAAAGGAACTGGTATCAAGCAGAGCACAAGTTGAGAGAAAGTTACGGTCCAGGAGCCGACCTTCCAAGGGAGAAGTATGATGCGTCGTCGCGGTGCATTCATCTGGAGTTGCAGGCCAGAGTTGTGAGCTTCTGCTTTGCTTCACCACATAGCACGCCTAGGTTCTCCTAACATACCAACCCGAAAGACAAAAACATGATTAGGGAGCTGGTACATCAGAAAAGGAATCGATGCACGAATGACATACACAACTCAAAAATAAAATCAGTATTTCACATATTATTAGAATTGCATATTAGATGTCTGCAAGATAAGTGTTGCTTCATATAAGATGTTTAGTGATTTAACAATCAGTATGCTGTAGGAAATTTTGTTTGCCATGTCACCCAATGTTTACTATCAAAAATAGAAATTATTCACTGTTAGTGCATTTGAGCTATAAGATAACCAACTAATGTTCTGCCCATTTAGATGATTTTAGCCCTTCACATGATGGTTCATTGTTATCCATGTTAGCACATCAGGCTTGGAGCTTACGTATATAACAAGAAAAGTAGATTAAGCAATGCATCCAGATAACACAAGGAGGCAAGCACTAGTAAATCTTGACTCTCATGCCACTACATGTACATAACAAGTATTTGACACATTCCTGGAAGCATGCAAATAGAGGCAATATTATTTGTCTAATGAAATACATGACATATTCTCCTCACGTATTCTCCAATTAAACACTTGACAGTGGCTAGAGCGAAACAAACAAAGGGAGAGACAAGTCTTCACCTTGCAACAAGGGGACTCATACCCAGCCAAATCAGAACAAATTGAACCCGTGGTAGCAACTTCTATATAAAACATTTGCTCAAAATGATTGCATAACACGCATACTAGCTGCTTCAGAACATTGCATTCCAATCATATAGACCAAATTGCAAAAATAAGATACTAGCTGCTTCCAAACAAGTGAAGCCTCTTTACTTGTTTCTGTGTAGTTAGATGACTTGCAATAGCTTTGCTAGATTGTTGTTTCTACCTAGAGATCCGTACACAGGTTTGGATCCCATATAGTAAAACATGCATGTACTAACTTGACATCTAATAGAAAACCTACATTTTTTATTTTCTTCTGATAGTTTTCGTTTCAAAAGCGCTGCTTCAAGTATGTTTTGTTGTACAGATGTACGCCATGCTAGAGCGGATAAGCCCAAGTACAAGGAAGCTCGAACTGTTTGCTAGAATGCATAACACGCATACAGTCAGACCAAGAAGGAAAACAAGCATATGAGATGGGAGGGGGTCGTTACCATCCTGGCGCGCTCGCCCTTATCCTGGATGGCGTCGTCCTTGAGCACCCTCTCCATCTGCTCAACCACAGAGACGACGAGAAAAATATCAGGAAGGCGTCGCGCTGATCCAGCCACGGAGAAGAGAACTGACTGGGGGCGGTCGGGTGGGGTACCTCGGGGACGGACGACGGGGCTGACGCAAGGGAGAGGGAGAGTGCGGGTGGATCTCGTCGGGGTCCGCCGCGCACTCTGCGAGGATCCGGCAGTGCAGCAGCACATCGTCGGCCTTGTTCACGTCGAGGTCGGGGAGGTACACGTCGACGAGGACCACCGCCCTGGCCTCCTCCGACCCCTCGCGATGCCATCGCCCGCCCGCCAATTGGCCAAGCCCCGTAGGTCGAGGCCCGCGCGCCTGCCCACGTCGTCGGGGAGCAGCGCAAGGGGCGCGGCCCCGTAGGCAGAGAGGGAGCAGGGGCGCGAGCGGGCGGAGGGATCCGAAGGCGGGTGGCGCACAGCCGTGACGTCGTGGCTGCGGCGGGGGAGAGAACGCCGGCAACGAAGGACGGGGCGGTGGTGGAGGACGGGACGCTTGGGTTAGATCTGGATCGGGGAGAAGTGCGGAGCGGATTTTTAGAGCGCCGATGGGTGGGTGAGAGCGCCGGCGGAGCCCGGGAGCGAGGTTTGCCGGTGGGTGGGTAGGGGCGAGGTTTGCCGGTGGGTGAGAGAGACATCGTCGTCGATCTGGATCAGGGAGAAGGGGAGAGAGAGGCGACGGCGGGTGTGTTCTCAGGGAGAGGGGGAGAGAGAGGCGGCCTCGGGCTGCTAGGGTTGGGATTGGGCTGTTGAGAGGTGGACGGTTTAGATCGGCTACAAGGGGCGGTTCAGATCAGCTACAGTAGTGGTGATCCGTGGGAAGAGTCCTGAATGGATGAGAAAATCTATGATTTAAAATAGTTTCCTAGTAATAAAAATAGAGGGGTTTTGTAAAGAACATATCAAAAATATTTTGCAAAATGGAACTTGAAAATTTTCACTCAAGTTAGACCAGATTTTATGGGTGATCACCAATTTGTATGCATTTCTGATCTTTCTAGCTATTTTTAATCATTTTTTGAGTGCCCGAAATGAGGTTTTTTGTGAAGAACCTACGAAATAATTGTTGCAAAATTGGACCAAATCATTTTTCTAAGATACTGGGCCATATTTAATGCACAGTTGATCAAATGGTTGGGTGTCAAAATTTTTGAGCCACCTCTGGTGAAAAAGACAAATTTTCGCCGATTTAGTAGAAAACGGGTCAAATTTGAACTGCAGCTACCTCATAGTTTGCTCTTTATATTTTCCAAAAATCATTTATAGATAAAAAATATCTATTTAATCATAGAAACACCAAAAAAACTACAATATTCAACCACTAGCTAGGAACAGTCATGCCCGTCGTTTTGACCGCATTTTGTAACGGGCATAAAAAATTCAATAAAAATCACAAAATTGGGAAACCTTCGCATTGTGTCACTATATATGACCAAGTTTCCAGGAAAAATAATAAAATTGTAATACGGCAATTATTTTTAAAAAGTGTTCTCAGAAATGAGCTATCACGCGTGAAGATTCAGGGATTTCAAGCCAAATGATCAATCTTATGGTCAGATTCATGGCATTGTTTGTTCAAATGATCTCATGTTGTGCACAAGGGTGCATATTGGAATGGCAAACAATGTTGCCTAAGGAAGTTTTCATTTTCTTTGGAGGAAAAAACCATTTTCCATTTTTCCAGTGCCCAAAAGGAGGTTTTTTTGTGAAGGACCTCCCAAATAATTGTTGCAAAATTGGACCAAATCATTTTTATAAAATACTAGGCCATATTTAATGCACAAGTGACCAAATTGTTGGGTGTAAAAAGTTTTGATCCACCTCTCGTGAAAAAGACAAATTTCCGCCGATTCAGTTGGAAGTGGGTCAAATTTGAATTGTAGCTGCCTGGTAGTCTTCTCTTTATTTTTTACAAAAATCATTTCTAGGTACATAAGTATCTATTTAATCAGAGAAACACCAAAAAAATTCCAAGATTCAACCACTAGCTAGGAACGGCCATTCCCGCCGCTTTGACCGCATTTTGAAACGGGCATAAAAAATTCAGGAAAAATAAAAAAAAATGGAAAACTTCACATTGTGTCATTATATATGACCAAGTTACCAGGAAAAATAATAAACTTGTAATATGACAATTCTTTTAAAAAAGTGTTCTCAGAAATGAGCTATCATGCGTGAAGATTCATGGCTTTCAAGCCAAATGATCAATCCTATGGCCAAATTCATGGCATAGTTTGCTCAAATGATCTCATATTGTGAACAAGAGTGCATATTGGAATGGCAAACAATGTTTCCTAAGGAAGTTTTCATTTTCTTTGGACGAAAAAACCATTTTCCATTTTTCGAGTGCCCAAAAGGATGTTTTTTTGTGAAGGACCTCCCAAATAATTGTTGCAAAATTGGACCAAATCATTTTTATAAAATACTAGGCCATATTTAATGCACAAGCGACCAAATGGTTGGGTGTAAAAAGTTTTGATCCACCTCTCGTGAAAAAGACAAATTTCCGCCGATTCAGTTGGAAGTGGGTCAAATTTGAACTGTAGCTGCCTTGTAGTTTGCTCTTTATTTTTTACAAAAATCATTTCTAGGTACATAAGTATCTATTTAATCAGATAAACCCCAAAAAAAATCCAAGATTCAACCACTAGCTAGGAACGGTCATTCCCGCCATTTTGACCACATTTTGAAACGGGCATAAAAAATGTAAAAAAATAAAAAATTGGAAAACCTTCGCATTGTGTCATTATATATGACCAAGTTACCAAGAAAAATAATAAACTTGTAATGCGGCAATTCTTTTAAAAAATGTTATCAGAAATGAGCTATCATGCGTGAAGATTTATGGCTTTCAAGCCAAATGATCAATCTTTTGGCCACATTCATGGCATAGTTTGTTCAAATGATCTCATATTGTGCACAAGGGTGAATCTTGGAATGACAAAAAATATTGCCTAAGGAAGTTTTCATTATCTTTGGATGAAAAAACCATTTTCCATTTTTCGAGTGCCCAAAAGGAGGTTTTTTGTGAAGGACCTCCCAAATAATTGTTGCAAAATTGGGCCAAATCAATTTTCTAAAATACTAGGACATATTTAATGCACAATTGACAAAATGGTTGGGTGTAAAAAGTTTTGATCCACCTCTCGTGAAAAAGACAAATTTCCGCCGATTCAGTTGGAAGTGGGTCAAATTTGAACTGTAGCTGCCTTGTAGTTTGCTCTTAATTTTTTACAAAAACCATTTCTAGGTACATAAGTATCTATTTAATCAGAGAAACCCCCAAAAAATTCCAAGATTCAACCACTAGCTAGGAACGGTCATTCCCGCCATTTTGACCATATTTTGAAACGGGCATAAAAAAATAAAAAAAATAAAAAATTGGAAAACCTTCGCATTGTGTCATTATATATGACCAAGTTACCAGGAAATATAATAAACTTGTAATGCGGCAATTCTTTTAAAAAAATGTTATCAGAAATGAGCTATCATGCGTGAAGATTTATGACTTTCAAGCCAAATGATCAATCTTATGGCCACATTCATGGCATAGTTTGTTCAAATGATCTCATATTGTGCACAAGGGTGAATCTTGGAATGACAAAAAATATTGCCTAAGGAAGTTTTCATTTTCTTTGGACGAAAAAACCATTTTCCATTTTTCGAGTGCCCAAAAGGAGGTTTTTTGTGAAGGACCTCCCAAATAATTGTTGCAAAATTGGACTAAATCAATTTTCTAAAATACTAGGACATATTTAATGCACAATTGACAAAATGGTTGGGTGTAAAAAGTTTTGATCCACCTCTCGTGAAAAAGACAAATTTCCGCCGATTCGGTTGGAAGTGGGTCAAATTTGAACTGCAGCTGCCTCATAGTTTGCTATTTATTTTTTCTAGAAATCCTTTATAGTTACATAAGTACCTATTTAATCATAAATACATGGTTTGGTGGCGATACGTCGAGGTTTGGGCGGTGGCCGAGGGCCCCAACTCTATTGCGCGTAAACTCGCATGCCCGCCGCGTGGTCACCTCATGACCGTGGCGTTTCCATGTGTTATGGGCAGCCTAGGCATGTCTAGTGGGTTGGGCACTCCCCAGGTAGGTGCTAGGAAGAAAATTACAACACTAGATTCTCACGAGGAGACCGATCGATGCTCAAACATGAATTAGTAGCCAAGTGTTTGATTAGCGGTACGGGAAATGTACATGGCTAATGGGCGTGAGTTTTGGCTGAGGATGATCAGTTACTAAGAAGACCGTCTTCACACAATTTCAGCTCAAAAGGTGGAGCCTAGGTGGTACCTGCTTTACAAAGTACCACACTGGACATAAATACGAATGTTGAAGCTGGGCTCAAAATAATGAATGGATTGAGCTGGCATTTGGTGTAGGATGGTTATTTGGGCATAGGAAAGCACTGTAGAAAATGGATACTATTTGGACATGCCAAAGTGGTACTTCCTTCACAAAGTGCTGCTCTGAACAGAATTGGAAAATGAATATTGTTGAGTTATTTTTGAACTAGGCAAGGAAGGTTTTTGACATATTTGATGAAGATATGATCCAAAAAATTTATGAGAATTTTTTTGGGAATTTTTGGAATAACAGAAATATAGGTTGCTTCACAACGGGCAAAAATTGACACATGGACATGACACATAGGCAAAACTGATGAGATGGCGCCTAGTCATCGCAATCCACCACAATTTACAAGGCTATGACCATCTATATTGGTCATTAACAACTAGAAATAAGGCAGCGGACTAGTGCTGTTTGCTTTATGACCATTTCGTGTAAGGAAATTACGACCTTTCTGACCAAAATGGTCACAATGGTTTAGGGTTTGGAGCCCCCTGAAAATCTTTTGACCAATTGGTCTCAAATGGTCATAGATCTATGACCAATTCTTCCAGGGTCATTGAAAGAAGGTCACTAGTTGACATATTTCTTATAGTGGAGCAGGTCCATCGCTACATGGTTGTGTTGGAGGGCGGGTTCTCCAATACCTGGCAGGTTCTCTAGGGATCTCACTGGAGCTATGATCCTGTGATGGTTCCTTCTCTTTGGGTGTCCACCACCCGCGCTGATACCCGTCGTTCGCTAGGGTGTTAGCTGTATTAGTGATGTTATATGTATGATACTATTCGAGATGTATTAGTGATACTATTCGATGATGTACGGACGCAAGAGATGATTTAGTTTTGCTTATTGAATGCATGCTAATTTAAATAATTATTTATTTTACGATTTGATTTTGCTTATTGAATGCTCAAATTGGAGAACTACTCCTATTTTGAATGCTTAAATAGGACCCCACTGTGCAAGGCGTACGCATTTGATTAGTTGATAGTTATAGGGTTTTTGTTTTTGCAGAAATCAAGGAGCTCGTCCATCATCCCGCCATCGTCCCCGTCACTGACCCCCTCCGACCTCGAGGTGGGACCAGCCAAATCTCCATTTCAATATGAGTCCTATAAGATATTTCGAAATATTTTTGTTAATATTTTCAACCATTGAAATGCAATGACCATCAAGTTTGAATGCTCATATGATGTAGATATAAACATGTATATCTTGTGTTGCTCAAATAGGATATGTGCTTGCCCATGTGGCCGGCCATGTTTGCAGGTTACACCTTCGAGTGGCCTATGTTTTGCCGGAGTGTTGATTAATTTCCGTTCCGGCAAATTTCAGGTGCTCGATATGTCCTTTTTTTAGCAAAGGCCATGCCGGATTTTTCTGTGAATTTTGGCATGACTTGTGCTAGAATATGTAGGAAATATCAAGTGACCTAGATTTTCTAGAAAGATAATTAAATGACATTTCAGGTTGATTTTAAGTCTGTCGAGGCTCCATACATGTCAGTCAACAAATGATTGAGGGAGAAAGTTCACACCATATATGAGAGAATAAGAATCCCGACTGTTGTCATGGGGGTCGTTTTTCCTTCTTCTCCTTGTGCTAGACCGTTGTTATGCACTAGGAGAAGGAGGAATAACGACCATCACCAACGGTCGAAAAATCAGTGAGGGAGTGTGTCCACCATATATGAGAGAGGACGAAGAATCCTGATTGTTGTCGTGGGGGTCGTTTCTCCTTCTTCTACTTGTGCTAGACCTTTGTTATGCACTAGGGGAAGGCGGAGTAACGACCATCACCGACGGTCGCAAATGTTAGAGAGGAATTAATGAGGGAGAGTTTTCAATAAAAAACTCGGTAGACCGATAGTTAACCCGTGATGAATAATAATGATCTAATCTAGTTTTTGTAGTACATATATTTAATTATACAAGTTTAATATTTGAATTATGAACATAAGAAATGTCATGATCGGACGACGAAAGTCTCCCGGGGGAGTGCAACTGGTGTAACAACGACCGAGGTCTGTGCGACATGCCTCACCTGGACGAAGGTCAGCGCTCCAGCATTAAGCTCTAGGAGACCTTCGATATTGAAACGGTACACAACGACGACCAGTGTCTTTTCGTAATTAAGCATGATTTGAACTACTTCAACGTGTAATTTTCGTCTTTTAAAATTCAACTAGCTTATCCCATGCCATGCAAGGCCCTATGTCTTGGAGAGGATGGATTTTGAAGATCATGAAAGTATGGAAACAAAGAAAATTCACCTAAGGACCCATAATGGTATGGATTTTGAAGTAAATCTGTACAATTCTGAGAGCGTAACCCATTTTGGTTGTGCGAATTGGGAAGCACTTTGCAAGATGTATGATTTTCATGAGGGTATGCTTGGCACCATGAATCTTTGTGATCTTGACATCGCCGAATACAATGTGGACATTTGGGTACTTGTTGATATGCTTCCAATTCTACCGCTATGTGAGTTTCTTAAACACAGTTATTAAGTAATTTATATTGTTTATTTCAAAATAGTTGACATCTTATTTCCATTGACAACTTATTTTTATTCTTCAAAGAATGTGCGGAAGATGGTCGATAGAACCCACTACACCAATGGCTCAGAATTAACTTATCAGGGGAAAAATCATCTGATCTCATTTATTACTGATCTTGAGAATTACAATATCTATTATCAAACTCCTCCACATTATGGTCAATACGTGCCACTAGTGCACGTGTTGAACTACGTAACATCCATGGAGATGTCATGGTAAGATTTTTCACTATTATGACATATGTGCATCTTTCGCATAAATTCTTCTAAAATTGAACTACATTTGCTAACTACAAAGTTATTACTATGTTTCTCGACAGAAAATCCCAAAGGATTGTGTTCCACATCTGATGTTTCAGAAAGGTCGCCTTGACGTTTTGAACATACTGTCAGGTCATCCTACGAATCACTCTTGTCCATATCAGATTTCTAAAACTGATGAAGACATGATAATCAAAGATTGGAAAAATGTATGGTCAATCGTGGGGAGGTACTTGGAAGCAACATTGTGCGAAGGGCAAGAATATGAGACAGGATAATCTCCATTCTCCATAACGGAGAGTCACGGCCTATCTTGTTTTATGTTATTTTACCTAAGAGAAGGTAGTAGGTCCTATGAGAGAGAAGTAGGTCCTAGGTACAATGTGTTATTATGTGGTACAATGTGTTAGAGTTGGTGATGACAAGGAGGAGTTGTGATTATGACTAGTGACCAAATTGCTATACGATGTCTCATTTATGAAAATGATAATCATGAGGAGGTGTTATATGACAATGATGTATTATGATAATAAGTTGTTAATCATATGATGATGATGATTTATCATATCATTGGGTGAAAAACCACAAATTAGTTTCAAGTGGATGGAGTCCATGGTTCTTTCACCCAGTGATGTAATACTCATTATGATGTAAAAACAATCTCTAAATTGCCACTTTATGAAAATTTGTATAATGGTGTATCAATACGACATAAAATGAAAAAAAAGAATACGCAATAATAGTAGTAGCGTGGGCACAGAGGTGATGACCCACAAGTATAGGGGATGTACCGTAGTCCTTTCGATAAGTAAGAGTGTCGAACCCAACGAGGAGCAGAAGGAAATGATAAGCGGTTTCCAGCAAGGTATTCTCTGCAAGTACTGAAATAAGTGAATTGGTGGAAGATCATATGTTCAGATCCTATATGCATATTAATACCCCTCTGATTATGAACACGTTTATGCTTTGTGAGTAGTTACTTTTGTTCCTGAGGACATGGGAGAAGTCTTGCTATTAGTAGACATGTGAATTTGGTATTCGTTCGATATTTTGATGAGATGTATGTTGTCTCTCCTCTAGTGGTGTTATGTGAACGTCGACTACATGACACTTCATCATTGTTTGGGCCTAGAGGAAGGCATTGGGGAGTAATAAGTAGATGATGGGTTTCTAGAGTGACAGAAGCTTAAACCCTAGTTTATGCGTTGCTTCGTATGGGGCTGATTTGGATCCATATGTTTCATGCTATGGTTAGGTTTACCTTAATACTTTTGTTGTAGTTGTGGATGCTTGCAATAGAGGTTAATCATAAGTGGGATGCTTGTCCAAGTAAGGGCAGTACTCAAGCACCGGCCCACCCACATACCAAATTATCAAAGTACTGAACGCGAATCATATGAGCGTGATGAAAACTAGCTTGACGATATTCCCATGTGTCCTCGGCAGCGCTTTTCTCTATATAAGAGTTTGTCCAGGCTTGTCCTTTGCTACAAAAAGGATTGGGCCACCTTGCTGCACTTTATTTACTTTTGTTACTTGTTGCTCGTTACAAATTATCCTACCACAAAACTATCTGTTACCACTTATTTCAGTGCCTGCATAGAATACCTTGCTGGAAACTGCTTATCATTTCCTTCTACTCCTCGTTGGGTACGACACTCTTACTTATTGAAAGGACTACGATAGATACCCTGTACTTGTGGGTCATCAAGACTCTTTTCTGGCGCCGTTGCCGGGGAGTGAAGCGCCTTTGGTAGGTGTAATTTGGTAAGGAAAAATTTATATAGTGTGCTGAAATTTACTATCACTTGTTACTATGGAAAGTAATCCTCCGAGGGGCTTGTTCGGGGTATCTTCACCCCGATCAATAGAGCAAAGAGTTGCTCCTCATCCTACTGAACCTATTGAAAATGAAGATGACTGCTTTGAAATTCCTTCAGGTATGGTAGAAAAACTGCTAGCTAATCCCTTTTTAGGAGATGGAACAAAAAATCCTGATGAGCATCTAATATATGTGGATGAAGTTTGTGGATTATTTAAGCTTGCAGGTGTACCCGGAGATGTTGTTAAGAAGAAGGTCTTCCCTTTATCTTTGAAGGGAGTCGCATCGACATGGTATAGGCTATGTGATTATACGGGCTCTTGGAATTACAAACGATTGAAATTGGAATTTCATCAGAAGTTTTATCCTATGCATCTTGTTCATCGTGATCGCAATTACTTATATAATTTTTGGCCTCGCGAAGGAGAAAGCATCGCTGTCGGTGTCAAAACCGGCGGATCTCGGGTAGGGGGTCCCGAACTGTGCGTCAAGGCTGGATGGTAACAGGAGACAAGGGACACGATGTTTTTACCCAGGTTCGGGCCCTCTCAATGGAGGTAATACCCTACTCCTGCTTGATTAATATTGATGATATGGGTAGTACAAGAGTAGATCTACCACGAGATCAAGGAGGCTAAACCCTAGAAGCTAGCCTATGGTATGATTGTTGTATATGGAGTTGATGTCCTACGGACTACAACCCTCCGGTTTATATAGACACCGGATAGGGTTAGGGTTATACAGAGTCAGTTACAATGGTAGGAGATCTTGAATATCCGCATCGCCAAGCTTGCCTTCCACGCCAAGGAAAGTCCCATTCGGACACGGGACGAAGTCTTCAATCTTGTATCTTCATAGTCCTGGAGTCCGGCTGAAGGTAAAGTCTGGCTACCCGAACACCCCCTACTCCAGGACTCCCTCAGTAGCCCCTGAACCAGGCTTCAATGACGACGAGTCCGTCGCGCAGATTGTCTTCGGCATTGCAAGGCGGGTTCCTCCTCCAAGTCCTTCATAGAAGATTGTAAACACCAAGAGTAGTGTCCGGCTCTGCAAAATAAGTTTCCACATATTGCCATAGAGAGAATAATATTAACACAAATCAAATCTGCTGACGTATTCCGCAGTGCGTCATCAAACTACGGCCAAGTCCTTTACTCGAATCATTTTTACTTTTCCACATCAGCACGTTTTGCGAGGCGGTTTCCTTGGCACGTCTTGTTAAAGCAGAGATCGTGTACCCCCTTTACGGGATTCTCATCAATACGGACGTGGGTAACCCAACCGCGCCGGTTAGCACGTTTCCTCGATTAAAGACGAGTCCCGAACGGTTACGGGGAGGGCTCTTGGTATTCTACCTCTTATAAAAAGACCAAGGCCTTACTCCTTTTTTCAATCTCAAGCGAGTTCGCCCGTCGCCTCGAGTTCCAACACCCTAGGCTCCAGATTCCAAGCGCTTCGGAACGTTGACAATGTTCGGTTCTGACCTTCAAGGCCGATGGACGCCCTCCTCCATCACGGAGGAGGACGTACTAAAGTTGAGGGAGTCTAAGTTCCTGACCGGCGAAATTTCGCATAGGTTGCCTGCTCAAGGGCAGGTCATCCCCAGTCCACAGCCCGGTGAGAGCGTGGTGTTCATGTCTCACTTCCTTCGGGGGTTGGGCTTCCCAATGGATCCCTTTGTGAGGGGACTGCTGTTTTATTACGGGCTGGAATTTCATGACGTAGCTCCGGAGTCCATCCTCCATATCTCCTCGTTTATTGTCATGTGTGAAGCGTTCCTCCGTGTTACCCCTCACTTCGGATTATGGCTCAAGACCTTCAAAGTGGAGCCGAAGATGATCAAGGGACGGCAGCAGAGTGCGGAGGCGCTGTTATAAGCAAAAATGCTTATGCTCCATGGCCCAAGGGCTTTTTTCAAGCGGAGCTAGGATTGTGGCAACGAGAGTTGTTTTATATCACCGCTCCCCGGAGCACCAAGTGGGTGGCGCCTCCTGCCTTTCGCTCGGGTCCCCCGCCACGGCTAGCGTCATGGGTCAACAGAGGGTTAGATTGGGGTTTGCCCGAAGACGTGCCCTTGTTACAGGGCCGCATTAAGGATCTCTTGGAAGGAGACCTCAGCCTCGTCAAGGTGACGCAGGTCATGCTGATTCGCAGAATATTGCCCGGCAAAAGTCGCCCCCTTCGCCTGTGGGAGTTTAATCCAGAGGGACCGTGAGCTCTCCAAAATTTCATGGGCGCAACGCCCGCGGAGATGTATAAGTTGTTCTTCGGATCACAAGAGATGTGTCCGGATTTATCCGAGGACGCAGGCCTGAGCTGCAATCGCCCGGATGCTCAAGTAAGCAACCTTGTGCCCGGACCTTCTATCCGTATAATTGTCATAAACTTGCCCCTAAAAGAGCCGTCCTTTTAAATAGGAGTGGATAGCGAAGGCAAAGCTGATCAGGTGTCCGGCTCCCCTTCCCGAAACCAGGCCGGATCCCGTGCTGGTCAGGATGCTGGAGATAATGCCTTTGGAGGGAAGCAAGGGGGAGGACAAGGAAACTATGGCCTCCTCGAAGGAGGCTGCTCCGAAGGGAGGAACCGACAATTCCTCTCCTAAGGGGAAGAAGAGAGCCGCCTTTGACAACCCGGAAACCATGGCCTCGAAGCGGGGGAAAAAATCCTCGTCAGAGGGTCCGACGCCGGGGAGTTCCTCGGCCGGACTACGCCCTCAAGGGGATCAGCCCTCCAGCAAGCCGTAAGTAGAGAAAGATTTTCCTTTTGAGGGATGAGGGAAATCCTTGATTTTTATCCGAGAAGATTAACCAAATTTTTACCTTGTAGCTCGGACCTCAGCCCTTCTCAGCAGAGCTCGTCTTCGGGGGATCTCCTTCCGGAGATGATGGAGAGCGGGACGCCTCCCCCTGCCGTGCCACCTAGCGAGGCGGGCGACCCTGAGGTGTCGTTGCGGAGGGTTTCTACGAATCTGGCAGGGGCGGAAGATAGCTATGTGGCCCCCCGAGGTTCTCCCCGTCCGGCCTTCGAAAGAGGTCATGGGACGAGTCCGGCACCGTCTGGTGCTCGGCCGGAGGAGCTAAAGATTCTGCTGGACCGAGCTTCTATCTCGGAGGAGCACCGTGCATTGATGGGCACGGTGATTGAAAGGATCTCATCCGCAGAGAGCGGATTGCATGAGGCCGTCAAAAGTTTACTGACGGGTTTTGAGGTACATTAGATAATGTACACTTTTGTTAGTTGCGCATGAATAAGATGCGCCCTGTGTAGATAGTAGCCCCTGAGACTCTGCGCGTCGTCAAGAAATGACGGCACGCGGAGGATCATAATCCCAGGTCTAAGATGTCGCCTTTGAATGTAGGCGGTAGGGTGTCCGGAATCAAGCCGAACTGATGATTCTGCCGAACTAAAGCGGCAACTGGACGTGGCAGATGCCGACATCGCGCTTGTCAACAAGCGGCTTGATGAGGCTCAAGGTATGTAATTCCTCGGGCGGCATCAGGTAAGAAGAGTTTTATGCCAGTGTCTTACGATGTGTGTGCTTGACGTAGATGGTGCGGCCGCCGTGGAGAATCTTAGGGCAGGACTTGCCCGAGCTAAAGAACAAGCCAGAGAAAGTGATGCAGCTGCCAAGAAAGCCCTTGAAGAGCTGAGAGCCGAACAGGCTGCTCATTGCCGAAGAAAGGAAGAGATGGCCGAGATGGCCGAAAAGTTAAAGAGCGCTGCAGACCATTGCAGACTTCTTGAGAAAGAAGACCAAGCGAAACAGACGGACTTAGAGAAGGTCGTTGCCAATGCCAAGGACGCGCGCTCTGCGATGAGAGCTGCGAAGGAGGAGCTACGTCAGGCCGAACAGATTGCAGCTGGAAAGCCCTTTATGCTACGAAGGAAATTTTGCGATCCGAAGTTTGCTCCGTTGGACCAGATGTGGAGTGTGGAGGATACCTATCTGGATTTGGCAGCGAGTGCTGCTGATGCGACCGAACACTTTCGAGATCAGAAAGATCGCGAAGTGGAAAAGCTTTTCTGGTCACCGTTTCACAATCCAGAGCGTCCACTAGCAGTGGACGATCGTTTGGCTCAATGGGCCCAACTGAATAGGTTGTCCGGACTCGCCATGAAGTACGTCATGGGTCATCTGTGGCCGGGGAGATCGGAGCCGAAGAGTTATTTCAGCTTGGTGCAGCAATTCCTTAACGCGGTGCCGCGTATTAATGCAATGAAGAGGTCAGCATGCATAGAGGACACAAGGATGGCTCTTGCCCGTGTCAAGAAATACTGGGCAGAGATGGAGACCACCAATGTCAGTGTCAAAACCGGCGGATCTCAGGTAGGGGGTCCCGAACTGTGCGTCAAGGGCGGATGGTAACAGGAGACAAGGGACACGATGTTTTTACCCAGGTTCGGGCCCTCTCGATGGAGGTAATACCATACTCCTGCTTGATTAATATTGATGATATGGGTAGTACAAGAGTAGATCTACCACGAGATCAAGGAGGCTAAACCCTAGAAGCTAGCCTATGGTATGATTGTTGTATATGGAGTTGATGTCCTACGGACTACAACCCTCCGGTTTATATCGACACCGGATAGGGTTAGGGTTAAACAGAGTCAGTTACAATGGTAGGAGATCTTGAATATCCGCATCGCCAAGCTTGCCTTCCACGCCAAGGAAAGTCCCATCCGGACACGGGACGAAGTCTTCAATCTTGTATCTTCATAGTCCTGGAGTCCGGCTGAAGGTAAAGTCCGGCTACCTGAACACCCCCTAATCCAGGACTCCCTCAATCGCTCAAGCTTGGGGGTGGCTTAAATCAATGTTATATTCATGCCCCAATCATGAGCTCTCAAGAGAAATGATTATTCGAAATTTTTATGCTCGGCTTTCAGATAACAATCGCACCATGCTTGATACTTCTTGTGCTGTCTCTTTTATGATGAAGACTATTGAATTCAAATGGGATTTATTGGAAAGAATTAAACGCAACTCTGAAGATTGGTAAGGAGTCAGGTATGACACCTAGTTTTGATTGTGTTAAATCTTTTATGGATACCGATATTTGCCGTAAATTTAGCACTAAATATGGACTTGACTCTGAGATAGTAGCTTCTTTCTGTGAATCTTATGCTACTGATGTTGATCTCCCCAAGGAGAAGTGGTTTAAATATCATCCTCCCATAGAAGTAAAAGTAGCTGCACCTATTAAAGTTGAAGAAAAGATTGTCACTGCTACCTCTTTTAGCACTGCGTTCGTTTTCCTCGAAGAGGAAGGGATGATGTAACAAAGTAGCGTAAGTATTTCCCTCAGTTTTTGAGAACCAGGGTATCAATCCAGTAGGAGGCTACGCGCGGGTCCCTCGCACCTGCACAAAACAAATAAATCCTCGCAACCAACGCAAATAGGGGTTGTCAATCCCTATAGAGCCACTTACAAGTGTGAGATCTGATAGATATGATAAGATAATATTTTTGGTATTTTTATGATAAAGATGCAAAGTAAAATAAAGGCAAAGTAAATAACTAAGTAGTAGGATATTGATATGATAAATATAGACCCGGGGGCCATAGGTTTCACTAGTGGCTTCTCTCGAGAGCATAAGTATTCTATGGTGGGTGAACAAATTACTGTTGAGCAATTGACAGAATTGAGCATAGTTATGAGAATATCTAGGTATGATCATGTATATAGGCATCATGTCCAAGACAAGTAGACCGTCTCCTGCCTGCATCTACTATTACTCCACTCATCGACCACTATCCAGCATGCATCTAGAGTATTAAGTTAAAAACAGAGTAACGCCTTAAGCAAGATGACATGATGTAGAGAGATAAATTCATGCAATATGAAATAAACCCCATCTTGTTATCCTCGATGGCAACGATACAATACGTGCCTTGCTGCCCCTTCTGTCACTGGGTATGGACACCGCAAGATTGAACACAAAGCTAAGCACTTCTCCCATGGCAAGAACTACCCATCTAGTTGGCCAAACCAAACGGATAATTCGAAGAGACTAGCAATGATAGCCAATCATACATAAAAGAATTCAGTGAAGATTCAAATATTATTCATAGATAGACTTGATCATAAACCCACAATTCATCAGTGTCAACAAACACACCGCAAAAAGAAGATTACGTCGAATAGATCTCCACAAGAGAGGGGGAGAACTTTGTATTGAGATTCAAAAAGAGAGAATAAGCCATCTAGCTACTAACTATGGACCCGAAGGTCTGAGGTAAACTACTCACACTTCATCGGAGGGGCTAGGATGATGTAGAAGCCCTCCGTGATGATGGCCCTCTTCCGGCGGAGCTCCGGAACAGGCCCCAAGATGGGATCTCGTGGATACAGAAAGTTGCGGCGGTGGAATTAGGTTTTTGGCTCCCTTTCTGATCGTTTGGGGTTACGTGTGTATATATAGGAGGAAGAAGTACGCCGGAGGAGCAACGAGGGGCCCACGAGGCAGGGGGCGCGCCCTAGGGGGGGCGCGCCCCCACCCTCGTGACCGCCTGTTTTGTTTCTTGGAGCAGGGTCCAAGTCTCCTAGATCACGTTTAGTGAGAAAATCACATTCCCGAAGATTTTATTCCGTTTGGACTCCGTTTGATATTCCGTTTCTTCGAAACACTGAAATAGGCAAAAAACAACAATTCTGGTCTGCGCCTCCGGTTAATAGGTTAGTCCCAAAAATAATATAAAAGTGGAAAATAAAGCCCAATATAGTCCAAAATAGTAGATAATATAGCATGGAGCAATCAAAAATTATAGATACGTTGGAGACGTATCAGGCATCCCCAAGCCTAATTCCTGCTCGTCCTCAAGTAGGTAAATGATAGAAAGAGAATTTTTGATGCGGAGTGCTACTTGGCATTATTTCAATTCAAATCTTCTTAATTGTGGTATGAATATTCAGATTATAAAGATTCAAGACAAAAGTTTATATTGACATAAAAATAATAATACTTCAAGCATACTAACAAAGCAATTATGTCTTCTCAAAATAACATGGCCAAAGAAAGTTATCCCTACAAAATCATATAGTCTGGCTATGCTCCATCTTCACCACACAAAGTTTTTAAATCATGCACAACCCCGATGACAAGCCAAGCAATTGTTTCATACTCTAACTTTTTCAAAACTTTTTCAATCTTCACGCAATACATGAGCGTGAGCCATGGATATAGCACTATAGGTGGAATAGAATGGTGGTTGTGGAGAAGACAAAAAGGAGGGGAAGACAGTCTCACATCAACTAGGCATATCAACGGGCTTTCGAGATGCCCATCAATAAATATCAATATGAGTGAGTAGGGATTGCCGTGCAACGGATGCACTAGAGCTATAAGTATATGAAAGCTCAAAAATAAACTAAGTGGGCATGCATCCAACTTGCTTGCTCATGAAGACCTAGGGCAATTTGAGGAAGCCCATCATTGGAATATACAAGCCAAGTTCTATAATGAAAAATTCCCACTAGTATATGAAAGTGATAACATGAGAGACTCTCTACTATGAAGATCATGGTGCTACTTTTAAGCACAAGTGTGGTAAAAGGATAGTAACATTGTCCCTTCTCTCTTTTTCTCTCATCATTTTTTTATATATTTTTTGTTTGGGCCTTTTCTATTTTTTTATGGCCTCTTTTTATTTGGGCTTCTTTGGCATCTTTATTTTATTTTATTTTTCATCCGGAGTCTCATCCCGACTTATGGGGGAATCATAGTCTCCATCATTCTTTCCTCACTGGGACAATGCTCTAATAATGATGATCATCACACTTTTATTTTTCTTACAACTCAATACGTAGAACAAAATATGACTCTATATGAATGCATTCGGCAGTGTACCAGGATATGCAATATGACAATGATGGAGTGTGTCATGATGAACTAGATGGTGGAAAGTTGCATGGCAATATATCTCGGAATGGCTATGGAAATGCCATAATAGGTAGGTATGTTGGTTGTTTTGACGAAGGTATATGGTAGGTGTATGATACCGGCGAAAGGTGCGCGGTATTAGAGAGGCTAGCAAAGGTGGAAGGGTGAGAGTGCGTATAATCCATGGACTCAACATTAGTCGTAAAGAACTCATATACTTATTGCAAAAATCTAGAAGTTGTCAAAGCAAAGTATTACGCGCATGCTCCTAGGGGGATAGATTGGTAGGAAAAGACCATGTCTCGTCCCCGACCGCCACTCATAAGAAAGACAATCAATAAATAAATCATGCTCCGACTTCATCACATAACGGTTCACCATACGTGCATGCTACGGGAATCACAAACTTTAACACAAGTATTTTTTAAATTCACAACTACTCAACTAGCATGACTTTAATATTATCACCTCCATATCTCAAAACAATTATCATGCTTCTATCTTTTCTTAGTATTCAACACACTCAAAAGAAAGTTTCACAAATCTTGAATAACAAGCATATTATTATTAAGCAAATTACTATGCTATTTAAGACTCTCAAAATAATTTAAGTGAAGCATGAGAGATCAATAGTTTCTTTAATACGAATCCACCACCGTGCTCTAAAAGATCTAAGTGAAGCACATAGAGCAAAATTATAACGCTCAAAAGATATAAGTGAAGCACACAGAGCAAAATTATCTAGCTCAAAAGATATAACACTACTAGGGAAAACCTTATACACAGAAATTTAGCAACAACGCGGGTTAAAAAAGGGCGCTAGTGCTAGATAACAGTAGCGGTTCAAAATAAACCGTGCTGCAGATACGATTCTAGTAGTAGCGCGTGTGCCCGTAAAAGCGCTACTACTAATATTCCCATTGCTGGAACGATGGGATACGCATAGCAGTAGTGGCCTTGCAGGAAGCGCGCTACCGCTAGGGAATGAGTAGAAGCGCGTTTCCCTATAACAGTGCTACTGCTAATGGAAATAAAATAAAATGAAAAACAAATAGAAAAGTAAATGAAAATGAAAGAAACAGAAAAAGGAGAAACAAAAAAATAAAATGTAAAGCAAAATAAATGAAAAAGCGAAAAAACAGAGAAAGGCTTTGCTGTAGCGTGTGTTAGTAAGAGGCGCTATAGCTAACGCAGCTATAGCGCGTTTCGAGGACCCCCGCTATAGAAACAGAAAAGGAAATAAAAAAGACAGAAACTTACATATGTATAGCAGTAGCGCGTTTTGGAAAAAGCGCTATAACTACCTTAGCTATAGCGCGTTCTGCGAAACGCGCTACCGCTAGTTTTGACTTAACCAAAAAACTGTTTCCCCCCCGGCCACCACTTGCCCCCCAAATCTCTCGACCCACCCCGCCGCCGTCTCCCCGATTCGTCGTCGCCCCACTTCGCCGCCGTCTCCTACCGACGTCGACGCCCCCGAAGCCACCAGAGCCGTGCGCCATCGACGCCATCGGAGCCGCCCCCAACGCCACGGAGCCGCACGGCCTCATCAACGCCACCGGAGCCACCGTCGATGCCACCGGATCCTCCCTCGCCAGAACTGCCTCCCTCGCCATCACCGGAGGCCCCCCTGCCTCCCTCGCCACCACTGCCTCCCTCGCCACCACCGGAGCCATCCTCTGTAAGCCCCCACCCCTCCTCTCTCTCTCTCATGCATAGGTTATCTAGTTTAATTTTGTTAATTATCTAGGTTAGGGCAAAAATTTAGTTAGGGGTTTGACAGAGAAGTAGTTAGGTTAACTAGTTTAATTAGGTTAATTACCTAGGTTAGTGCAAAAATTTAGTTAGGGCTTTGACAGAGAACTAGTCAGGTTAACTAGTTTGATTAGGTTAATTATCTAGGTTATTTAGGCAAGTTTTATTTTAAAGATGATCCCTTCCTAGACTTTTATTGTTGATTATATGTTTTCATTGAAGTGTTCATGTTGTTTGTGCCCAAGTGGCTTTGTTGTTTCAATGAAGCTGAGTGGCCTATATATATTTTGCGGGAATGTTGATTCATTTTTGTTCCGGCAAATTTCAGGTTCTCGATTTGTCCACTTTTTAGCAAAGGTCATGATGAAATTTTCCATGAATTTCGGCATGACTTGTGCTACAAACTAGGACATATCAAGTGCCCGTGTGATTTGCCGCACCAGGAAGGAGTCAACGTTCCTGCAAAACAATAGGCCTTTTTTATGTCATTATTCATTTTATTAGGTCTAGAATTAATTGACTAGATTTAATCATAGGAAACATGGCTAGCAACGATGAAGGACAGGGTTCTGGTGATTGCGACGATGCCTACCGGGTGGCAGACGAATTTTTTAGCCTTACCGATGATCAACCGATGTTATTGCTGGGCCCACCTGTGGCATCGGGGACTGAGACCGACACGCAGACCGGTGCTGAGACTGAGACCGACGCTGAGACTCAGACAGGCATCGAGACCGGCTCTAAGACTGAGACCAGCGCTGCCTTGGGGAGCGGAGCCGGTGTAGATCCGAAAGCAAAGAGGCAACGGGTTCCTAACAAACTCAGGACTACTAGAGTGGTGGTCACGGAGGTGGACAACGACAATTTTGAGCCAACGGCGCCCGAGGAAGCGCGTCGATGCTACGACAATGAAATAGGCTGCATCGTACGGACAACCGCCACCATCAACGATGAGAAACTACATAAGATAGAAAATATGAGGATCTCCCTCCTAAAGAAGTTTCACCAGATATTCTTGTTCCCGGGCCGGAATGAGAAGGATTATAAAGATCCAGATGAGGACCCGGCAATGAAGAAGATAAACAAACACGCCATGACCAAGTTTAGCGATGCGTTGGTCGCCTGGAAAAATCGAGTGAAAGCAAGGATCATCGACAAGAAGGAACCCTACTCCGAGATTGTATAGGATAATCCGACAATCACGGAAGAGAAGTTTCAAATATTCAAGGAGGCTTGCAAGGCCGAAGATGCCAAAAAAAGTCTAAGTACATGAAGGGGCTTCAAGAGAGGAACATCGGAAGCCGTGGTTACGGCGGAAAGAGGTCCAAATGGGCCAAGGAGGACGCGGAAGCCACGAGTCTGGGCATCACAGACCCCTTGGCGGAGTTCACCGTCCCGCAGGAGCGTGACGTCCTCAAGGCCCGGCACTGTTGGGACCCAGTGAAAAAGGTTTACGAGACAAAACCGGTCATTACGGATTTCATGAGACTGCTGGTAATTTTAGTTTCTGATCAATTCGACTGCACACGTTACTCATATTTGTAAACGATCGTTGTGCCTTTTGCAGAGAGAGCAGCACAGGATTGCGGCCGAAAGCGACTCGCCGTCTGAGGCATTGGCGAGGCCCAAGTGGGACACTCCATTCAACCGGGCGTTGAACATATTGAAACAACAACTGGTGGATACTCGACCGTCGTATGGACGCGTGCACGGTGTCGGAGACGGCGCCACGTGGAAGAAGTACTACTGTGAGACCACGGAGGAGAGAAAGGAAAGACGGAGGTTAAATGAAGAAAACATCGACAAGAGGGTTGAGATTGCGGTTGAGAAGAAATCAACTGAGACAGTCGGAACAGCGGTAGCTGCCGCAAAACAGGTGGCTTTAGATATTTCTACTACCTTGGTTCCGGCCGTTTTCAATTGGACCAGGAAAAATCCAAAAAAAGATGCAGCGGACTTTCCCCTTGCTGACTTCTTGGCGGGGAGCAGCTCGACTAGCGTTGCACCAGCACCTGCAGCTGCACCTGCTCCCGCACCGGCTCCCGCACCGAACGTGCTAGGCGGTGCTTCGTCTTTGGCTGAGCTCGATGCCCTCACGGTATCTGTCACACCGGCCCCCTTCAATATAAATGTATAATCTCCCATTTTCATTGCCTTTCGGATGTCTCACGTCGCAGACTTTTCTTTGCAGGCCGACGAAACCCCGTACACCATCGGCGACCAGAAGTGGACGTGGGGAAGGCAATGATAATGGAGCCGAAGGAACCATTGTTCCACAGCCGACCGATCCCCCCGAACGTCTTCAAGGTTTCCGTGGCCACTGTCAAACCGGGCACGAGAATTTGCCTCCTCCAGTACTACTGGGGGATGACGACGAGACACCGCGGCGGCTTGGTGATTGTTGCAATGCTGGGTGGGTCCTGTTGTGGCCAAAGAGTCTGCTTCGTCTGGAGGCGGCCGGGAGCACACCCACGAGCACGCAACCTCAGCAAGGTATGAACATCAACACCCCACCTACCCAATTATCGTCGGGTGTTGGGTTGGGTGATAGAGGACGGGGTAAGGAGGAGGCTCCATTAGTCGCTGATGACGTCGCCATGGATGAGGATGAGGACGACGATGGCGCTGCTGAACAATATGTCTATACTGGCGCCTCGTCAGGGTTTGAGCGTCATGAGTCGGTGCCTGAATTGCCGTCTCAACATATTATGGACGACCTTCCTGTAGTAAAGAAGTTTAGGAAGAGAGCGATGAAAGGAAAAAAAGTTGTTTCTATGATCCAGCCGCCTCAGCAGCCTCGGCTTCAGGACCGTATAGATAACCCCGGTGCGGATAAATGGCATATCCCTGGTCAACCAATCCTACCTGCAACAGCGCTACGGGCCAGATTCGGCGATCTAAAGAGACTTCATGACGATGTGCTGCGAGTAGAGAAAGACCTCATCTCCTCGAAAGATCCAGGATACCCACTCTACGTGGTTAATGTTCCGCGGCAAATTTCGTACGTCGACAACTTCCCCGCGGATAAGTTCTTCCTCCGATTCGATTACATATTCGACATGTTTCACGTGAAGAAGCTAGATTTTACGTTTGTCCGCCTTTATGCCTTGCACATGAACTACATCATCGGGGTTGAGCAGATATCTCATATCTGTGTCGCTGACCCGTACTACATGCACGAGGGCTTCTTGGGAGTCTGCGCAAATCACCGTGAATACGCGAGGGATTACATCGTCAATTTCATGGTCGCCAATAAGGACAAGGAGGTGATTCTCGTGCCTTATCATCCCGTGTAAGTCATCCGCGCTGCTATCCTTCCTTCGATTTCAATCATTCATTTGCATGGTGGAGGCTAATTAATTTGAGGACTTATTTTGCGCAGCGGCGGGCGCGCCGTCCTCATCATCCTCTACCCCCGATTCTCCCATGCTATTTACTTGGACTCGTCGAAGAACATTCACAAAAAGGATTACACCCACATCGAGGGACAGTGCTATGTTTTAATACCAAGCAAGGGGTGGAGAGATCAGGGACAAGAAGAGAAGGGGCGGCAGGGTCGCCTTCGGCCATAAGACCGACTTCTGCTGCATCCAACAACCGAACGATTCTCTTAATGATGGATTCTATGTCCTACACCACATGCTGGAGTACAGACGGGATCACCAGAACCTTCGCATGTCACCTAGACCCAGCGATGCCCATATTCTGCAATGGGAAAAGGACATAGGAGATATGGAGGATCATCGACTTCGAGCTAAGTTCTATAACATCCAGTGCGAACTTGCCCAAATCATCATGAAGGAGGTCGTCGGTAAAACAGGGATGTTCTACGGAGAAGGACAAATGTCGCGGGAAGACGTCCGAACATGGATAGCCTCTCAGCGTCTCGACCTAAACCCTTTCACTAGGATCGGGGACTATCTCCCTGACTTGGATGGAAGGAACGACATGTTGGACTGATTGTCGATATATGACAATGTGTCCGTTTACTCCATACTTTCTGTATGACAAAACTTTGAGCTATGCACGGTGAAACTTTATTTGTGATGTAATTAAACCGTCCTCCTCCTCAACTAGTGAAAATCACTCTAGTTAGGGCATTTTGGGGTACGATGAACTTTGTTATTTATGCTTATGATATGTTGTTTTTATTTTTGCCAAGTCTGTCTCCTTCTGTTGCTCAACTATATATGTTGCATATCATCGACTCATGTGATGAGGCAGGTGCATAGATCATAGATGGCGAAGAAGTGCTATGCCAGGAGTATATATACGACAAGTGGCTGGAGTGTCAGGCCCTTCCGGTTTCCGAGCGACAGGCAGTAGTTAGTTTAGAGGTTCACGCTAATGCGAAAGAGGGATACGAACTCATGTTCTCAAAATGATAGCTCTTCTCGCGTATATCATTGTTTAGATGGATGACGATGTATTTGCATATCATTCGAGACTTGTATCGCTATTTTCGAGATGATGACGAGAGACCACTTTGTGTTGGATGATGATTATGATGATGACATGATTTGATGAGACTAATTGTATGTATATGCTATGATTACATTTGTATGTGGATGATATGCTAAAGATTATTGTATAAAGCCTATTCAAATACAAAACAAATATGCAGGAAAAAACTAATAAATAAACTAGTAGTAGCGAGGGGTGAAATTTAGCAGTAGCGCCGCATTGTCAGTAGCGCGTCCCAGCAAACAGCGCTGCAGATAATATCAGTAGCGCCCTTTCCCAAAGAGCGCTACAGCTATTCATGTATAGCAGTAGCGTGGGACAACCGGTGCTACTGCTATACGTTAGCTGTAGCGCCTTATTAGTAGCGCCGGTGCCCGTGCTACTGAGAGGCCCAAAACCCTCGCTGCTGGTAGGCTTTTCCATAGTAGTGTAAGTGAAGCACATAGAGCAAAACTACTTAGCTCAAAAGATATAAGTGAAGCACATAGAGTATTCTATCAAATTTTAATTCATGTATGGCTCTCTCAAAAGGTTTGTACAGCAAGGATGATTGTGGCATACTAAGACACAGAGACACAAATAATACAAGATGCTCCAAGCAAAACACATATCATGTTGGTGATTAAAAATATAGCTCCAAGTAAATTACCGATGGAAGTGGACGAAAGAGGGGATGCCTTCCGGGGCATCCCCAATCTTTGACTTTTTGGTGTCCTTGGATTATCTTCGAGGTGCCATGGGCATCCCCAAGCTTAGGCTCTTTCCACTCCTTGTTCCATGATCCATCAAAAGAATTCACCCAAAACTTGAAAACTTCACAACACAAAACTCAAAATAGAAAACTCGTGAGCTCCGTTAGCGAAAGAAAACAAAAGACCACTTCAAGGTACTGTAATGAACTCATTCTTTATTTATATTGGTGTTAAACCTACTGTATTCAAACTTCTCTATGGATTATAAACTATTTTACTAGCCACAGATTCATGAAAATAAGCAAACAACACACGAAAAACAGAATCTGTCAAAAACAGAACAGACTGTAGTAATCTGTAGCTAGCGCAAGATCTGGAACCCCAAAAATTCTAAAATAAATTTCTGGACGTCAGGAATTTATCTATTAATCATCTGCAAGAAGAATTAACTAAATGGCACTCTTCAAATAAAAATGACAGCAGTTCTCATGAGCGCTAAAGTTTCTGTTTTTTACAGCAAGTTCAACAAGACTTTCCCCAAGTCTTCCCAACGGTTCTACTTGGCACAAACACTAATTAAACACAAAAAACCACAACCAAAACAGAGGATAAATAATTTATTTATTACTAAGAAGGAGCAAAAATCAAGGAATAAAAATAAAATTGGGTTTCCTCCCAACAAGCGCTATCGTTTAACGCCCCTAACTAGGCATAAAGGCGAGGATAGATGTAAGTATTGCCATCTTTGGTAGGCAATACATAAGTGGCTCTCATGATAGTTTCATATGGTAATTTTATTTTATTTCTTGGAAAGTGTTCCATGCCCTTTTTAATGGAAATTGATATCTAATATTCCCTTCCTTCATATCAATAATCGCACTAACCGTTCTAAGGAAAGGTCTACCAAGAATAATAGGGAAGAAGGATTGCAATCTATATCAAGAACAATGAAATCTATGAGCACATAATTCCTATTTTCAACAATAAGAACATCATTAATCCTTCCCATAGGTTTCTTAATAGTGGAATCCGCAAGATGCAAGTTTAGAGAGCAATCATCAAAATTACGGAAATCTAGCAAATCACACAAAGTCTTGGGAATAGTAGAGACACTAGCACCCAAATCACACAAAGCATAAAACTCATGATCTTTAATTTTAATTTTAATAATTGGTTCCCACTCATCATAGAGTTTTCTAGGGACAGAAACTTTCAACTCGAGTTTTTCTTCATAAGATTGCATCAAGGCATCAACAATATGTTCGGTGAAGGCTTTATTTTGACTATAAGCATGTGGACAATTTAGCACGAATTGCAACAAGGAAATACAATCAATTAAAGAGCAACTTTCATAATTAAATTCCCTGAAATCCAATATAGTGGGTTTAGCGACATCTAGATTTTTATTTCTTTCAATCCCACTTTCGTCAATTTCATCATTAAGATCTAAATACTCCGAATTTTCAGAGCGCCTTCTAGGTAAAGGAAGATCATATTCAGTTTCATCAAGATTAATATTGCAAAATAATGATTTAATAGGGGACACATCAATAACTTTTAGATCTTCATCTTGATTTTCATAGGAATTGGAGGAACACGCTTTAATAAAGGCATCTTTGGAAGCACGCATCCTAGTGGTTCTTTCTTTGCACTCAGCAATGGAAATTCTAATGGCTTTGAGAGACTCATTGATATCATGCTTAGGAGGAATAGATCTAAGATTTAAAGAATCAACCTCAAGAGAAATTCTATCAACGTTTCTAGCCAAATCATCAACTTTAAGCAATTTCTCCTCAAGCAAAGCATTAAAATTCTTTTGTGAATTCACAAGCTCTTTAACACTATTCTAAAATTCAGAGGGCATCTTATTATAATTTCCATAAGAGTTCTTGTAGGAATTACCATAATTATTAGAAGGATTACTCGGATATGGCCTAGGATTAAAATTCCCGCTATAAGCGTTGTTACCAAAATTATTCCTACCAACAAAATTCACATCCATAGATTCATTGTTATTCTCAATCAAAGTAGACAAAGGCATATCATTAGGATCAGAAGAAACACTGTTAGTTGCAAATAATTTCATAAATTCATCCATCTTTCCACTCAACACATTGATTTCTTCTATCGCATGCACTTTTTTATTAGAAGAACTTTCAGTATGCCATTGAGAATAATTAACCATAATATTATCTAGGACTTTAGTAGCATCTCCTAAATTGATTTCCATAAAAGTGCCTCCCACGGCCGAAGCTAAAAGATTTCTAGAAGCAAAATTCAATCCGGCATAAATTTTTTGTATAATCATCCACAAATTCAAACCATGAGTAGGGCAATTACGTATCATTAATTTCATTCTCTCCCAAGGTTGTGCAACATGTTCATGATCAAGTTGTTTAAATTTCATAATATCGTTTCTAAGAGAGATGATCTTAGCGGGAGGAAAATATTTAGAGATAAAAGCATCTTTGCACTTGTTCCATGAATCAATACTATTCTTAGGCAAAGACTAAAACCAAGCTTTAGCACGATCTCTAAGCGAAAAAGGAAATAGCTTCAATTTAACGACATCATTATTGACATCTTTTTTCTTTTGCATATCACATAAATCAACGAAGCTATTCAGATGAGTAGCGGCATCTTCGCTAGGAAGGCCGGCGGATTGATCTTTCATAACAAGATTCAACAAAGCAGTATTAATTTCACAAGATTCAGCATCAGCAAGAGGAGCAATCGGATTTCTAAGGAAATCATTATTATTGGTATTGGTGAAGTCACATAATTTGGTAGTATCTTGAGCCATCGCGACAAGCAAGCAATCTAACACACGAGCAAACAAAAGCAAATGGGCAAAAAGAGGCAAATAGAGAGGGAGGATAGAGAGAGAGGGCGAATAAAACGGCAAGGGTGAATTAGGGGGAGAGGAAAACGAGAGGCAAATGGCAAATAATGTAATGCGAGAGATAGGGATTGTGATGGGTACTTGGTATGTTGACTTTTTGCATAAACTCCCCGGCAACGGCGCTAGAAATCCTTCTTGCTACGTCTTGAGCTTGTGTTGGTTTTCCCCGAATAGGAAGGGATGATGCAGTAGAGTAGCGTAAGTATTTCCCTCAGTTTTTGAGAACCAAGGTATCAATCCAGTAGGAGCCCACGCTCAAGTCCCTCGTACCTGCACAAAGTGATAGCTACTCGCAACCAACGCGATTAGGGGTTGTCAATCCCTTCACGGTCACTTACGAGAGTGAGATCTGATAGATATAATATTTTTGGTATTTTTGGTATAAATATGCAAAGTAAAAAGTAAAAGCAAAGTAAAAAGCAAAGCAAGATTAAAATTATGGAGATTGATATGACGAGAATAGACCCGGGGGCCATAGGTTTCACTAGTGGATTCTCTCAAGAGCATAAGTATTCTACGGTGGGTGAACAAATTACTGTTGAGCAATTGACAGAATTGAGCATAGTTATGAGAATATCTATGCATGATCATCTATATAGGAATCACGTCCGTGACAAGTAGATCGAAACGATTCTGCATCTACTACTATTACTCCACTCATCGACCGCTATCTAGCATGCATCTAGAGTATTAAGTTAAAAACAGAGTAACGCCTTAAGCAAGATGACATGATGTAGAGAGATAAATTCATGCAATATGAAATAAACCCCATCTTGTTATCCTCGATGGCAACGATACAATACGTGCCTTGCTGCCCCTTCTGTCCCTGGGTAAGGACACTGCAAGATCGAACCCAAAGCTAAGCACTTGTCCCATGGAAAGAACTACCAATCTAGCTGGCCAAACCAAACGGATAATTCGAAGAGACTTGCAAAGATAACCAATCATACATAAAAGAATTCAGAGAAGATTCAAATATTATTCATAGATAGACTTGATCATAAACCCTCAATTCATCGGTGTCAACAAACACATCGCAAAAACAAGATTACATCGAATAGGTCTCCACAAGAGAGGGGGAGAACTTTGTATTGAGATTGAAAAAGAGAGAAGAAGCCATCTAGCTACTAACTATGGACCTGAAGGTCTGAGGTAAACTACTCACACTTCATCGGAGGGGCTAGGATGATGTAGAAGCCCTCGGTGATGACAGCCCTCTTCCGGCAGAGCTCCGGAACAGGCCCCAAGATGGGATCTCGTGGATACAGAAAGTTGCGGCGGTGGAATTAGGTTTTTGGCTCCCTTTCTGATCGTTTGGGGGTACGTGTGTATATATAGGAGGAAGAAGTACGCTGGAGGAGCAACAAGGGGCCCATGAGGTAGGGGGTGCGCCCTAGGGGGGGCGCCCCCCACCCTAGTGACCGCCTCTTTTGTTCCTTGGAGCAGGGTCCAAGTATCCTGGATCACGTTCGGTGAGAAAATCACGTTCCCGAAGATTTTATTTCGTTTGGACTCTGTTTGATATTCTGTTTCTTCGAAACACTGAAATAGGCAAAAAAACAGCAATTCTGGGCTGGGCATCCGGTTAATAGGTTAGTCCCAAAAATAATATAAAAGTGGAAAATAAAGCCCAATATAGTCCAAAACAGTAGATAATATAGCATGGAGCAATCAAAAATTATTGATACGTTGGAGACGTATCAGCCTCCTGTTACGTGTCTTGACGTAGGGTCCAAGTCTCCTGAGTTGTATTCAATGAGAAAATCACGTTCCCGGAGGTTTCATTCCGTTTGGACTCCGTTTGATATTCCTTTTCTTCAAAACCCTAAAACAGGCAAAAAACAGCAATTCTGGGCTGGGCCTCCAGTTAATAGGTTAGTCCCAAAAATAATATAAAAGTGGATAATAAAGCCCAATAATGTCCGAAACATTAGATAATATAGCATGGATCAATAAAAAATTATAGATACGTTGGAGACATATCAATCACTTATAATGATCCTGTTGTTCCTACTTCTTATGTTGAGAAACCACCTTTCCCTGTTAGGATAAAGGATCATGCTAAAGATTCAACAGTAGTTCGTAAAAGAAACATTAAAACATATACACCTCCTGAGCAAGTTAAAGTTTAACCTAATATTGCTATTGTTAAAGATCTCTTGTCCGATAATATTGATGGGCATGTTATTTATTCCTGTGATGAAACTGCTAGAATTGCTAAACCTTGTGATAAAGATAAACCTACACCTGTGGTAGGCATGCCTGTTATTTCTGTTAAAATTGGAGATCATTGTTATCATGGCTTATGTAATATGGGTGCTAGTGCTAGTGCAATACCTTATTCCTTATACAAAGAAGTTATGCATGATATTGCACCTGCTGAGATGGAAGATATTGATGTCACAATTAAACTTGCCAATAGAGATACTATTTCACCAATGGGAATTCTTAGAGATGTTGAAGTCTTGTGTGGTAAAACTAAATATCCTGCCGATTTTCTTGTTATTGGTTCCCCACAAGATAGCTTTTGTCCCATTATATTTGGTAACCCTTCTTGAACACTATTAATGCTACCATAGATTGCAAAAGGGATGTTGTTACTGTCAGTTTAGATGATATGACTCATGAGTTTAATTTCTCTAAATTTAGTAGACAACACCGTGAAGAAGAATTACCTAGTAAGGATGAAATTATTGGTCTTGCTTCTATTGCCGTACCTCCTAGCACTGGTAGAAAAAGGGCCTGTTGTCCCGGTTCGTAAGGGCCTTTTGTCCCGGTTCCTGAACCAGGACTAAAGGGTCGGTACTAATGCCCTGTCCCTTTAGTCCTGGCTCAATCCAGACAGGGACTGATGGGCCTCCACGTGGCCTGTGCGCGGAGCCCAGGCAGGAGACCCTTTGGACCCGGTTGGTGGCACCAACCGGGACCAATAGGCATCCATGCGTCAGCATTTCTGTGGCTGGGGTTTTTTTGAAAGGGGGGAGGGGGGTTGGGGGGTTTTTGGGGGTTAATTTAGGTGTTTCATATATTGTGTTAGCTAGCTATAAGTAATAGAGAGAAGTGTCCTCTCTTATGTCCGTGCTTGGTCGACGCTACGTACTATACATACGTATAGAGAGGACTAGACACGCTAGCTAGCTAGTAAGCAAACGAAGGAAACAGAAGATCGTCATGAACATATATGCATACAGAGAGAAGTGATATCGACCACCTCTCCTTCTCTGATAGATTGGTCGAACAACAAGTTCTCGTATATCTATCCGACACTATCGGCTACATATATACAATAATTATCTCTTAAAAATATAATCATTCGAACTCATGGTCCACATAGTATTCTCCGTCTTCAGC
The DNA here is from genome assembly GCF_002162155.2 of Triticum dicoccoides. Lineage (NCBI taxonomy): Eukaryota > Viridiplantae > Streptophyta > Magnoliopsida > Poales > Poaceae > Triticum > Triticum dicoccoides. The sequence goes on from NC_041382.1 coordinate 28,121,351, forward strand.
GATCACGTGGTCAAGAAAGAATGCCGCCAATTCCTCTTGAATTGCTCACATGCGAGCTGGTACTAGGAGTTCATCCCGCTTCCGAAACATCTAATTTGAAGAAGGGGGTCAATACAAATATATATGAATGAATGAAACTCAACACAAATGATGGTAATAAAATAAAATTGTGAATGTCCCGGTTGTGGCGGCCTTTGGTCCCGGTTGGTAGAACCAACCGGGCCTAAAGCGGGGCATTGGTCACGGTTCGTGTCACCAACCGTGACCAATGCCCCCCTTTAGTCTCGGTTGGTGCCACCAACCGGGACCAAAGGCCTTGTGCAGCTGCTGCGTCGAAAGTTTAGTCCCACCTCGCTAGTTGAGAGGGGTGCGTAGTGGTTTATAAGCCCCACTGCCGCACCCCTCTCGAGCTTCTCTCCATTGCTGGCTTACAGGCTTAATTGTCACTGCTATGCATGTGGGCCTACTGGGCCTCATGCGGGCCTGAATCCTGGCCCTTGGATGGGTTTCTAGTCGTATTCAGGACGTGGGGGCCTAGTAGGTGGCATTTTTTTTGTTGCTTTATTTTATTTTCTTTTGTTTTTTGCTTTATTTTTTTATTCGTTTTGGTTTTAGTTTTAGAAGAATTATAAACTTTCTGTTAGTGCCATTAGTTTTCAAATTTGAAAACACTTTTTTTGTTTTTTTGTTTTCTTTGTTGCTTTATTTATTTTATTTTGTTTCTAATTACAACAAAATACTTATTGTTGCTATTTTTTCCAGTTTTTTAGTTTTGATTTTTGCATTATTTATTTTCTTTTGTATTTTGCTTTAATTTTTAATTCTGTTTGCTTTTAGGTTAGCAAAATTATAAACTTTCTGTTAGTGCCATTACTTTTAGAAAAATTATAAACTTTCTGTTAGTGCCATTAGTTTACAAATTTGAATAGTTAAAATCTGAATTCTTTGAAATTTGTGTGAATCACAAGTTTGTGATTAACTTACTAAAAAATGAGAATAGATGCGCTTATAGAGAAAATTCAACCTAAATTCATACTAAAAATGAGAATAGATGCGCTTATAGAGAAAATTCAGAGAAATTCACTATGAATTTAGGTTAAACTTTTCTTTATTAGGGCATCTATTTTCACTTTGAGAGGAGCTCAACAAGGCAGAGAGGGAAGGGCTTATAAACCGGTGTGAGCCCCCTTCGGTTGGCGAGGTGGGACTAAACTCTGCCCGCAACGAGGACCAACCCTTTAGTCCCGGTTTGTGGCACAAACTGGGACTAATGGTCATGGGCCAGCGGCGAGGAGCAAAATTATAAACTTTCTGTTAGTCCCATTAGTTTTAGAAAAATTATAAACTTTCTGTTAGTGCCATTAGTTTTCAAATTTGAATAGTTAAAATTTGAATTCTTTGATATTTGTTTGAATCACAAGTTTGTGATTAACTTTACTTTTTCTAGTTTTTTTTTGTTTTTTGCATTATTTATTTTCTTTTGTTTTTTGCATTTTTTAATTCTTTTTGCTTTTAGGTCAGAAAAATTATAAACTTTCTGTTAGTGCCATCAGTTTTAGAAAAAAATGTAAACTTTCTGTTAGTGCCATTAGTTTTCAAATTCGAATAGTTAAAATTTGAATAATGGTATTACGAGGGCCGAACCATAAGACATGAAAGCATTTCAAATTAACTCTAAAAAGGTTGAAAGTTGGCATGGTATCATAATTTCACCCACATAGCATGTTCATGTACAAAACGGACAATGGTAGCATGTTCGTGTGTTACAAAGTTGGCGTGGTATCATCATAATAGTTGCGGGAGAAAGTCTTCCCTTTTTCTTCGCTTGTGTCATTTGCTTATTGCGCCGAAACCATGGATAATCTTCATTGTTTATCAGGATGCTTGGGTCAGCCTTGACATTGAAGGGAGGAATTTCATGAAACTTTTCATAATCTTCAGACATGTCTGTCTTGCCGTCCACTCCAAGGATGTCCCTTTTTCCTGAAAGAACTATGTGGCGCTTTGGCTCATCATAAGATGTATTCACTTCCTTATCTTTTCTTTTTCTCGGTTTGGTAGACATGTCCTTCACATAGATAACATGTGCCACATCATTGGCTAGGACGAACGGTTCGTCAGTGTACGCAAGATTTTTTAGATCCACTGTTGTCATTCCGTACTGTGGGTCTACCTGTACCCCGCCGCCTGACAGATTGACCCATTTGCACTTAAACAAAGGGACCTTAAAATCAGGTCCGTAGTCAAGTTCCCATATGTCCACTATGTAACCATAATATGTGTCCTTTCCGCTCTCGGTTGCTACATCAAAGCGGACACCGCTGTTTTGGTTGGTGCTCTTTTGATCTTGGGCGATCGTGTAAAATGTATTCCCACTTATCTCGTATCCTTTGTAAGTCAATACAGTCAAAGATGGTCCCCTGGACAACAAGTACAACTCATCACAAACAGTGTTGTCACCTCTGAGGTACGTGTTTCCAACCAACTGCTGAAAGTCCTGATGTGTTCACATGTAATCCAGTCGTCGCACTGCTCCGGGTGTTTGGAGCGCAGACTGTTCTTGTGTTCATCGACATACGGGGTCACCAAGGTAGAGTTCTGTAGAACTGTGTAGTGTGCTTGAGACCAAGAATATCCGTCCCTGCATATTATTGAGTCAATTCCAAGAGTGCCTTTTCCAGTCAGTCTCCCCTCATACCGCGATTTAGGGAGACCTATCTTCTTAAGGCCAGGAATCAAGTCAACACAAAACCCGATAATATCCTCTGTTTGATGGCCCATGGAGATGCTTCCTTCTGGCCTAGCGCGGTTACGGACATATTTATTTAGGACTCCCATGAACCTCTCAAAGGGGAACATATTGTGTAGAAATACGGGCCCCAGGATGACAATCTCGTCGACTAGATGAACTAGGACGTGCGTCATGATATTGAAGAAGGATGGTTGGAACACCAGCTCGAAACTGACAAGACATTGCACCACATCACTCCTTAGCCTTGGTATGATTTCTGGATCGATCACCTTCTGAGAGATTGCATTGAGGAATGCACATAGCTTCACAATGGCTAATCGGACGTTTTCCGGTAGAAGCCCCCTCAATGCAACCGGAAGCAGTTGCATCATAATCACATGGCAGTCATGAGACTTTAGGTTCTGAAACTTTTTCTTTGGCATATTTATTATTCCCTTTATATTCGACGAGAAGCCAGTCGTGACCTTCATACTGAGCAAGCATTCAAAGAAGATTTCTTTCTCTTCTTTCGTAAGAGCGTAGCTGGCAGGACCTTTATACTGCTTCGGAGGCATGCCGTCTTTTTCGTGCAAATGTTGCAGGTCCTCCCGTGCCTTAGGTGTATCTTTTGTCTTCCCATACACGCCCAAGAAGCCTAGCAGGTTCACGCAAAGGTTCTTCATCACGTGCATCACGTCGATTGAAGAGCGGACCTCTAGGTCTTTCCAGTAGGGTAGGTCCCAAAATATAGATTTCTACTTCCACATGGGTGCGTGTCCCTCAGCGTCATTCGGAACAGGCAGTCCACCGGAACCCTTTCCAAAGATTACGTAGTGTAAATCATTGACCATAGAAAGTACATGATCACCGGTCCGCATGGCGGGCTTCTTCCGGTGATCTGCCTCGCCTTTGAAATGCTTGCCTTTCTTTCGACATTGATGGTTGGTCGGAAGAAATCGACGATGGCCCAGGTACACATTCTTCCTGCATTTGTCCAGGTATATACTTTCAGTGTCATCTAAACAGTGCGTGCATGCGTGGTATCCTTTGTTTGTTTGTCCTGAAAGGTTACTGAGTGCGTCCAACCGTTGATGGTCACGAACAGTAATGCCTTAAGGTTAAATTCCTCCTGTCTGTGCTCATCCCATGTACATACACCGTTTCCATTCCACAGCTGTAAAAGTTCTTGAACTAATGGCCTTAGGTACACATCAATTTCGTTGTCGGGTTGCTTAGGGCCTTGGATGAGAACTGGCATCATAATGAACTTACGCTTCATGCACATCCAAGGAGGAAGGTTATACATACATAGAGTCACGGGCCAGGTGCTTTGATTGCTGCTCTGCACCCCGAAAGGATTAATGCCATCCGCGCTTAAAGCAAACCATACATTCCTTGGGTCCTTTGCAAGCTCATCCCAGTACTTTCTCTCGATTTTTCTCCACTGCCACCCGTCAGCGGGTGCTCTCAACTTCCCATCTTTCTTTCTGTTCTCACTGTGCCATCGCATCAACTTGGAATGCTCTTCGTTTCTGAACAGACGTTTCAACCGTGGTATTATAGGAGCATACCACATCACCTTCGCAGGAACCCTCTTCCTGGGGGGCTTGCCGTCAACATCACCAGGGTCATCTTGTCTGATCTTATACAGCAATGCACCGCATACTGGGCATGCGTTCAGATCCTTGTATGCACCGCGGTAGAGGATTTAGTCATTAGGGCATGCATGTATCTTCTCCACCTCCAATCCTAGAGGGCATACGACCTTCTTTGCTGCGTATGTACTGTCGGGCAATTCGTTATCCTTTGGAAGCTTCTTCTTCAATATTTTCAGTAGCTTCTCAAATCCTTTGTCAGCCACAGCATTCTCTGCCTTCCACTGCAGCAATTCCATTACGGTACTGAGCTTTGTGTTGCCATCTTCGTAATTGGGGTATAACCCTTTTTTGTGATCCTCTAACATGCGATCGAACTTGAGCTTCTCCTTTTGACTTTCGCATTGCGTCCTTGCATCGACAATGACCCGGCGGAGATCATCATCATCGGGCACATCGTCTGGTTCCTCTTGATCTTCAGCAGCTTCACCCGTTGCAGCATCATTGGGCACATCGTCTGGTTCCTCTTGATCTTCACCAGCTCCCCCAGTTGCAGCATCACCGTATTCAGGGGGCACATAGTTGTCATCGTACTCTTGTTCTTCGCCGTCTTCCATCATAACCCCTATTTCTCCGTGCCTCGTCCAAACATTATAGTGTGGCATGAAACCCTTGTAAAGCAGGTGGGAGTGAAGGATTTTCCGGTTAGAGTAAGACCTTGTATTCCCACATTCAGTGCATGGACAACACATAAAACCATTCTGCTTGTTTCCCTCAGCCGCATCGAGAAACTCATGCACGCCCTTAATGTACTCGCAGGTGTGTCTGTCACCGTACATCCATTGCCGGTTCATCTGCGTGCATTATATATAATTAAGTGTCCAAATTAATAGAAGTTCATCATCACATTAAAACCAAAGTGCATACATAGTTCTCATCTAACAACATATAGCTCTCCAGAGCATCTAATTAATTAAACCATACATTGAAACTATGTAAAACATTTCAATGCGAAAACAAATGCGATCATAATCGCAACCAAGGTAACAATTGATCCAACGGCATAATGATACCAAGCCTCGGTATGAATGGCATATTTTCTAATCTTTCTAATCTTCAAGTGCATAGCATCCATCTTGATCTTGTGATCATCGACGACATCCACAACATGCAACTCCAATATCATCTTCTCCTCCTCAATTTTTTATATTTTTTCCTTCAACAAATTGTTTTGTTCTTCAACTAAATTTAACCTCTCGACAATAGGGTCGGTTGGCATTTCCGATTCACATACATCCTACATAAATAAAATCTATGTCACGTTGGTCGGCATAATTTTCATAAATAATAAATGAACCAATAGTTATAAAGATAATATATATATGACATCCGAATCATAGACAGGACGAGGGCCGACGGGGGCGGATACCAAAACCATCACACTATATAAGATGCAATAATAAAAGTAAGAAAATAATACAAGTATCTATGTAAACATACAAGTAAGAATATTTTTCCTTTCAGAAAGAAGATAAGAACAAGAGGCTCACCACGGTGGTGCCGGCGATGAGCTCAACGCGGGTGATCGACGACGGTGAAGACGGGGACGGGGCGTGATGGACCGCTAAACCTAGACAAATATTCTGGAAAATGGAGCTTGGAGGTCGAGCTTGGAGAGGAGAAAGCTTAAGTAGTGTTGCTCGGGCATTCCATCGAACACCTTGTGTGCATAGGAGGTGAGCTAGAGCACCACCAAGCCCTCTCCCCCTAAGCCAGAGAAAAATAGAGCACTGGGGTGCTCTGCTCGAGAGCGAGGGGTATATATAGGCACCTCATTGGTCCCAGTTGGTGACATGAGCCGGGACTAAAGGGGAGCCTTTGGTCCCGGTTCAAGCCACCAACCGGGACCAATGGTGGTGGGCCAGGAGCGAGGCCCATTGGTCCCGGTTCATCCCACCAACCGGGACCAAAAGGTCCATATGAACCGGGACCAATGGCCCACGTGGCCCGGCCGGCCCCCTGGGCTCACAAACCGGGACCAATGCCCACATTGGTCCCAGTTCTGGACTGAACCGGGACTAATGGGCTGACCCGTCCTGGACCAAAGCCCTGTTTTCTACTAGTGTAGTGATCCTTTAGAACATTATTTGCTAGACCATGAAAATGATATGTTTATGAATGATAGAAGGGAACTAGATGAAGTATTCTTTATACAGGAACCTATTCTTAAAAACAATTTACCTGATGAAATCCTAGGGGGTCCTCCTCCACCCAAGGGAGATCCCGTGTTTAAGCTTAAACCGTTACCGGATACTCTTAAATATGCTTATCTTGATGAGAAAAACTTAAATCCTGTTATTATTAGTGCTAACCTTTCAGAGCATGAGGAAGAGAGATTATTGAAAACTCTGAAGAAGCATTAAGGGCATACTCTTGATGATCTTAAGGGCATTAGTCCCACTCTCTGTCAACATAAAATTAATTTGGAAGAAGATGCTAAACCAGTTCGTGATCATCAACGCCGGCTGAATCCTAAAATGAAAGAAGTGGTAAGAAAGGAAATAATAAAGCTCCTTGAGGCAGCTATAATCTATCCTGTTGCCGATAGTCAGTGGGTAAGTCCTGTCCATTGTGTCCCTAAGAAGGGAGGTATTACTGTCATTCCTAATGATAAAGATGAAATGATCCCTCAAAGAATTATTACAGGTTATAGGATGGTAATTGATTTCCGTAAATTAAATAAGGGAAACTAAAAAGGATCACTACCCCTTACCTTTTATCGATCAAATGATAGAAAGATTATCCAAACATACACATTTTTGCTTTCTAGATGGTTATTCTGGTTTCTCTCCAATACCTATGTTAGCCAAAGATCAATCAAACACTACTTTTACATGCCCTTTTGGTACTTTTGCTTATAGACGTATGCCTTTTGGTTTATGTAATGCACCTGCTACCTTTCAAAGATGCACGATGGCTATATTCTCTGACATTTATGAAAAGATTTGTGAGGTTTTCATTGACGACTTTCCCGTCTATGGATCTTCTTTTGATGATTGCTTGAGCAACCTTGATCGAGTTTTGCAGAGATGTGAAGAAACTAATCTTGTCTTGAATTGGGAAAAGTGCCACTTTATGGTTAATGAAAGTATTGTCTTGGGGCATAAAGTTTCTAAAAGAGGTATTGAAGTTGATAAAGCCAAGGTTGATGCTATTGAAAAGATGCCATGTCCCAAGGACATCAAAGGTATAAAAAGTTTCCTTGGTCATGCCGGACTTTATAGGAGGTTCATTAAGGACTTCTCAAAAATTTCTCAGCCTCTGACTAATTTATTACAAAAGATATACCATTTGTTTTTGATGCTGATTGTGTAGAAGCATTTGAAATACTTAAGAAAGCATTGATCTCTGCACCTATTGTTCGTCCACCTGATTGGAATTTACCCTTTGAAAGTATGTGTGATGCAAGTGATTATGATGTAGGTGCTGTTCTAGGGCAAAGAGTTGATAAGAAATTAAACGTTATTCAATATGGTAGTAAAACCATTGACAATGCTCAAAGAAATTATGCTACCACTGAAAAAGAATTCTTAGTAGTTGTATTTGCTTGTGATAAGTTCAGACCTTATATTGTTGATTCTAAAGTAACTATTCACACTGATCATGCTACTAGTAAATACTCATGAAAAATAAAGATGCTAAACCTATACTTATTAGATGGGTCCTCTTACTGCAAGAATTTGATTTACATATTGTTGATAGAAAAGGAGCTGAGAACCCCGTTGCAGACAACTTGTTTATGTTAGAAAATGTGCTTGATGACCCACTTCCTATTGATGATAGCTTTCCTGATGAGCAATTAAATGTCATAAATGCTTCTCATACTGCTCCACAGTATGCTGATTATGCTAATTACATTTTTGCTAAGTTTATACCACCTAGTTTCACACACCAGCAAAAGAAAAAGTTCTTCTATGCTTTGAGGCATTACTTCTGGGATGATGCACATCTTTATAAAGGAGTAGATGGTGTTATGAGACGTTGTGTACCTGAGCATGAATAGGAACAGATCCTACGCAAGTGTCACTCCGAAGCTTATGGAGGACACCATGCTGGAGATAGAATTGCACATAAGGTACTGCAATCTGGTTTTTATTGGCCTACTCTCTTCAAGGATGCCCGTAAGTTTGTCTTATCTTGTGATGAATGTCAACGAATTGGTAATATTAGTAGACGTCAAGAAATGCCTATGAACTATTCACTCGTTATCGAACCATTTGATGTTTGGGGCTTTGAATATATGGGACCCTTTCCTTCCTCTAATGGATATACACATATTTTAGTTGTTGTTGATTACGTTACTAAGTGGGTAGAAGCTATTCCAACTAGTAGTGTTGATCATAACACTTCTATTAAAATGCTTAAATAAGTTATTTTTCCAAGATTTGGAGTCCCTAGATATTTAATGACTGGTGGTGGTTCACATTTTATTCATGGTGCTTTTCGTGAAATGCTTGCTAAATATGATGTTAATCATAGAATCACATCTCCTGACCATCCTCAGTCTAGTGGTCAAGTAGAATCGAGTAATAGAGAGCTCAAATTAATTTTGCAAAAGACTGTTAATAGATCTAGAAAAAATTGGTCCAAGAAACATGATGATGCATTATGGGCCTATAGAACTGCATATAAAAATCCTATGGGTATGTCTCCATATAAAATGGTTTATGGAAAAGCATGTCACTTACCTCTCGAACTAGAACACAAAGCATATTGGGCTATTAAAGAACTCATTTATGATTTCAAACTTGCCGGTGAGAAGAGGTTATTTGATATTAGCTCACTTGATGAATGGAGAACCCAAGGCTATAAAATGCCAAGTTGTTTGAAGAAAAAGTTAAAAGATGGCATGACAAAACAATACAAAAGCGTGAGTTTAATGTAGGTGATTATGTATTGCTATACAACCCTCGTTTAAGATTTTTTGCAGGAAAACTTCTCTCTAAATGGGAAGGTCCTCACGTTATCGAGGAGGTCTATCGTTCCGGTGCCATAAAAATCAACAACTTTGAAGGCACAAATCCGAAGGTGGTGAACGGTCAAACAATCGAACATTATATCTCAGGTAATCCCATAAATGTTGAAACCAATATTATTGAAACCGTAACCCCGGAGGAATACATAAGGGACACTTTCCGAAATGTTTCAGACTCCGAAAAGGAATAGGTATGTGGTATGGTAAGTAAACCGACTCCAAAACAGTTTTTAGGGCAATATTTCTTCGTTTTGGAATATTTAGAAAAATAGAAAAGTAAGTAGCAGTCCGGGAAGGACACGAGGGCTATACGAGGGTGGAGGGCGTGCCCTACCCTACTAGGCGCGCCCCCTACCTCGTGGGCACCTCGTATGCTCTCCGGACTCCGTTTTCGTACATGACACGTATTTTGGTCGGTAAAAATTCATTATATAATCTCCCGGAGGTTTTGACTCCCATATCACGCAAAAATCTCTTGTTTTCGTTTCGAGTTGTTTTCCTCACAGATCGAGGTCGTCATATCGTCTTCAAGCGCCCCCAAGGACCAGTTCTTAGAGAAGGTCATCAACCCCTACCTCGCAGAAGTGCTACAACACCCTCAAACCATTGAGATGCGCGAGGGGTTGTTGCACATCCGCGATGCTGAGGGACCAAGGAAGACCGGAAGCACGGAGGCAAGTCTCGAGGCATTGGAGCAAGCAGTTTTCAAGTATTAGGAGATGGTGGAGCGTGGACTCGATTCCAATCACATTATGATCACGGAGTTCACCAACAAACACAAGATGGACGTCAAGGACATTGGGGAGGCGATCTTCAAGCTTCATGAGAAAAACGAGCACCTCCAAGCCCAGATCTATGACCTGCAAAATCAAAGCAGTGAGTATGAATATAGATTCAAAAGTATGAGTTTGGCTACAGATTTGAGGTTCCAGAAGACTCGGTCATCCTTCTATGATGGAGAGCTTATGCCTTGGAAGAAGGACAACAAGCCTACACCATCAACAAAATCACCACCGTCTCCACCAACAAAGAAGAATTGAGTATCTGGTATGGGCACTCCACTTGGCAACTACCAAGCTTGGGGGAGTGCCCCGGTATCGTATCACGATCACTTTTATCTTTACCGTTTTTCTTAGTTCAATCCTTTTGGTAATATCTTGATCTAGTAGAATAAAAGTTATTGGTATGATCTAGTTGTGAGTTTTGCTTTATAATCCTTCTATGTAATCGAGTCCGTGAGCTATATAATAAAGATTAGTCTTGAGTCAAGGGCTTGATTATTTGCCATGATCCTAAGTGAATAAAATAAAAGAGAAAGAAATAATAAGAAACAAAGAGATTATATGGATCTCATGGAGAGTAATGAGCTCACATAGAAAAAGTATGATGAATAAAAATTGTTGAGGGTTGACAAACATAGTTTTGGTCATCGTTGCAATTAATTGGAAGTAATAAAGAAAGAGAGGTCTTCACATATAGATATACTATCATGGACATCTTTTATGATTGTGAGCACTCATTAAAATATGACATGCTAAAGAGTTGACGTTGGACAAAGAAGACAACGTAATGGGTTATGTTTTCTTACATCCAAGATAAATTATATTGTCATGGATCATCCAACATGGTTGAGCTTGCCTTTCCCTCTCGTGCTAGCCAAATTCATTGCACCAAGTAGAGATACTACTTGTGCTTCCAAATACCCTTAAACCAGTTTTGCCATGAGAGTCCATCATACCTACCTATGGATTGAATAAGATCCTCCAAGTAAGTTGTCATTGGTGCAAATCAATAAAAATTGCTCTTATTTTACAAGGTTTACATAAAGAGGGAGAATGCCGGCAGCTGGGATTCAGGGATGGAAAAGGAGAAAATATTAGAGACCTATTCCACACAGCTCCAAAATTCCTGAAACTTCATGGAAGACGTTTTCAGAATATATAAAAAATACTCAGCGGAAGAAACTCACCAGGGGGGGCACACCCGGCCCACGAGGGTGGGGGGCGCGCCCTACCCCCTGGGCGCGTCCCCCTACCTCGTGGCCCCCCTGGTGGCCGTCCGGTGACCATCTTCTTCTATATGAAGTGTTTCGATGGGAAAAAAATAAGAAGCCATCTTCTCGGATGAAACTCCACCACCACGAGGCGGAACGTTAGCGGAACCAATCTAGGGCTCTGGCGGAGCTGTTCTGCTGGGGAAACTTCCCTCCGGAGGGGGAAATCATCGCCATCGTCATCACCAACGCTCCTCTCATTAGGAGAGGGTAATCTCCATCAACATCTTCAGCACCATCTCCTCTCAAAACCCTAGTTCACCTCTTGTATCCAATTCTTGTCTCTAAGTCCGGGATTGGTGCTAGTAGGTTGCTAGTAGTGTTAATTACTCCTTGTAGTTGATGCTAGTTGGTTTAATTGGTGGAAGATCATATGTTCAGATCCTATATGCATATTAATACCCCTTTGATTATGAACATGTTTATGCGTTGTGAGTAGTTACTTTTGTTCCCGAGGACATGGGAGAAGTCTTGCTATTAGTAGTCATGTGAATTTGGTATTCGTTCGATATTTTGATGAGATGTATGTTGTCTCTCCTCCAGTGGTGTTATGTGAACGTTGACTACATGACACTTCATCATTGTTTGGGCCTAGAGGAAGGCATTGGGGAGTAATAAGTAGATGATGGGTTGCTAGAGTGACAGAAGCTTAAACCCTAGTTTATGCGTTGCTTCGTAAGGGGCTGATTTGGATCCATATGTTTCATGCTATGGTTAGGTTTACATTAATACTTTTGTTGTAGTTGCGGATGCTTGCAATAGAGCTTAATCATAAGTGGGATGCTTGTCCAAGTAAGGGCAGTACCCAAGCACCGGTCCACCCACATACCAAATTATCAAAGTACCAAACGCGAATCATATGAGTGTGATGAAAACTAGCTTGACGATATTCCCATGTGTCCTCGGAGCGCTTTTCTCTATATAAGAGTTTGTCCAGGCTTGTCCTTTGCTACAAAAAGGATTGGGCCACCTTGCTGCACTTTATTTACTTTTGTTACTTGTTCCTCGTTACAAATTATTGATACGTCTCCGTCGTATCTATAATTTTTGTTTGTTCCATGCCAATATTTTTCAACTTTCATATACTTTTGGCAACTTTTTATACTATTTTTGGGACTAACATATTGATCCAGTGCCCAGTGCCAGTTCCTATCTGTTGCATGTTTTTGGTTTCGCAGAGTATCCATGTCAAACGGAGTCCAAACGGGATAAAAACGAACGGAGCTTATTTTTGGAAAATATGGAAAATTCGGAAGGAAAATCAACGCGAACCCGTGCCCGAGGTGGTCACGAGCTAGGGCCCCCCCCCCTTAGGGCGTGCCCCCTACCCTCGTGAGCCCGCCGTAAGGCGGTTGACGCTCTTATTTTGCCGCAAGAAAGCTAATATTCAGAAAAAAATGACGGCGAAGGTTTCAGGCCAATAGGAGTTACGGATCTCCATATATATATATACGAAACGGTGAAACAGAGCCAGAACAGAACGCAGAACCATAGAGAAATAGAGAGATAGATCCAATCTCTGAGGGGCTCTTGCCCCTCCCATGCCATGGAGGCCAAGGACCACAGGGGAAGCCCTTCTCCCATCTAGGGAGGAGGTCAAGGAAGACGGGGGGCCCTCTCCCCCTCTCCTCCTGTGGCGCCGGAACGCCGCCGTGGCTATCATCATCATCACCGCTATCTTCACCGACACCTCCTATGATGTCTGAGTAGATTTTCGTTGTCCTATCGGTGGTTGATGAATTGATATGATTGATTTAATTTGCTTGTGGTTATGTTGATGTCCTTTGGTGCCCATCATATGAGCGCGCGCGTGGATCACACCATAGGGTTAGTTGTACGTTGATAGGACTATGTATTGGAGGGCAAGAGTGACAGAAGCATCAACCTAGCATAGAAATTGATGCATACGGGATTGAAGAGGGACCAATATATCTTAATGCTATGGTTGGGTTTTACCTTAATGAACATTTGTAGTTATGAATGCTTGCTAATAGTTCCAATCATAAGTGCATAGAATTCCAAGTCAGGAATGACATGCTAGCAGTGGCCTCTCCCACATAATACTTGCTATCGGTCTAGTAAAGTAGTCAATTGCTTAAGGGAAAATTTCACAACTCCTACCACCACTTTTCCACACTCGCTATATGTGCTTTAGTTGCTTCTTTACCTTAACAACCCCTAGTTTTATTTTCTTGCTCTTTACTTTCTTGCAAACCTATCCAACAACACCTACAAAGTACTTCTAGTTTCATACTTGTTCTAGGTAAAGCGAACGTCAAGCATGCGTAGAGTTGTATCGGTGGTCGATAGAACTTGAGGGAATATTTGTTCTACCTTTAGCTCCTCATTGAGTTCGACACTCTTACTTATCGAAAACTGTTGCGATCCCCTATACTTGTGGGTTATCAAGACCTTTTTTTGGCGCCATTGCCGGGGAGCAATAGCGTGGGGTGAATATTCTCGTGTGTGCTTGTTTGCTTTATCACTAAGAAATTTTTATTTGTTGTTCTTAGTTGTTCTTTATCTTCAGTTATGGATAGATATGGAACACGAAATACCCAAAAAACTAGGTGTACTTGCTACTCATGGAGATGGCGAACCTCCTAAAACCCTCAATGATGGTTATGTGAAAGATATTTTATACTACTTTAATAATCCTGAGAAAACCCCATTTAATTATGTAATGGGAGTAACGTTGGATCAACGTGAATACTTTAGGGATTACCGCTTGACACAAAAAGGGAAACTATTATGGGATCAAATTCATATATTGAAGTGGTATGCTAGACAACTATGCGTGGAATATGATTATACTTGTTGCTCTAAGGTGAAGGCTCCACACCTTCCCTTTTCATGTGAATGATAATGAAACCTGGCTTCTTATGCTAGAGGTATATATGATTACTATGATGTGGAACAAATAGAAGAATTTGTTGCTTTTATGGGTGCTTATGAAATTGAATCTATGTTTAAAGAGTTTGATGATATTGATGGTGCTTGTTATAGATCTGAAAATTTAGCTATCCTCAAATATTGCTATGAGAATTATTAATAAAATTATGAAATTAATGCACTTATTAAGAAAGTCTCCGGTGTCCAAGAAGAGACTAATATTTTGCGGGAATCTATGGAAGAAGAAGTTGATGACACTGTGAGCTCATTGGATGAAAAAGATGAGGAGGAGAGCGAAGAACAAAAGGAGGAAGAGCGGATTGATCACCCATGCCCACCTTCTAATGAGAGTAACTCTTCAACTCATACATTGTTTAATTCCCCTTTGTGCTTACCGAAGGATGATTGCTATGATAATTGCTATGATCCCGTCGATTCTTTCGAAATATCCCTTTTTGATGATGCTTGCTATGCTTATGGCCAAGATGCCAATATGAATTATGCTTATGGAGATGAACTTGCTATAGTTCCTTATGTTAAACATGAAATTTTTGCTATTGCACCCACGCATGATAGTCCTATTATCTTTTTGAATTCTCCCAACTACACTATATCGGAGAAGTTTGCACTCCTTAAGGATTATATTGATGGGTTGCCTTTTACTAATACACATGATGATTTTGATGAGTATAATATGCATGTGCTTGCTGCTCCCACTTGCAATTATTATGAGAGAGGAACTATATCTCCACCTCTCTATGTTTCCAATATGACAGAATTGCAAGAAACTGTTTATACTATGCATTGGCCTTTACTAGGTGTGCATGAATTATTCTTTTATGACATGCCAATGCACAGGAAGAGAGTTAGAATTCGTCACTGCTTGATATATGTTACTTTGTGCTCACTACTAAATTACAAATCATTGTTGATTCAAATTGGCTTTGATATACCTTGGGATCCGGGTGGATTCACTACTTGAGCACTATATGCCTAACTTAATGGCTTTAAAGAAAGCGCTGCCAGGGAGACAACCCGGAAGTTTTAGGGAGTCATTTATTTCTGTTGAGTGCTTTCATATAGTTAAAAACAACAAAAATAAAGAGGGGAACCCAAAACTTTTCAAAAAGGAAAGTGAAAGTGAGAAAGACAACCATGGTTGAAGTGGGAGAGCTCCTTGAACTTTGTTCATGCTCACTGAAACTTTGTGAATCTTGATTACAGAAACTTTTCAAAAAAAATAATTATCCCCTTGTACAATTCCATTGTATTATAAAAATAATGTGCCAAGGTTTGCCTTTAGGATGTTTACATTTGCTTGATGGTTTGTACGGTGCAGGACAGAAACTTTGGCTCTAGTGCGCGATTTCACGTTTTTAGCTGGAACGTCAAATGGTTCTGATTATTTTTGCACTGTCTTCCTATACAAATTGTTTATTTTTCCTAATTTTGGTAGAATTGTTCAAGTATCAGAAGTATGGTGAATGTTCAGATTATTACAGACTGTTCTGTTTTTTGATGCATAGTTTGCTTATTTTGATGAAACTATCAATTTATATTAGTGGATTAAGCCATCAAAAAGTTATCTTACGGTAGACACAATGCAAAAACAGAATATGAATTGTTTTTCAACAGTACTTAGAGTAGTGATTTGCTTTATTATACTAATGGATCTTACTGAGTTTTCTGTTGAAATTTTGTGTGGATGAAGTGTTCGATGATTGAGAAGGTCTCGATGTGAGAAGAAGGAAGAGAGGCAACAGCTCAAACTTGGGGATGCCCGAGGCACCCTAAGTAAATATTCAAGGAGACTCAAGTGTCTAAGCTTGGGGATGCTGGGGAGGCATCCCCTCTTTCTTCAACAAATATCGGTATGTTTTCGGATTCGTTTCATTCATGCGATATGTTGACGTCTTGGAGCGTATTTTGCATTTAGGTTTTTATTTTTCTTTTTATGCACCATGCTGGTATGAGATATTCCTTGTTTGATTTATAGAATGCTCATTTCACTTCACTTATATCTTTTGAGTATGGCTTTGTAGAATGCTTCATGTGCTTCACTTATATCAATTGAAGTTTGGATTGCCTGTTTCTCTTCACTTAGACAACCGCCATTTGTAGAATGCTCTTTTGCTTCACTTATATTTGTTAGAGCATGGGCATATCTTTTGTAGAAAGAATTAAACTCTCGTGCTTCACTTATATCTATTTAGAGAGATGACAGGAACTGGTCATTCACATGGTTAGTCATAAAATCCTACATAAGCATGTAGATCGCTGAATATGATATGTTTGATTCTTTGCAATAGTTTTGCGATATAAACATGGTGATATTACAGTCATGCTATTTGAGTAATTGTGAAATTGAGAAATACTTGTGTTGAGGTTTGCAAGTCCCGTCGCATGCACGTATGGTGAACCGTTATGTAACGAAGTCGGAGCATGAGGTGTTTATTGATTATCTTCCTTAGGAGTGGCGGTCGGGGACGAGCGATGGTTTTTTCCTACCAATCTATCCCCCTAGGAGCATGAGCGTAGTACTTTGTTTCGATGACTAATAGATTTTTGCAATAAGTATGTGAGTTCTTTATGACTAATGTTGAGTCCATGGATTATACGCGCTCTCACCCTTCCACCATTGCTAGCCTCTCTAGTATCGCGCAACTTTCGTCGGTACCTTAAACCCACCATATATCTTCCTCAAAACAGCCACCATACCTACCTATCATGGCATTTCCATTGCCATTCCGAGATATATTGCCATGCAACTTCCATCATCATCATATACATGACTTGAGCATTCATTGTCATATTGCTTTGCATGATCATAAGATAGCTAGCATGATGTTTTCATGGCTTGTCCGTTTTTTGATGTCATTGCTATGCTTGATCGTTGCACATCCCGGTACAGCGCCGGAGGCATTCATATAGAGTCATATCTTTGTTCTAGATATCGAGTTGTACTATTGGGTTGTAAGTAAATAAAAGTGTGATGATCATCATTATTAGAGCATTACCCCAGTGAGGAAAGGATGATGGAGACTATGATTCCCCCATAAGTCGGGATGAGACTCTGGACTTTACAAAAATAAAAGAGGCCAAAGAAGCCCAAATAAAAAAAGAGGCCAAAGAAGCCCACCAAAAAATAAAAAAATGAGAGAAAAAGAGAGAAGGGGCAGTGCTACTATCCTTTTTCCACACTTGTGCTTCAAAGTAGCACCATGTTCTTCATATAGAGTCTCTTGAGTTATCACTTTCATATACTAGTGGGAATTTTCGTTATAGAACTTACCTTGTATATTCCGATGATGGGCTTCCTCAAATGCCCGAGGTCTTCATGAGCAAGCAAGTTGGATGCACACCCACTTAGTTTCAGTTAGAGCTTTCATACACTTATAGCTCTAGTGCATCCGTTGCATGGCAATCCCTACTCACTCACATTGATATCTATTGATGGGCATCTCCATAGCCCGTTGATACGCCTAGTTTATGTGAGACTATCTTCTCCTTTTTGTCTTCTCCACCATCATATTCTATTCCACCTATAGTGCTATGTCCATGGCTCAAGCTCATGTATTGCGTGAAAGTTGAAAAGGTTTGAGAACGTCAAAAGTATGAAACAATTGCTTGGCTTATCATTGGGGTTGTGCATGATGTGAATATTTTGTGTGGTGAAGATGGAGCATAGCCAGACTATATTATTTTGAAAACACATGATTGCTTTATTAGTAGGCTTGAAGTATTATTGTCTTTATGTCAAGGTATAGATTGTTGCTTTGAATCACTTGTGTCTTAATATTCAAGCCATGATTAGACATATGATCAAGATTATGCTAGGTAGCATTCCACATCAAAAATTATCTTTTTTTATCATTTACCTACTCGAGGACGAGCAGGAATTAAGCTTGGGGATGCTGATACGTCTCCGTCGTATCTATAATTTTTTATTGTTCCATGCCAATATTATTCAACTTTCATATACTTTTAGCAACTATTTATACTATTTTTGGGACAAACATATTGATCCAGTGCCCAGTGCCAGTTCCTGTCTGTTGCTAGTACTTACCACTAGCGTGTTACGGAAAACTCGCTACTACTAAGTACTTATAGCAGTAGCGTGTGTGGACTCGCGCTACTACTAACCTTTAGCTGTAGCGCCTTATCAGCAGCGCGGCACCCCGCGCTACTGCTTGGCCAAAACCCACTCTACTGCTAGGCTTTTCTCTGGTAGTGATATTTGCAATGACAATTAGAGATTATAGTTGCTCATGCCATGCTTAATTAGGTAGGAGTGGATAATGAATTATCTAGGATGTCAACTTGCACTTAAAATGATTGCAATGTCGTATTCAATGGTACTAGCTTCCACGATATTTATGTTCATGATGTTTATATCTTACTCATGTTAGTATTCAATGTTAATTATTCATAGTGCATGTTCATGACTGTTTTTACTCTCTAGTTGGCCAGTTCTCAATCTATTTGCTAGCCTTCGCCTATACTAAGCGGGAATACTTCTTGTGCATCAAAATCCTTAAACTAAAGTTATTCCAGATGATTCCACCATATCTTCCTATATTCGGTATTACCCTGTCGTTCCAAGTAAATTTGCATGTGCAACCTCTAAAATTTCAAATGGACATATGTTTATGTGCCTGGACTGCTCATGGAGTGACATGGGGTGATCAGTATCTTACATGCTAAGCAGGTTATTCTCACAATGACTATTCAGTCACTCGTCCTTGCACGAAAGGGGCCGGTAATAGGGATGCCCATTCTCGAAATCAAAAATTGCAAATAATTAAACAACCCCCCATGACTGTTATTGGTATGGATGGTACCCGTGTATTCGGCTAGCTGTGGAGTGTGTTTGTTGGTGGAGGGGATTAAACCTTTACTTTTACCGCTTGGGAACCACCGCTAATTTTTTAGCATGGAAGATATTGATAACTCTTGGTAGTAACGTTCATAGGAAGGGTGTTCCTCCAAAAATTATAATTATCTCTAATTTAAACCTTCAGCTCTGGCACCTCTGCAAATCCCTGCTTCCCTCGGTGAAGGGTCTCTCTGTTTAATTTTATGTTGAGCCTTCACCTTCTCAAACAAGCGGCAGACCTGAGAGCACTATTATCATCCTCAAGCATTGTTTTTAGTTAATGTGAATGCATCATGACTGGATCTTCTCTACCATGAATTACAATGTTTAGTCGCTACTTGAACTTTGGAGGTGCTCCGCATTTATGTTTTGCGATCTCAGAAAGGGCTAGCGAGATACCACTATTGTCATATTATATCATGATTGTTTTGAGAAATTGTTGGCATTTGAGATATTTTATTATTGCTCGCTAGTTGCTTATACCATTGATTTGAGTAAATATATTTTGTAAGAGTTATTCTTGACATGGTTAGTCATGATCTTTGCTGAAAACCTGGGTGCTATTTAAGAATAATTATGTAGACAAGAACAAAAAAATTCGTAAAAGGTTTTCTTTATCACTTTTAGTTTGTCAACCGAATTGCATGAGGACAAACAATGGGTTAAGATTGGGGGAGTTGATACGTCTCCATTGTATCTACTTTTCCTAACACATTTGGTCATGTTTTGGACTCTAATTTGCATGATTTGAATGAAACTAACCTGGACAAACATTGTTTTCAGCAGAACTACCATGGTGTTGTTTTTGTGCAGAAATAAAAGTTGTATGATTTGGTCGAAACTTTTTGAAGAATTATTTCCCAATAAATAAAAAAATACAAGAACCAAGAACCACTGGAGGGGGTTCCCTGGCTGGGCACGTGACACTAGGGTGGGCCACACCCCCCAGGCGTGCCCTGGTGGATGGTGGGACCTTCGTGGCCCCTCTGACCCTAATTCCAACACTATAAAATCCTATTTTTCTAGAAAAATAGGAGAGTAAGTTTCATCGTGTTTCACGATGTGGAGCCACCGCCACCTCCTCTTCTTCATCGGGATGCCTTATCTGGAGCCCGTTTAAGGAGGGGAATATTCGTTCTTCGTTATCACCAATTCCATGATGCTTCCCATCAGGAGTGAGTAATTCCTTCGTAGGCTCGCTGGTCAGTGAGGAGTTGGATGAGATTCATCATGTAATCGAGTTAGTTTTATTAGTGCTTGATCGCTAGTATCCTCTATGTTATGAGATAGATGTTGCTATGACTTTGCCATGCTTAATGCTTGTCAGTAGGGCCCGAGTGTCATGATTTTGTATCTAAACCGTTTATGTTTTCATCATTATATCTATGTTCTTGATCCAATCTTGCAAGTCATATGCACCTATTATGTGTTATGATCCGTAAACCTCAAGGTGAGAACAATTGGGATACATTCTGGTGATGACCGTAGTTTGAGGAGTTTATGTATTCACTATGTGTTAATGCTTTGTTCCGATTCACTATTAAAAGGAGGTGTTAATATCCCTTAGTTCCCTTATGGACCCGCTGCCGCAGGAGGGTAGTACAAAAGATGTCATGGAAGTTCTTTTCCATAAGCATGGATGACTATTTACGGAATACATGCTACATTATATTTAGGAACTGGAGCTCGTTCTGTGTTGCCCTAAGTTATGACTGTATATGATGAATATTGTCCAAAGAATTCACCGATCCAATGCCTACGAGTTTTCCATATATTGTTCTTGCTAAGTTACTATTGTGATTGCTACTATTACAACTGCTACAAAACTGTTACTATTGTCACCGTTACCACTGCTATCGTTACTACTACCATCAAACTATCATATTACTGTGCTACTGATCACTTTGCTGCAGATATTTAATCTCCAGGTGTGGTTGAATTGACAACTCAACTGCTAATACTTACAAAAATTCTTTGGCTCCCCTTGTCTCGAATCTATAAATTTGGATTGAATACTCTACCCTCGAAAACTATTGCGATCCCCTATACTTGTGGGTTATCATGTGGTGCGTCGCGCCGCTGTCCAAATACCAATTGGCATCTATGCCATAGGATCCATGTGCTGCCCCTGCGACCTTCTAATATTGGGAAGATTCGTCATTGTCCTCGTAGCGGTACTAGCTATCCCATTTGGTGTGGCCCGGCTTGCCATCAATTTGGCAGTGCGAGATGTCCAGACCTACTCGAGGCTTGCCGCTGTGGCGACCCTTGTTGTTGCTGTTGGAGTGCCGCATGCCACCGCTGCTGCGGGATGGGTTGTCGCCGCTGCTATTTCCACCACCAGACGACTTGCCCTTGCTACGTTGCGGTCCACGGTAGCATGATGAGCCGCGGCCACGAGAGGCTATATTGGCGGAGGACTTGAAGCCCCAATCGGATCCCTCTGCGCTATAGAGAGCAAGGCACTGATCAAAGTTGCTCATCTGAGCGTAGAGGTCGTCGGTGTTGATGGTGTTAGTGCGGGCATCGTTGGTGGAGACAAGAGGCTGGTACTCCATGTCGAGGCTGGCGGCACTAGTAGAAAACAGGGCTTTGGTTCGGGCATGGCAAGCCAATTAGTCCCGGTTCAGTCACGACACGGGACCAATGGGGGCATTCGTCCTTGTTCGTGAGCCCACGGGGCCGGTCGGGGCCTCGTGGGCATTGGTCCCGGTTTGTATGGACCCATTTGTCCCGGTTCTAGGCACGAAGCGGGACCAATGGGCCTCGCTCCTAGCCCACAACCCTTGGTCCCAGTTCTTGGCTTGAACCGGGACAGAAGGCTGGGCTTTAGACCCGGTCCCAGCCACGAACCGGGACAAATGAGTTGCCTATATATACCCCATCACAGCAGCAGAGCACTCCACAGTGCTCTGTTTTTTCTGGCCGGCGAGGAGAGGGCATTTGGGTGCTCTAGCTCACCCCCTATGCACATGAGGTGTTCCATGAAATTTCCGAGCCACACTTGTTAAGCTTTCTCCTCTCGAAGCTCGACCTCCAAGCTCCATTTTCCCCGAGATTTGCATAGGTTTAGTGGTCCGTCACGTCCCGTCGTCGTCTTCACCATCGTCGATCGCCCATGCCGATCTCGTCTCCGGCACCACCATGGTGAGCCTCTTGTTCTTATCTTCTTTCTGAAAGAAAATAATTCTTACTTTAGATAGATACTTG
Organism: Triticum dicoccoides; assembly: GCF_002162155.2. NCBI lineage: Eukaryota > Viridiplantae > Streptophyta > Magnoliopsida > Poales > Poaceae > Triticum > Triticum dicoccoides. Next base: position 28,143,743 of record NC_041382.1, read on the forward strand.
TCTAATTTTCTAACTGTTATTATTGCTTGTTATTATATAGTGCGATGGTTTTGGTATCCCCCCCGTCGGCCCTCGTCCTGTCTATGATTCAGATGTGGTATATATTATCTTTTTATAAATATTTGGTTCATTTATTGTTTATGACAATTATGCCGACCAATGTGACATAGATTTTATTTATGTAGGAGTTAGTTGAACCGGAAATTCCTACCGACCCTATTGTCGAGAGGTTAAATTTAGTTGAAGAAGAAAAAAATTACCTGAAGGAAAAAATTAGAAAATTGAGGAGGAGAAGATGATATTGGAGTTGCATGTTGCGGATGTCGTCGATGATCACAAGATCAAGATGGATGCCATGCGGTTGAAGATTAGAAAGATTGGAAAATATGCCATTCATACCGAGGCTTGGTATCATTATGCCGTTGGATCAATTTTTACCTTGGTTGTGATTATGATCGCATTTGTTGTTGCATTGAAAGGTTTTACATAGTTTCAATGTATGGTTTAACTAGATGCTCTGGAGAGCTATATCTTATTCAATGAGAACTATGTATGTACTTTGTTTTTAATGTGATGATGAACTTCTATTAATTTGGTCAGTTATCTATTCATGAGAGCTATATGTTGCCTTCAATTTCAGGGTCTTATAGCTCAAAATAATCAGTAAATGCATGAAAAATATCAAATGAAGTCAGAAAGGGTTGAAAATTGATGATGTGGCTTTGAATTGTGCATTTTGAATACAGAAAAACTATGGAGTTCAAATAAGTTAAAAATTGAAATCCCTTTGTAACAGACGAGTTTTCGTATGAAACCCTGATACTTCGATAGAGATTGTCCATTTTGTACACGAAGTGCATCCAGTTTTTGCCGTAGCCCTCTCTACTTTCTTGCACATGCTATGTGGATGAAATGATGATATCATGCCAACTTTCAACCTTTTCAGAGTTCATTTGAAATGCTTTTCAATTTCAGGGTCTTATAGCTCAAAATAATTAGTAAATGCATGAAAAATAACAAATGAAGTGAGAAAGGGTTGAAAGTTGATGATGTGGCTTTGAATGGTGCATTTTGAACACAGAAAAACTATGGAGTTTCTGCTCAAAATCATTAAAAGCAAAAAGAATTTTCATAAAGAACCTTTTTTTTACAAACTTTAATAGAAAAAAGAATTATCATAAAATAAAATAAATAAGTAATTAGAAACAAAATAAAATAAAACAAATAAGTATTTTGTTGTAAGTAGAAACAAAACAAAATAAATAAAGCAAAAAATAAAACAAAAGGCTGAGAAGACATAAAAATAATTGCCACCCACTGGGCCACCACGGCCTGAATACGACAAAAAACCCATCCATGGAGTTTCTGTTCAAAATCATTGAAAGCAAAAAGAATTTTCATAAAGAACTTTTTTGTTACAAACTTTAATAGCAAATAGAATTATCATAAAATAAAAAATATAAGTTATTAGAAACAAAATAAAATAAAACAAATAAGTATTTTGTTGTAAGTAGAAACAAAAAAATAAATAAAGCAAAAAAGAAAACAAAAAAACTAAGAAAAAAATAAAAAATTTGCCACCTACTAGGCCACCACGGCCCGAATACGACTAGAAACCCATCCATGGACCAGGATTTAGGTCCGCAGAAGGCCCAGTAGGCCCATAGGCATAGAAGTGTTACATTTGGCCCATAGGCCTGCAGTTTAGAGGAGTTCGAAAAGGAAGAGGCAACCGAGCTTATAAACAGGTGTGGAACGCTCTCAACTAGCGAGGTGGGACTAAACTCCCACCGCCACGCCGCTGTGCAAGGCCTTTGGTCCCGGTTGGTGGCACCAACCGAGACTAAAGGGAGGAATTGGTCTAGGTTCATGGCACCAACCGGGACCAATGCCCACCCTTTAGTCCTGGTTGATGCCACCAACCGGGACCAAAGGCCTCTGCTTCCCGCCCTTTGGGTTGCTGAAAAGAGATTTTTGGTCCCGTTTGGTGCCACTAACCGGGACTAAAGGTGGCATTGGTCCCGGTTGGTGCCACAAACCGATACCAATGCCCTGGGTATATAAGAAAACACTCAGCAGTTTCGACGAAATCCATCACTTCTTCTCCCCCGACGCCCCTGCTCCTCCTCGCCGTATCCGCCCGATGCCCCTGCTCCACCTTGCCGTCGCCGCCGCCACCGACGCCGTCAGGCTGCTCAACATCGCCGTCGCCGCCGCCACCGATGTCGTCAGGCTGCTCAATGTCGCCGCTGACGCCCTTTGCCCCGACAACGGCGTCGACCCTCGCGCCCCTGCCGGCCCCGACGCGTCGCCAACTGTGCCGCGCCCCGCCCCTGTCCCACGCCCGTGCGCCCCTGCCCTGCCCCGCCGGCGCCGGCGCCGGCACCTCCGCCCCTGCGCCGTGCTATTAGATTTTTAGGTGTTTTTCAGATGTTTTTAGATGCTATTTTTAGATGTTTTTACATGATTTTTTAGATTATTTTAGTTTATGTTTAGTTTAATTTTAAGATTAGGAAAATTTCACATGTGTAGTTATATTTAGATGTGTAGTTAATTTAGATGTTGTAATTTGTTCATAAAAATTGTGCACTTTTGTATAGAAACTTTATTTTTTTTCATATGTACGAAATATAGAGTTAAAACGAAAACAAACATATAAGAAAAAACAAAGGAAAAATGATGAAGGAAAAGAAAACCGCCCGGCCCGGCCACCAGCGCATTTTAATAAAGTGTTTCCACCAAGTCCATGTCGCACCGATCGAGCACCCGCGGCGAAGAAACTCTTTTTTTATGGTAGTTTTTTGTTAATGTGAGGGGGGGACATCAGACATTACATGAG
>NC_041382.1:28146741-28153133 GCF_002162155.2 Triticum dicoccoides
ATGACATGAGGGGGGACGTCGGAAAAAATAAGAAGAGGTTGAAGAAGAAAAAACGAGGAGAAGAAGAAGGAATAGAGGAGTGGAAATCTATTTTTTTTCTTCTACTCCTCTATTCCTTCTTATTCTCATCTTTTTTATTCTTCTTTTTTATCGGGAATGAGGGTGTCGAGGATCGCCGAGCGGTCGAGGGTCGGGAACTAGGGCAGATGGTCGAGGGTCACCGAGGGGTCGAGGGTCGTCGATAGTTCGAGGGGCGAGGGTTGTCGAGGGGTCAATGGTCGAGGAACACCGAGGGATTTTGTTGAATCCTTTGACACTAGCTAGACAAACCTGAAGCGTTGCCGAGGCCACCCCAAACCCGGCCCTCTCGCTCGACGAAAACTCTCGAGGACACCCAAACCCTAGAAAAAACAATGTCGGTCTCCTACCCCCTCCCGCCACGCCCCTACCCAACAGACTCTCTCGAGGCCACCCAAATTTACCAAGTTAAAAGAGTGTTGTCGTCGAGGCCACCCCAAACCCTTGAAGCGTTGCCGAGGCCACCCTAAACCCTAGAGAAGCGTCGAGGCCACTAATATGATTCCTTGTTGTGATTAGCTAGCTAGTTCTACGTTTGCCACTAATATATCCATCTGTCATGTTTGAATAATAATTGCCATGTTGTAGATATTTGCAGAAACTATGGAGCATCCCCGAGACGAAGCAACAAAAGCGGTGTTGGGGGACATAATCGCAGCCGCATGAACAGCTGGATTCTCTACTCCCGGGTGCACCTACACCCGCATGAACAGTACACTTGAAAAAAATACAAAACAAAATTGAAAAAATCTGAAATTTGGGACATCAAACTAGATCAAAAGTTTTCGCTTCTTGCAAAACTTCGTGACCAAATAACATTCGAGGAGCCCTCAGCCAAAAAACAAAATGAGTCATTTTGTTTTTTTGCTGAGGTCTCCTCGAATGTTATTTTGTTTTTTTGCTGAGGGCTCCTCGAATGTTAATTGGTCACGAAACTTTGCATAAAGCTAAAACTTTTGATCTAGTTTGATGCCAAAAAAATTCGGATTTTTTTGACTTTGTTTCATTTTTTTTCAAATGTACTGTTCATACGGGTGCACCTACACCCGGGAGCTGCCACACCTTTCTCATGGTCATGAGCGTGCGCTCCTGGCGGGGTAGGCCTGGACGAATGCTGGACATGAGCTTACGTGAGACAAGCTCGGCCAAAGCCTGCCTGGAGCTCGTCATAATTAGAGGCAAGACAAAAGATATGACATACAGCGTCTATAGGCTCCACTCACACTGCACCATTGCTCAATGAAGCTCGCCCTGTTCTGCCCAAAAGTAGAATGGTTGGTTTTTCGCCTGATAATGGGTGAAAGTAGAAGATTTGCCATATGAGAAAGGAGAGCAATATGCAAATATGACAAAATAGAGCAAAATTAGTGCGAGGTATATAACTGAAATTTTCGACGACATATACATTTGAATAATTTTGAGCAACAACTAAAAATACTTTGAACTACAAGAACACTAAATTCTTCAGCTGTCGAGTGAGAACAGTGGGCGCCTTGTAGCAGTGAGTGAGCAACCTCAGCATGTAGAGGCTCCATGCGAGGTGCTGCATTCGGGTCTGGAGAGCGGCGCCTGGGAGCCTAGATTGAGAGGGACCGGATGAATGTATGCATCGTCATTACTAGCATGAGCTATGTCATTAAATGATCTTATTGGCCTTGTCCAGCCTTCAAGTTCGATCTAAAGTCTTTGAGCCAGGAATCCCACGAGCTTGACCAAGCTGAGCTAGGCTTCGCCAAGGTGAAAATGAGCCCACTTAAACAACTCAGCTTGATCAGTTCGGCAGTCTATAAGTTGGTGAATGCCAACAAGTCAGATCAAATTATATAACTATCATGTTTCCAGCATGTAAATGTTAGGGGAGAGATAGTGCTTCAAGACATCGAATTCATCCCACTTGCGAGGAGAAGTGAAGAAAGAAACACACCTGCCAAGGTTACACAAATTACTGGTCACGGCATCAAGGTGTGACACTTGCTACATTACATATCTAGTAGAATAGTGTAAGATTAGGATCCCACGGGCGTGGATGTGTAGTTCCATGGTAAGAACAGAAATTCAAAATGGTTATGCTGAATAATCTGTGACTGTGATTTATGATGGTTGATTAGAAGGTGCAGAAAAAACAAACGGGTAAACTATCTCATGAGTTCAGTTGCATACGACGTGATTTCAACGTCGGCCAAGAGGGTAGAGCTGTGTGATTTCATGATCGAGGCGGTGTTGTCCTAAGGGAGAACAAGGCTTGTCCTTTGGTCATTTGTTCTTGGGTCATAGACAGCCTTACCCTCCTCCCTAGCCGCCCCTCCTCCTCCTCCCTCCTCCCTAGCCGCCCCTCCCCCTCTTCCCTTCCTCACCGTCGCCTGAGGCAGCTGCCGGGCAAGCCCGGGGCGCCAAGGATGGTGGCGGCGGGGCCTCAGTTTCCCTGCCTCTGTGTGGGGTACTCCGGATCTGCAGCGGCGGCTTCATTGGCGCCTCCCTTCCTCCCTTGTTCGGCGTGCGGGCCAGCCTCGTCGGGCCGTGCTTCCTTGGGTCGCCGGTTCTGTACAGGAGGCGTTGCTAGTGGCGGGAATCTAGTTCGGGCAAAATCCCTGGTCGGCCAAGGCCAGCCGCGTCGACGGCGACGCCTGAGGGCGTCATTTCCCTCCTTGGAGGCGTCTGTATGGACTGATCCTTTGTTTTGATTTTCAAACGAGAAAATCAGATTTCGGCCGAAATTCGGCCATCTCGGCCTGGCCCGATAAGTGTCTTTATCGGTCAAACTTTTCGGCCCAATTTGAATTTTCATGGCCCAGCCCAACTTCTTGAACGTTCGCAGTACGATTTGCCTCAGTAAAATGCTCAACCGTACACGGGCACAGCAGCAGGCGTGCCTCCCCGGCCACTGTCGCCGACCTCTGCTGGATGCGGCTGATTCCGTCGACAACATCCCCCCCTCCCCTCTCCTCCCCTGCCATTGTCGATGCAATTAACAAATCTTCTCTCCCGGTTCTTGAAGCCTCCGTCATGCTGCTCCATGGCGATCTCTGCATGGACTTTTCTTGCAAGATGTTTGTGTGGAGCATCGGGTCTTGAACTAATAAGTGAGGTTTCTTTGATGATGTTTCTAATTCCCATAGTAATCTGCTAAACAATATATTTTGTACTCATGAGAGTTATGCGGATAATTAGCTTTTGTTCCACTTGATTTTATTTTATTTTGGTTCATATTTCGGTTAAATTTTGGTCAAATTTCAAATTTTGGTTTCATAATTTTGTTCGAGATTTTTGAAATGACCGAATTTCGGCCATCTCGGTTAGGGCCGAGAAAATTCACAAACGGAAAGCCAAAACATAGGACTGATCCCCTCACTTCCCCTTCCACTAGGTCCCGCGGGCGAAAGCCCTAACTTTGTTGGGCGGCGACGGCCCTCACGGCGCCATTCCCTTCTTGAAGGCGCTGCTTTGGGATCTTTGGGGCTGGGTGGCACTTGTTGGTGGTGGGCTACGGCGGTGGTGCGGCCCTATCCTAACATGGATCTGCGTCCGTTGCTTGGATATGGACTCGTGTAGATGGAGGTCGTCGTTTGGCGTCATGGTGGCTTCGATGGGGAGGCACCTGCCAAGGTTGACACCTCAATCTGCTCTGAAGATGGACCAGTGGAAGATGGCGGCGACGACACATGTGAGTGCGTCGGACCGATTTGTGACCTGGACCCGGTATGTGGCTCGGTCGGGGCCTCCGGCTTTAGATGTTAGGCTTAGGTGAGATGTCTGGATATTTGTGCACCCCTTCATCATATGAATTGGAATAGCGGCAGATGTTGCCAAGATGACGGATTCAGACATATTGTTGTACTATTTTGTAAGGTCTTCTAAAATAATTAATACAATGACTACATGCAGCTCCCAGATGCAGAGGCTGGGGGTCATCCTCCTTTTCTAAAAAAGGGACATCAAGGACAGCAGGCTCACCCGGTGATAAGTTTTGGGACTACGGCGACTTGTTAGCTGCGATGATGTTATGTGCGAATTAAAACCTCTATTTTGAGCCAGTGGTGACATGATCAGCTCCATCCCAAGAAAACTGGTCTGGAAGAAAACTACGGCGACTTGTTAGCTGCGATGATGTTATGTGCGAATTAAAACCTCTATTTTGAGCCAGTGGTGACATGATCACCTCCATCCCAGGGAAACTGGTCTGGAAGTTGTTGAGATCACACTGAGCTTAATAGTGTTAGAGATATATTGGGGTTATATGTATTGGGTAGTCTACGATTTGTAACCGTTTCCTACCTTATCTTTAGAAGAGACGTCCTGTCCTCCAAGTCTTCTACTCAATATATACTTGCTCTCGAGACTCAATAATATATCATCGATTCCACCAATTCCTCCCAATTTTCTTTTAACATGGTATTAGCCTAATCGATCCAACCCTAGCCGCCGCCTGCCACTTCTACTCTGTGCCGCCATCGTGGCGGTCGGTCTCCATGACTGCCGCCGGGGGCTGCGCCGCCCATACGTAGGGCTCGTCCGCCGGTCATGTCGACGGGATGCTCTAGTGAGTCTTTTTCCCGATCCTTTGATCCAGGTTTTCTCTCTCTCACCGGTCGCTTTGATCGGTGTTTACTCTTTGGTTTTTCGATCTAAAATCAGTTTGTGTCGCTGCCGCCGCCATCGACCCACATGCGCTTCTACTCCAACATCGGCGCGACCGGCCGGCTTCTTCACCGACCCGGTGGCCTTGCGCCATGCGGCGGCCCATCATAGTCACCGTTTACGCGCTGGCCCGTTCGTCGATATATGCCAGCCATTGTAGCCCTATTCCGACCGGGTCTCCTAGATGACCTCCCGCCTCCGCCGCGCATGTATGGCTGCGTCTGCACGTTGTTGCGTTCACCGCTTCATGCCTGGCTGCTCGCGCGCCGCTGTTGCGTTGGCTGCTCGGGCATCACTGCGGGGGCGCCGGTGTTGTGTTAGCCACACGCGTCGCCGCTAAAGCACTGGTCTGCCCGTCGTCCTATGCCAGTCGTCGCCTCCAGCTTCAGCTTGAACCCCGCCACCACCCTGCCTACACCAAGCAGCGTCCCCGACCTCGCATGCGATCAGATTGGTCACCCGTCTGCCGCTGCAATCTGCCTCATCTACGTCGTGCGACTGACATGACCCATCGATTGCGCGTGCCTCCGCAGGTCCCATGAAGATCCTCCCCGAGTTTAGCGTGCCCCTTCACCAATTGAGCAACAGGCTGCCGCTGCGTCGCCCCATTGGACCGCAGCGCCGCCGCCCCGTGGTTATCTCCGTGTCTACAGCGAGCTACGTGGTACCGCTGCATCGCCCCTTCGGGCCGTAGTGTCGCAACCTGCGGTGGCCGCACTGAGGTAATCCCTATGGTTTCACCGCCCCTCGCGTTACTGCTTCGTCAACCCATCAGACCGTAGCGAGCGTGGCACGCGGTCTTCGCCACCGACCGAGGTCATCCCCATGGCTGCACCGACTCGCGCGCCGCTGTTGCGTCGCCCCTTCGGGCCATAGCGCCACAGCCCGCGGTCTTCCCACCGTCGCCCTGACCCGCCTGCTGCCGCTCCGTTGCACCTTCGGGCCGTAGCGCCGCGGTCATCCCTGCGCGTCGGATTCCTGTGATATGGTGCGCGCCGTCTCCCATGGATCGGGAGTGCCGCCGTCCGCGATGGTCGTCTTCACGCTATCAGGTTCTTCACCTACTTCAAGCACCGTCGCTCCCGTCATCCATCCACCCGCTTCGTCTTCGTCCAGCACCAGCTCGTCGCCAGCGTCGTCGTCATGTTCGTAGACTACTTTTTCTACTTCGACCACTGTTGGTGACATCGGCCCCATGCCGATTGTCGCCACAACCATCCTCGAGTCTCCTTCTCTGCTTCCCATCCGCCTCCTCGACACGGCGTACAGCTCATGCAGGTCCCTCGTCTACGCATGCACGGTGCTAGCAACATCGATGCGTGCCTTCGTTCACGACGTGTCCCCGGGCCTGGCAAGCTTTGTGCCGCGTTTCATCAACTTCGTCTTCGTCCGTCTACTAATGCCCGGTGCTAGCAACACCGATGCTTGCCTTCATCCAAGATGTGTCTCCCGACTTGGCAAACCCGGCGCGACGCCTCATCAATAATGTCCTCTTCTCGGCGCTCCACTACTTCGACACCACTGTGCACAAAGGGCTATCACCTCGCTTGAGCAACTCATCGTCTTCCTCTACAGTCCACACGTCCGTGACATGCCACCGTCCACGACACTCCCACTGTGACTGCGGGGTGATATCAGCCCGTCAACTGCTATTCTCTACAGTCTGACCGTCGGTGACG
>NC_041382.1:28153489-28157832 GCF_002162155.2 Triticum dicoccoides
TAGAGATATATTTGGGTTACTTCTATTTGGTAGTTTAGGATTTGTAATCCGTCTCCTACCTTATCTTTGGGAGAGGTGTCTTACCCTCCAGGTCTTGTACTTAACATATACTTGCCCTCGAGACTCAATAATACCTCATCGATTTCACCAATACCTCTCTATTCCCTTCTAACAAACAGCATTAGACTTATGTAGTAAACTGTGTGATGTAGTAAGTTTAAGATTATGGCCAGGGCATCCAGTTGGACTCAGTGTTGCTGTAATTAGCTTCCGTCCCAATCTAACTCGTGTATAAATGCTTGAGATCACTTGAGCTATCCCGCGGAAGACTTTATGTGTACTTAGATGGGCAATGCACGCAGGCACCAGGCACATGTGTTTGGTGAATGTGTGGTTTGTATTTCTGACTTTCTGAGTGCTTGTGCTGGATTGTGAGTGCGTCCCGCTAAGTGTACTTACAAACTGCACATAACTAATGAGAAAATGATGCGATTTGGAAAACTTTGGGGTGTTGTGTGCGTGTCGATCTGGTCGGCTGGGCAGTCATGGACTCCTCAGTGCCCCCGGCATTAGGAGGGAGGCTAGAATGGCTCCACGTGCAGCCCCCACCTGAATCGCCCGCGGGTATGCCGCGGTGGCAAGACTTGTTTTTCCCTTCTCAGATTTCGATCTGTTATTCATATTTAATTTTAATTTCAGTCAGGGTTTACAGGGACTTACAGAACCCAAACAGGTACATGTGTGATATGTTTTGAAGATTTAGAGTATTTGAAAGAAGATTTTCTGCCGGGAGCACTGTTTGTTGCACGTTTGAATTACACGATCAAGCAAGAGGTTATATCTCAAAACCCAGGTAGAGGGACACACCAAACTGACGTTATCATGTCCGAAAGGAATAATAAATACGAGTGAGACATGAGCTTGTCTACAAGAGCTATGTACATCTGTGCCACTGTAGATATGCACTCACCAGGCACACTATATATGGTAGTAACAGCAAACCACACTGTCTTAGCAAGTAGTACAAGGAAATATGATCAGGAGGCTTCCTTTCGAAATGCGGTGTTGCTGTTAATTTGAGCTAGGACTAGGATTCATTGGGAAATGCCATAGTGCTGATGACTCATTGCTGCACGCTGGGTAAAAACTCCATCGATGTGGCACCCAGTAGTTAGCGTAACTTACGCTGATATATTTTGTTGTTCTCCTGTGTGGCACGCGGTCTGTCAATGCAACGTGAGGTGTATAGATGTATTGCTAAGGGAAACGTTTGAGGCCGGGGTGCCGGCCGAACTACTCGGCCGGTCGCGCGCGACCCGTGCGATCCCCTCCCATCGTATGGCCAGCCTTTCCGCGTGGAGGGGACACGAGGCTGACAGGGCCGACAAATCGCTCGCCATTTAAATGCCCCACGCGGCTGCGCTGCTTCCTTTCTCTCTTTCATCTCGCCGGTCCCTGCCTCAGTTGGCCGTCCTCGCCGGCCGTCCTCATCGCCGGTGGCCACCCGCACCGGCCGTCCTCGTCGCCGTTCGCCGTCCTCGCTCACCGGCCTCGGCGGAAGCTGGAACCGCGTCGTTTCCTGCTGCAACCGGTGCCCAGGAGAGCTGCCATCATGGATGGCGAGCGTGATGACGGCGAGCTGCGAGGACGGCGAGCTGCGAGGACGGCGGCGCTGTTCCGAGCAACACTGCAGACGCCGTGTTTTGTGCTACGTGCTACAACCAGTGTCACATTTTGCTACAACCGGCATCCCACTCAGCTACAATCGGCGTCGTGTTTTGCTGCCACGGTTTGAGTCGACGCGCACATAAGCCATGGCCGCACGCGCGATGGGGCTGAGCACCGGTGCTACCATGACAGCGGGCATCACCTGCGAACTCACATGCAAGTTACCCATGGCTTACAAGCTCGAGGCGGACGGCGAGCTGGGAGCACCATGGGAGACACCCCCGTGATGTTGCAACGGGCGGTCTTGAAAGCTACAACCGATGCGAAAAAAAACTTCAACCAGCGACGGCTGGAGATGGAAGAAGATGACAAAACGCTGCAGTTTTGCTACATGCTTCAACCGGCATAGATTTTGCTACAACCGGCATAGCATTTTGCTATGACCGGCGTCACGTTTTGCTACAACACATAACTTTTCTCTGGTTGCAGTGTCAGGTTGGAGCTTTCTTTCTTAATGATTGAAACTTTTTCATACACGGTTGAAGCTTCTTCCGTCCACGGTTGAAGCTTTTGTGTAATTTTTTTTTTGTTTTGAGCAGCCCTTGGTTAAAGCTCTCTCTATCATCTGGTTGAAACTTTTTTCATCTAAGGTTAAAGCATTTTGCTTTAGCGGTTCTATCCCTCGTGAATTGCAGTGCCAGTTGAAGCTTTTCCATCTAGGGCTTGAAGCTTTTCCATCCAGGGGTTGAAGCTTTTTTAACAACGTTTGCAACACAGAGGGTGTGCGACCGTTCAAGCCTTGCCTCGGTTCAGACGTGAGCTCGTCTTCGAGGGCGCGCGTCCGGTGATCTTCGCCGCCGCAGCTCCGACCCGTCGCAGCGGAGTTGTGACCATCGCCGGGGGAGCTGCAACCGGCTCACACGCTGCTGCATGCGCCGAGCCAGCATGAAACACGGGTCGCCACCGGCGGCGAGGGCGGCAACCGGTAGCGAGGGCGGTGACCGGCGCCAGGGGCGGCCAAGCCCGGTGATGCTTCGAGTCTGGGTTCCTCGCTCATCAATGACAGCTAGATGTGTACACCAGCGGAGAAAGAGATGAGCTGCGTTGACTTGGTGAGGATTAGATCTGACGGTTAATACAGAGCTAAATCGGGCGGCTGCGGTGCGACCGGCCGAAACTTTCGACCGGCGCACCGGCGCAGATTACTGCCCTATTGCTAAGCGATCTACAGCAAGTCAGGAATCCACCATGCAGCAAGCAGACACAGATGTTCATCCTCTGTTGTTTCTCCATGTCAACGGTTTACTACTCTAATCCATGAGCCTGAGCCACTTAGCCACGTAGATGCAATGTGGATGGATGGTCAAGTGTCGCACTAACGGGGAGTATAACACTCTGTGTAATTCTAAAATGATCACTCCACCACTTGATCAAAGGGATATGCAATAGCATTCATATTTTCTGATAAATCCATGTGGAATATTTCTAGTTTAAACAATATTGGCGAGCGATGGTATATCAAAATTGGATCGGCTCACTTGAGATTAATTTGGTGCTAAACACTATTCAAGATCGGTTTGTTTTTCACCTTCTTTTTGTTCCGAATGGCGATCCTATAATCAAGATTTGACGATAATGTAAAAGAATGTTCTGATCAGGTGTGCACCGGTAACCATGGGCATCTTTTGTGATTTATTTAATTCAATTGATTTCTTCAGTACCCATTTTTTCCTCCGGATAATACTCGCAATAGTCTGATTTAGCTATATGCATATGCTATATGGATGAATAGCCCAGTGTGATTTTTCTATTTTTTTTTTGGAACGTAGACGCACGAAACGTCTGACTTTAAATTAATAAAGCCACTAGGCAGCATCCAACCGGGTCGAAACTCCACAACCACATAACATTTAGGTTCAGCGGGCTCGCAGTCCCGGCAAAGTAAGATACTAAAGTTTAAGAGGACGCTAAAAGCACAGAACCATAAAGATAATAAACGCGATTTTTCTATTTCTCAGAACATGATCCGTTCATATCTGCAAGTTAATTTCACGTTGGTATCACTTTTTACGTTTTTTTTTTTGCAGATAGATACAAAGTCTGGGGCTGGCCGCAACAAATACAGCTGGTCCGCGTTCAAACCGTTTTTCATAAGGAAACTGACACGCGGGGCCTGCTTGTAAGGGCCAATGTGGCATGTTCTTTTGCAGAAAACCCCTTGCTTTATATTTAATCATGCAAATGCCCCACGTTTGCTAAAAGAAAAGGCACATGGTGAGATTCGAACTCGATACATCAATGGACGCGCATGTAGGTCTGGCCAATGTGCCACTTTCTATTACTTGCTTACATATATTTCGGAGATAAATACACTCACGGTCACTCTAGTTGCGTCTGAAGCACGATACGGTCACTGAACTCAGGAATACGCTCGATACAGTCACTGAATACGATGTGACGTGAAAATACGGTCACTGTAGCACGTACACGGCGGGTACAGCGCTGTTGACCACATGTTGACCAGTCGTCCAGGCCACGTGGCGAACCGCAGAGGCGTCGCCGTCTCTCTTTTGCATTTAGCCCCCTGGTCGCAATGGAATCCACCCATTCACCCCTCCTCCAGTCATGTCGCCTCTTCGTCTTCGATTAGAAACAGAGGAGCGGCTGCTGCATAG
>NC_041382.1:28158085-28176353 GCF_002162155.2 Triticum dicoccoides
CGCGCGTGCTCTTGTCATCGAAGGCGTCGGGGATGGCCCCTGTTCGTCGCGCAGAAGGGGCGCCACCCCCTGTTTACAGTAAGTTTCCGCTCCCAATTGAACCCGAGCCTATTTGTGCGGTTTGATCGTCAAAAGACCCCCTTTTAGGGCCGCATTTCCATCGTAGATGTGTTCTAGTTGCAAGGTAGGACTGATTGTTCTAGGGTTTTCAGTCAGGAATTGGGGGTTATGGGAATTAGGGCTTAGGGTTTTTGAGGTGTTACCAAATTGAAGATAACATTGATTGTGATGCATATACTGTTGTTGTTGTTCTGTCAGGTCGTCGAAGTAGCAATTTTTCGGTGCAGATCAACGATGGTGGATTTTTTGTTGGGCAAGGCAGTAACCGTTCTTATGTAGATGGACGTGCCATTTGGTATGATCATGTTGAAAGGGTCACCTGGTCTCCTATTATGATTGAAAATCTTGTGGAAGAACTAGGTTATGAGATGGCAGGGAGGGTTAAGGTTTTCTACTGTGTCCCAATCCTCACACTTAGCAGAAATGGTCTCAGGGCAATTAGTGATGATGAATAGGCAAACAGTATGCTAATGTTTCTTGATATAGGTCACCACTTTTTCAGTCTCTTTCTGGATCATGGTGATAGCTTCTCTTCAAACCTTAGTGAGGATGATGTTGTGAATCATCCAAGAGCAACTCTGCCACCAATTTTCAGCCCAACAAGAAGAGTTGATAGCAATGCACAGAATGCAGAGAATGCTGAGGCAGAAGGAGAGCATGGAGAAGCTGATGCAGAAGCAGAGCATGGAAAAGGAAAGGAAGCAGCACCTATTCCTATTCAAGTTGTGTATCCTGATTGTGATGAGGAGGAGGATGTCAACCAGTATGAGTTTGTGAAGAGGGCATCAGTTGAGGCAGAGGATGGTAATCAAAGAGATGAAGAACAGGCAGAGGTAGAAGGTGATGCAGGTGGAAACATGAGAGTGAGGAGGAGTGCCAGGTAAAACCATGTGAAGTATGCAATGGAAGAAGAGGATGGAGCAACTGATAGTGATGATGAAGATTATGAACCTGATATGCTTGTGGACAGTGACAATGAGATAGGACATGATGATGATGATTTATATGCAGATAATGTAGATGAGGATGAACCTGAGCAGAGAGATGAAAAGAAATCAAATGAGAAAGCAAAGCAAAAAGGGAAAGATGGAGTAGGTCCTATCAAACAACAAAAAGGGAAACAAGCATACCATTCTGATGAAGACATGTCAGAGAATGATGATTTGTGGGCTCCTGATTCAGATGATGAAGAGCTCAATTTTAAGTTCAAATACTTCAGAGAAGAGGATCTTAATAAGCCAAAGTTTCATGTTGGGCAGGTGTTTGAGAGTGTAGAGCTGTTAAGGACTGCCATCAAAGAGTACTCATGTCATAACATAGTTGATATCAAGTTGCCTGTGAATGACAGGAAGAGATTGAAAGCAAAATGTGATGAAGACTGCACATGGTACTTGTGGGCATCATATGACAACAGGACCATGGCTTTCATGGTGAAAAGATATGTGAGTGAGCACACGTGCAACAAGAAGTGGAAAATTAGGGCTTTCACAGCTAAATTCCTAGCACATAAGTACCTAGAGATGTTCAGGGCTGATCAAGACATGAACCTTATGAATTTTTCTAGGGTTGTTCAGAAAGAATGGCATATGACACCAGGCAGGATGAAGTTGCAGAGAGCTAGAAGAATGGAAATGAAAATAGTATATGGTGATGAAGAAGGGCAGTACAAGCTTCTGTGGAATTATGCTAATGAAGTCAGGAGAAGCAACCCTGGCTCATCATTTGATGTCTCACTTGACCAGAATGCAAGGTTCAACAAGCTATATATGTGTTTGGATGCTTGCAAGAGAGGATTCCTTCTGGGTTGCAGGCCAGTGATCTTCCTTGATGGCTGCCATATAAAAACAAGGTACAGAGGTCAACTACTTGCAGCTGTTGGTGTTGATCCAAATAATTGCATCTTTCGAATAGCAATTGCTGTTGTTGAAGTGGAGGACACCCCTAACTGGGTGTGGTTCCTTGACACACTGAAAAGGGATCTTGCCATTATCAACACTGAACCCTGGACTATCATGTCAGACAAGCAAAAAGTATATTCTCCTTGTGTTGATCTTCATCTTGTACTTGCTTCATGCACTTGTTGTTGTTTGTCCATATAGTTAAAGGCTTTCATTCATGCAATGTGCAGGGTCTCATTAGTGCTGTTGAACAACTATTCCCTCAGTCAAAGCATAGATTTTGTGTGAGGCACATGTGGCAGAACTTCCAGCAGCATTTCAAAGGGGATATTTTGAAGAACCAACTATGGAAGATAGCAAGGAGCAACACAGTTCAGTTATATGAGAAGGGGATGGAAGAAATGAAGCTACTTAATGCAGATGCTCACAAGTGGCTTCATGAGCTGGAACCAGACACTTGGGTGAAAGCCTTTCAGAGTGATTTGCCAAAATGTGATATACTACTGAACAATATATGTGAAGTTTTTAACAGGTTAGCATGATCATCTTTTGATGGTTAGGTTATTTTTGATGCTTAGGTCATTTGATGGTTAGGTTACTGAACAACTTAATGTGAAATTTGCAGGTATATTCTGGAGGCTAGGGAGCTGCCAATACTTACTATGGTTGACAGAATATACAGACAGCTTATGAGCAGTCATTATAACAAGCAGGTTGAATCAGACAAGTGGCCAGGCAATGTATGCCCTAAAATCAGGAAACAAGTTGAGAAAGCATGTGAGTTTGCAAACACATGCTATCTGGATTGCTCAGGTGATGGTCTATTCCTAATAGGTGACAAAGGGACAGATTACATAGTTGACTTGCATAAAAGAACCTGCACTTGTAGAAGAATTCAGAAATCTGGGATGCCATGTTCTCATGTGGTAGCCTGCTGTAGGCATGAAAGAATTGATCCTCTAGAACTGGTTGACCCTTGCTACTCCAAGCAAATGTTCAAGAAGGCATATGAAAGCATTATCTACCCTTGCAAAGATAGGAGAGAGTGGGAGGACATGTGTGGGCCCCCAATCTTGCCACCATTGTACCAGAAGCATGTAGGAAGGCCATCAACTACAAGAAGACAAGCACCTGGAGAGGTTGATCATAGAAAGGGAGGGAAAAAATCACAAGGCATGGTGTAATCATGCATTGTTCATATTGTGGTGAGCCAGACCACAACAAGTCTGGATGCAAATACTTGAAGGCTGGAATTCCACCACCTAATAGTAGAGTGAATGGTGCACCTAGTGTGCCACCCACAGCTCCAGATGAAGACAATGGTGCAGCTAGTGTGCCACCAAGAGCTCCAGATGCATCACATCAAGATGATCCAGTCTTAAATCAGGTACTAAAGACTTGAAGCTCCTAAAAACCAAATGCATTACCTTGATGATTGAAAGAGAACTAACACAAGGTTTTCTGTGTAATTGAAGGGACAAGAAGAGCCAAGTGTTGTTTTAGAAGATCTTATGGTGGACAACATGATTGCTCAGGTATAAATTGGAGATATAACAGTAACTTTTATTTCCTGTTTTTGTAGTATCATATATTGGAGATATAACAGTAACTTGTCATACATTCTGCAGCAGCCAACTCCAAGGGTTGTTCAACAGAGGCCACTACCTTATTCTGGGTTTCTCACTGCTGCCCAAGTGATGCTCAACCAGAGTAATGCAAGTCAAGGTAGTCAAGATAGCTCAAGCACCATTAGGCCAGGTGAGTTGGCACAGAAGCTGGAGGCAATGAAAAATCAGAAAGACAAGGAGCTGGAGGAGAGGAAGCAAGCCATCCTTGCTGCTAGGAGAGAAGAAGAATTAAAAAAAGCTCAAGACATAGCAAGAAAGAAAAATGAGCTAGCACAGAAGAAAGGAGAACTGGCTGAGAGAAGAAGATTGGCTGCACTAGAGAGGAGTGCCAAAAGAAGAGAAGAAGCAGAGATAAACAAGAAAGCTCAAGCTGAGACCAGACAAATTATTGCAGAAACAATGAAGACTATAGCTGCAGAGAAGAAGGCAAAGCAAGAAGCTGAGAGAAGAGCTGCAGCTGAGAAGAAGGAGGCACAAAAGAAAGCAGATAGGGAAGCAGCTGCTGCAAAGAAAGAAGAAGAGAAGAGAAAAGCTGCTGCACAGAGAGAAGAAGAGAAGAAACAAGCTACTGCTAGGAAAGAAGAAGAGAAGAAACAAGCTGCTGCTGGGAAAGAAGAAGAGAAGAAGTTGGCTGCTGCTCAGAAAGAAGTGGAGAAGAAGCTTGTTGCTGCTAAGAAACAGCTGGAAAAGAGGCCTTGTACAAAAAGAAAGCCAAGCTGGCTTGCCAATGAAGCTGATGATCCACACAAATCAGCAAAATCATCAATGTTTGATGTCTTTAGGTAGTTTGCAAGATATGCATGTTTATGATCATGTAGAGCTGTTGGAATGAACATGTATGGTACTTGTGTACTCATTTTGGTGGATGATGATGTTTACTTCTGCATGAATGATGATGTTAAGTTCTTTTGGTGGATGATCATGTTTGGTCTTCTTAATTTAGTCCAATTGAGCATTTTAATGCCTTTTTCTCTTCTATTGTGCTGATCACATATTGGAACTTCACATTCAAAGATGGTACTGCTTATTGTATCAAGAAACTATTGATCTTTAAAATGCCACTTAACTTTGCCAGTTAGAACAGCACATCTTGATAAAGGATGATCATGCACATTGTATCAATAGTTTCTCTGCATGCCACTTAACTCTCTCTTCAATGTAGAACAACACTTGCACAATCATCTACATTGCCACTTAACAATCATCTACTTCAACACAAAGTATTGACAATTCAACTTAACTTTCCATTGCAACATGCTGAAACCATTACAAGATAGGACAGACACTAACATTAGGGTTCACCAGCATTCAGCACAACCATTACAAAATAGGACAGACACTAACATTAGAGTTCACCAGGATTCAGCACAACCATTACAAAGACAGGACACAAAATAACTACCAGCAGGAACCTAGCAACACCAGAACATCATCTTTTTCACTTCTTCAGCATGAAAACCACCAATGCTGCAACACCTAGCAACACCAGAACACCAACCAGCATCTTCATGACCATCAGCAGCTCTCTCCCAAGCATCATCAGTGCAACAGCTTGCTGCCTGGTCATCAGGTTGGCAGTTCCATCTACTGCCTGCTCACTCTTCTTCACAACCTTCTTCACATTGCTGACATCTCCATTCATATAGAACAGTTCTTGTGCTTTCAGAAGCTCCTCCCTGCGTTCCTCAGCCGCACCAATAGCATGCACAGCCGAATCGCCAGTGAGATACTGCTTGTCAACTAGGTGCTCAACATACTCCAACTCCCACCTCCAGAAATCACAAGTGACCTATCCAAACCATAGGCGAATGTGGTGAAAAAATATTCAATCTTTGGATCCAGAACATAAGCCAAATCACATCAAGAATGTAAATTGAACAACAAAACTTACCCCATGCTGAAGACACTTGTAGGAGATCCATCCATCGTGCTTCTTTGTGGTGGAGATGTACATGCGAACCTTCTCCTTGCAGGTCGGGCAGCGGGCCAGCGGCAGCGCCAGCGCACGGCGGCGAATAGCAGAGGAGGAGGCGCTGGCGGCAGACATGAGCACCAGAGGGCAAGGAACTACCCTCCTCAGCGACGGCGGCGGCAAGGTGAGGCGGAGGAGAGCAACGGGAGGGAGGGAGGCGGAGTAGAGCGACGGGAGGGGGGCGGCGCAAGGGATTTGACGGGCCGGCGGAGGAGAGCGACGGGTTAGGGATTTGAGGATGGGGAATTTTGCACTTTTACAACAAGACCCTCCATGCAAGATTGGACGAATCGAAACGAACAACGTGGCGGTCAACAGTTGGTCAAACCCACTGCCTACCCACCGTGTACATGCTACAGTGACCGTATTTTCACGTCACATCGTATTCAGTGACCGTATTGAGCGTATTCCTGAGTTTAGTGACCGTATCGTGCTTCAGACGCAACTAGAGTGACCGTGAGTGTATTTATCTCAATATTTCGGAAGACGAATTGATTTTTCACACCGAACATATGCTCTATACGCCAAATTTTTTATTAATAGTAATTAATAATTCAGTAATTCTGAAACTAGTCAAGGGTGGGCGAAAATTTGAAAAATAGGAAGGACGCCATTGAGGACAATGTCCAGCCCCGGATGCTATTGTAGACAGCGTCCAGCGTCCAGGCCTGGACGCTATGGCAAGCCACGTCCAATTAAGACGTTGGCCTACCCCTTAGATCGGACTAAACCGGGTCGTTTCGTACTGACTTATGGAACTTCCATGGGCTATAAACCCTAGTATGCATGCAGTCGTCGATCCTTGACCACGACATACGGTAAGCACCCTCCCGCAGCCGACAACACTAAGGGTGGCATCATCCCACCACCCACTCTCCATTAGGATCCTCCAATCGATCTTGTTGTTGATTCATGTTAGTTGTTCTACGATCCTAGTGCACCTTTATTGTTTGAATCGTCTATACAACTGATTCAATGATTTACAAGTGGATACTTTATATATTATTGGATTGTTGTTCCTGGGTTATGGTTCTTAATTAGCTAGTCCATGAGAAGCCAAATTTTCAATCGTCAGTTTATAGTAGATCAATTTAAAATTGGGTTATTCACTTCCTACACATTCTTGTTTGTAGGTGAGTATAAGAACATGTTAATCGTTCTGGTTTACGTAGATGGTGAAGTGCAACATGGATCCATGGGTGTGGAGTATAGTGTTCCTTCGAAATTAACATTTCCAGCATGCGAGAAAACCACTTTTGAAGACATCAAGAGTGAGACATGTCGAGGGCTTGGGCATGTTAATGTCGGTGCTCAAAACAACCTGAATAGCCAATCTCGTTATGATATTGGATCTCCCGGACCACATTATTTTCAATTAATTCCATTATATGAGGAAAGAGGGTGGAACATGATTTTTGAGAAGACCATGTCCCAGACGACGTGGCAAGTGATAGAGTTATATGTTAATTTCACGCCAAATCAAGACATGTTGAGCCAAGTCAGCGGTGGAAGCAGCATACCAATAATTGAAAGGCAATAACAAAGGTATGGAAGTGCAATACAATCACCATTGCATCAAACACCTGTTAATTCCTTCTCAAATAGTAATACACGTGGTCCTGATTTTTACAGGGAAAATGCTCCATCTTCCACTCATGGTAATATGACAAATGATTTGCCAACAAGTACTGTTAATGAATCATTTGACCAGGAGGGTACAGTTCCAGACGAGGACTTGACGGGACATGATGATGACGATGAGCATGATTCTGATGCCGCACCGAGCCAGAGTTCAGACGAAGATTCAGAACCAAGAGTTGCGCAACATGTTAATGCATTTCCGTTCATGTATAGATGTGGACAAAATGGTGTGAGAGCCTTTAGTGACATATCTATACTAACGGAGACGACAGCAGATGAAGGTTTTTTTGGATGTAAGAAACGCTTTCAGAGCCCATTGTCAAAGCATCAGAGTTTTGATTCAAAAGAGCACCTCAAAATTGCGATTGGTGAATTTCACATAAACGCAAACTTAGAAGTGAAGTACAACACAAGCAGTCAATCTAAACTTGTAGCAGAGTGTATTGATGATAGCTGCATGTGGAGGCTGTATGCAACACCAACGAAAATTGGTTCATATTGGCAAATAAGGAAGTGTCCTTATTCTCACACTTGTCGTGCACCGGCTAATAGAACTGACCATTCTCAGTTATCGGCCTCTATAGTGGCAGATGTGATCCGTGAAGCACTGAAGGACGGCCTGGAGTTGAGTATAAAAAATGTGCGGACATTGGTGAGACAACGTTACAGAAATGTGAAACCATCATATAATAAGTTGTGGCTTGGAAGGGAGAAGGCTATAGCACAACTGTTTGGTAGCTGGAAGGATCATACAATCTTCTCATCCCATTCCTCGAGGCTATTAGAGTTAAAAATCCAGGAACAAAGTATATTCTTTTATCGAAACCCGTGGCACAAGAAGGGCATAGAGAATTTCAATGTGTTGCTTGGGCATTTGGACCTTGCATTGCAACAGTTCCCCACCTTCGACCAGTAATAAGTGTGGATGCATCATTTCTATCAGGAAGATACATGGGCAGATTGATAATGGCTTGCGGATATGATGCTAACAACAAGTTAATACCTCTTGCATTTTCCATTGTGGAGAAAGAGGACGCAACTAACTGGGGTTGGTTCATGAGATGGCTACGAAGGGAGGTAATTGGTGTTGGAAAATTCATGTGTGTGATTTCAGATCGCCACAAAGCAATCAAATGGGTGTTTAAGCAGCCGCACCGTGGTTGGAATGAAAGTGCTGGTGAGTGTGTGCATCGTTTTTGCTCTCATCATGTCGCAGAGAATTTGTACAAAGCTTTTCGTGATGATGATGTTTTGAAAATATTTAAGTGGGCAGTATAGAAAAAGAAACCTCGTAGATTTGAGGAGGGCATGTCATCTATTGAACATACTTGTCCTGATGCAATGACATATCTTAGAAAGTGCGGTAAGTATTTGTAGGAAGATAAAAATGAGAAAGATAAGCCTGAGAAGGTATTTCAATGAAAGGATGGGGGTTACCGTTGGGGGATCATGACAAGCAATGGGCCCGAGTCCTTAAACAATGTGTTCAGGCTTTCTCAAAGGCTACCAGTGGCAGCACTTGTGGAGGAGACATTTTCAAAGTGCGTGGAGTGGTTTGTAGAAAGAAGGCGAAGTGCTCATAACTTGGTTGACGAAGGCAAGCGATGGTCCGAACGGGTGGATAAACTATTGGTGAAAAGGAGCGGCAAGGCAGGACATATGCATGTTATTTGTATGGTGATGAAGTTGGAATATTTGAGGTCAAGGTTGACAATGAGAGGGTTCCATTACGCAACGAGGATCATGTTCTTTTTATTGATAAGGACTTCAAGTACAAGGTCACTCTTCAACCAAATACTACTCCATCTTGTGACTGCCTAAAGCCAAACCTAACCGGTGTGCCATGTGCCCATTTGCTTGCTGTTTGCAAGTATAGGAATCTAAATGAAAATCAAATAGTTCATCCATATTACTCTTCTGAAGTACTTGCAAACACATGGGCTGGAGAATTTTATCCTTACGGAAACCAAAATGAGTGGCCAACATATAGTGGCCCGGTTATTGTTCCTGATGAGAATTTGATAAATCTTGGGCGGCGTCAACACAAAAGAATTCCGATGTACATGGATGAAATGCAAGGAAGGCGAATGGGACACCAAGCCCGGCGTTTGACAACAGACAATAATCTAGCAGGTATCTAAACTAGTTTTGTGGTACTGGTGTATATGTGAACTTATTTTCGTGTAATTTTACTTTGTTGCATTCACTGTAGGTACATCGTCTAGCCAGAGACAGACCATTCCACCGAGTCAAGCGAAGAGCATATCTTCCAAAGGAAAGAGGCCGAGTCAACCAAATAGCACATCATCCAATGGAAAGAGGACATGTCAGGGGAAGAGCACATCATCCAGAGAGAAGAGGTGGAGTAACTAGAAAGGCATATAATACAATCAAGGATGGACATGATTGATGATTTGCATTTGTGGTACCACATTTTCCTTTATATGTAAACAAAATTATACTCGAGATGAACTTATGAAATAAGGAGTAACAAATATTTTTTTGGGGAACTATTACAATACATATCTGCCATAGCAGAAACAAAATTCCTGAACTGTTTTTTTGGGCCAAATACAAAAAGATTTGGTCAGCTACACCTCCAGGTCGCTCTAGAGATGGCCATTCTAACCAACTAGTCGCTACGAACTCCTTTATGCAAGCCTACTAGCTCTACCAAGCTCATTCGAGTTGGTTTATTGGGTAACTTGACCTACATCTTGTGTTGTCGGTTCCCCATCTCTTATCGCTTCACCAGCCTTAAGGTATGTTGTAAAACCTTTGCCGGAGTATATCCATTCATTGAACACATCGGAGTTGCTCTCTTTTGGGGGGCTTGGTGGGTTAGCAATCTCAGAAACCTCTTCATCAGATGGAATATATTCAATATTCAGTGGTAACCTAGCCTCAGTAAGCATGCTTTGCAGCCTAGGCTCCAGGTTAAAATCCAACAAATTTCCTACACAGGACCACAGTATAGTTTTCCCTATCTTCTTGTATCCACTAGTAATAACACATTTAATACCCCATGCGGCATTCTTTATCTCGCGTAACCCCTGCAAGTGACAAAACAAATATTGCATGACACATTTATTACTATATGTTGTAAATAATACAATGAAAAATGTAACACACACTTACAATATGAGCCAGTGGCGGACCACTAGGCATGTAGCCAGTCCATTCGATGCTATCTCGAGGATATGGGATAGGTTTATCTAGGCTGCCCAAGCATTGAGAATCGAAGAATACTGTGTACATACCATTTTGTTGGAACCAATGTCTGTAATCAGGTAAACTAGCTTCATCGAAGGGAACATCGTCTGGCCACACTCTTGCATCAACACGGGTCTATTCTTGAACATAATTGGCGTGGACTTCCTCCCAATTATGCGATTTTCCTGCAGAATGTTTAATTTTTCGAAGTTTTCGAACCTCTGCCTCGCCACGTGGAAGAGAAGGGGGAATGGGTTGTCTTAATCCAAATTGTCGCATCACCCTATATGGATAGTGGAACTCCACAATCCAAAAATGCATGAGTGGTACTCTAGCAAACCACCAATTAGAATCTTGATGAACTTCAAAAGGCATCTGCTCCAGAAGATCATCATATGGTTGCCAACCAACTGCACCTTCTCGAATCAAGTCAATCTGATTTCGATAATATTCAGTACCTATATATTTCATTTGCAAGTTAATAAAATTGTTTGTCATAAAACAAATTATGCCAACACAAATTTGGTGAGGAGAATGCAATACGAGCATTATGAGGGACATCAAACGAATGTGCAGCACACCACTTTGCTCCAAAAACAGGGTTATAATCCAAGTGTACTTCTTGTTCTTCTTCCTCTTCATCAAGTTCCTCTCCTTCTTTGGGCTTCTCAAAAATAACTTTAGGGCGACCAAGTGGAAAACGGGACCAAGACCATAACTGTAGCAGCAATAAAGGACCTGAAATTTCTAGTCTCTCCTTCTCAGCACCTATGTGTTGGGGATCGTAGCAGAAATTTAAAATTTTCTACGCATCACCAAGATCAATCTATGGAGTAATCTAGCAACGAGGGGAAGGAGAGTGCATCTACATACCCTTGTAGATCGCTAAGCAGAAGCGTTCAAGTGAACGGGGTTGATGGAGTCGTACTCGTCGTGATCCAAATCACCGATGATCCTAGTGCCGAATGGGCGGCACCTCCGCGTTCAACACACGTACAGCCCGGTGACGTTTCCTATGCCTTGATCCAGCAAGGGGAGAAGGAGAGGTTGGGGAAGACTCCATCCAGCGGCACGACGGCGTGGTGGTGGTGGAGGAGCGCGGGACTCCAGCAGGTCTTCGCCAAGCACTACAAGAGACGAGGAGGGAGAGGGTTAGGGCTGCGCCAACAGGGGAGGAACTTCATGTGTTGGGCTGCCCCTTTGCCTCCACTATATGTAGGGGGAGAGGGAGGGCTGCGCCCCCACCTAGGGTTTCCTCCCTAGGGGTGGCGGCAGCCCTAGATCCCCATCTGGGGTGGCGGCCAAGTGGGGGGGAGAGGGAGGCGCACCAGGCATGGGCCTTAGGGCCCATCTGCCCTTAGGGTTTGCCCCCTCTTCTCTCTAGGCGCATGGGCCTTGGTGGGGAGGCGCCCCGGCCCACCTAGGGGCTGGTCCCTTCTCACACTTGGCCCATGTATGCCTCCGGGGCCCGTGGCCCCTCCCGGTGGACCCCCGGACCCCTCCGGTGGTCCCGGTACACTACCGGTGATGCCCGGAACACTTCCGGTGACCAAAACCATACTTGCTTTATATCAATCTTTACCTCCGGACCATTCCGGAACTCCTCGTGACGTCCTGGATCTCATTCGGGACTCCGAACAACATTCGGTAACCGCGTACATACTTTCCCTATAACCCTAGCGTCATCGAACCTTAAGTGTGTAGACCCTACGGATTCGGGAGTCATGCAGACATGACCGAGACAACTCTCTGGTAAATAACCAACAGCGGGATCTGGATACCCATGTTGGCCCCCACATGCTCCACGATGATCTCATCGGATGAACAACGATGTCAAGGATTCAATCAATCTCGTATACAATTCTCTTTGTCTATCGGTACGATACTTGCCCGAGATTCGATTGTCGGTATCCCGATACCTTGTTCAATCTCGTTACCGGCAAGTCTCTTTACTCGTTCCGTAACACATCATCCCATGATCAACTCCTTGATCACATTGTGCACATTATGATGATGTCCTACTGAGTGGGCCCAGAGATACCTCTCCGTTTACACGGAGTGACAAATCCCAGTCTCGATTCATGCCAACCCAATAGACACTTTCGGAGATAACTGTAGTGTACCTTTATAGCCACCCATTTACGTTGTGACGTTTGGCACACCAAAAGCACTCCTACGGTATCCGGGAGTTGCACAATCTCATGGTCTAAGGAAATGATACTTGACATTAGAAAAGCTTTAGCATACGAACTACACGATCTTTGTGCTAGGCTTAGGATTGGGTCTTGTCCATCACATCATTCTCCTAATGATGTGATCCCGTTATCAACGACATCCAATGTCCATGGTCAGGAAACCGTAACCATCTATTGATCAACGAGCTAGTAAACTGAGCCTTACTAGGGACATGATGTTGTCTATGTATCCACACATGTATCTGAGTTTCCTATCAATACAATTCTAGCATGGATAATAAACGATTATCATGAACAATGAAATATAATAATAACTAATTTATTATTGCCTCTAGGGCATATTTCCAACACTATGCTCAATTGTCTATACAATAGAGCAAGAGCAGCTGCTCCCCAATTATACTCTGTTGGTTGTCCTAAATCCTGCATAAATTGGAGATACATAGCTGGCACTCCATCTCCAGATGTATCAGTAAAGACTATGGAGCCAAGAATTTCTAGAACAAGTGCTCGGGCATGCCAATTAATCTCCCTGTCCATTGGATTATCCGGCAACACATGGAAGCGTTCCCGCAGTTTACCCAGATTTAGAGAGTATTGTGAATTCCTCACAACAACATTATCATCACCTTTTCGCCTTCTCTTTTGTTTCATGTGTTGTTCATCCATAGGAATCCCAAGCAAACTCTCAACTATTTCTGACCACTGTGCATCAGCTTTTCCAACAAGTGGTTTACCATGGATAGGTGAGGGAGTCCTGGATTAGGGGGTGTTCGGGTAGCCGGACTATACCTTTAGCTAAACTCCAGGACTATGAAGATACAAGATTGAAGACTCCGTCCCGTGTCCAGATGGGACTTTCCTTGGCGTGGAAGGCAAGATTGGCGATGCGGATATTCAAGATATCCTACCATTGTAACCGACTTTGTGTAACCCTAACCCTCTCTGGTGTTTATATAAACCGGAGGGTTTTAGTCCTTAGGACAACTTCATCATACAACAATCATACCATAGGCTAGCTTTTAGGGTTTAGCCTCCTTGATCTCGTGGTAGATCTACTATTGTACTACCCATATCATCAATATTAATCAAGCAGGACGTAGGGTTTTACCTCCATCAAGAGGGCCCGAAACTGGGTAAAACATTGTGTCCCTCGTCTCTTGTTACCATCCGGCCTAGACGCACAGATCGGGACCCCCTACCCGAGATCCGCCGGTTTTGACACCGACATTGGTGCTTTCATTGAGAGTTCCTCTGTGTCGTCGCTTTCAGGCTCGATGGCTTCTTCGATCATCAACCACGATGCAGTCCAGGGTGAGACTTCATCTTCGACGGCTTCGCACTGCAGGCCAACTCGCTTGGTCACCCTGAGCAGATCGAAAGTTACGCCCCTGGCCATCAGGTCAGGTTTGGAAGCCTAAACTACACGGCTGACATCCGCGGGGACTTGATCTTCGACGGATTCAAGCCACAGCCAAGCGTGCCGCACCGTCTCGATGGGCATGATATAGCTCTGCCGCCGAACAGCGCCTTGGAGGCCGCACACGCATCGGTTCTGACCATTGATTCGGAGCCCACTGCGCCAATCAAGGATCAGCGGTTGGACGCTGCCTCAGGGGCTGCGATCTCAGAGGCGATCGAGCCGAACTCCAGCCCCGCACTCCGCATGGCCCGTGACTCCGAGGAGCCGGATTCCTCTCCGAAATCCGAGCCCCCCGCGCCCCCGCCGATCGAATCCGATTGGGCGCCGATAATGGAGTTCACCGCCGCGGACATCTTTCAGCACTCGCCCTTCGGCGACATCCTGAATTCTCTAAAGTCTCTCTCTTTATCAGGAGAGCCCTGGCCGGACTACGTTCTGCAAGGTTGGGATAGGACGAGGAAGAAATTCAAAACCCACCCACCACCCACTTCGTAGCCATTGTCGATGACTTAACCGACATGCTTGACTTCGACTCCGAAGACATCGACGGCATGGACGACGATGCAGGAGACGAACAAGAACCAGCACCTGTAAGGCGTTGGAAGGCCACCTCGTCATATGACATATATATGGTGGACACTCCAAAGGATGGAGATGGCGATGGAACAGCGGTGGACGATCCCTCTAAGAAACAGCCCAAGCGTCGGCGTCAGCGGCGCCGCTCTAAATCCCGCCAAAGCAAAAACAGTGATTCCGGCACGGGAGATAATACTACTCCGGATAGCGCCGAAGAACACCCCCTCTAGCAAAATTCGGCACAGGAGGACAGAGAAGCCAGCTCTCACGAGAGGGCGGCGGACCAAGAGGTGGAGGATGATAATTATACGCCTCCCTCCGAAGACGAGGCAAGCCTCGACAACGACGAGTTCGTCGTGCCAGAGGATCTTGCCGAACAAGAGCGTTTTAAACGCAGGCTCATGGCCACGACAAGCAAGCTCAAGAAAAAGCGGCAACAGCTTAGAGCTGATCATGATTTGCTAGCTAATAGATGGACTGAAGTCCTTGTGGCCGAAGAGCATGAACTCGAACGCCCCTCCAAGAGTTACCCAAAGCGCAGGCTGCTACCCCGACAAGAGGAGGAAGCACCTACATCACCAGCGCATGACATGGCCGACCGGCCACCTCGTGGCCGCGACAGAGAGGCCTCTTGGCCCTCCACTCAAGCCATGCCCTGGCACCGCGTCAAGCATACTAAGGCACGGGAAAATGCGCCCAACCTGCTCGACATCCTGGAGGACAAGGCAAGGCAAACAAGATCGATCTACAGATCACGCAGGCGCCCCACGGCACGTGACGGTGATCGTCACTCCGGACGCAATGAATCCGGCCGGGCCGAACTCAACAGACAAAGCTCCTTCGAGCTGCATCGTGATATAGCCCAATACAGAGGCGCCGCACACCCACTATGCTTCACAGATGAAGTAATGGATCATAAAATCCCTGAGGGCTTCAAACCCGTAAACATCGAATCGTACGATGGCACAACAGATCCTGCGATATGGATCGAGGATTATCTCCTTCATATCCACATGGCCCGCGGCGATGATCTACACGCCATCAAATACCTCCCACTCAAACTTAAGGGACCGGCCCGGCATTGGCTTAACAGCTTGCCAGCAAACTCAATCGATTCTTGGGAGGACCTGGAAGCCGCATTCCATGACAACTTCCAGGGCACTTGTGTGCGACCACCGGACGCCGATGACCTAAGCCACATAATTCAGCAGCCAGAAGAATCGGACAGGCAATTCTGGACACGGTTCCTAACAAAGAAAAACCAGATAGTGGACTCTCCGGACGCAGAGGCCTTAGCGGCCTTCAAGCATAATATCCGTGACGAGTGGCTGGCCCGGCACCTGGGACAGGAAAAGCCAAAATCTATGACAGCCCTCGCGACACTCATGACCCACTTTTGCGCGGGAGAAGACAGCTGGCTAGCTCGCAGTAACAACTTAACCAAGAACACTGGTAATTCGAATACCAAGGACAAAAGTGACAGGTCGCGTCGGAACAAACAAAAGCGCCGCGTTAACAGCGACAGCAACAAGGATACGACAGATAATGCCGGATTCCGAGGCTACAAATCCGGTCAATGGAAACAGCCATTCAAAAGAAAAACTCAGGGCCCGTCTAATTTGGACCGAATACTCGACCGCTTGTGCCAGATACATGGCACCCCCGAAAAGCCAGCCAATCACACCAACAGGGATTGTTGGGCGTTCAAACAGGCAGCCAAGTTAAGAGCCGGAAATAAAGACAAGAGGCTGCATAGCGACGACGAGGACGAGCCCAGGCCGCCAAACAATAGTGGACAGAAGGGATTTCCCCCGCAAGTGCGGACGGTGAACATGATATACGCAACCCACATCCCCAAGAGGGAGCGGAAGCGTGCGTTATGGTACATATATGCGATGGAGCCGATCGCCCCAAAGTTCAACCCATGGTCCTCCTGCCCGATCACCTTTGATCGAAGGGACCACCCCACTAGCATCCGTCACGGCGGCTTCGCCGCATTGGTTCTAGACCCAATCATTGACGGATTTCATCTCACAAGAGTCCTCATGGACGGCGGCAGCAGCCTGAACCTGCTTTACCAGTATAGAATGCGAAAGATGGGCATAGATCCCTCGAGGATCAAGCCCACCAAAATGACCTTTAAAGGCATCATACCAGGTGTAGAAGCCAACTGTATAGGCTCAGTTACACTGGAAGTGGTCTTCGGATCTCCGGATAACTTCCAAAGCGAGGAGTTAATCTTCGACATAGTCCCGTTCCGTAGTGGCTATCACGCACTGCTCGGGCGAACCGCATTCGCAAAATTCAACACGGTACCGCACTATGCTTGAAGGAATATGCCCTAGAGGCAATAATAAAGTTATTATTTATTTCCTTATATCATGATAAAAGTTTATTATTCATGCTAGAATTGTATTAACCGGAAACATAATACATGTGTGAATACATAGACAAACAGAGTGTCACTAGTATGCCTCTACTTGACTAGCTCGTTAATCAAAGATGGTTATGTTTCCTAACCATGGACAAAGAGTTGTCCTTTGATTAATGGGATCACATCATTAGTTGAATGATCTGATTGACATGACCCATTCCATTAGCTTAGCACCAGATCGTTTAGTATGTTGCTATTGCTTTCTTCATGACTTATACATGTTCCTCTGACTATGAGATTATGCAACTCCCATTTGCCGGAGGAACACTTTGTGTGCTACCAAATGTCACAACGTAACTGGGTTATTATAAAGGACCTCTACAGGTGTCTCCAAAGGTACATGTTGGGTTGTCGTATTTCGAGATTAGGATTTGTCACTCCGATTGTCGGAGAGGTATCTCTGGGCCCTCTCGGTAATGCACATCACTGAAGCATTACAACTAATGAGTTAGTTGCGGGATGATGTATTATGGAACGAGTAAAGAGACTTGCCGGTAACGAGATTGAACTAGGTATGGGATACCGACGATCGAATCTTGGGCAAGTAACATACCGATGACAAAGGGAATAACGTATGTTGTTATGCGGTCTGACCAATAAAAGATCTTCGTAGAATATGTAGGAGCCAATATGAGCATCCAGGTTCTGCTATTGGTTATTGACCGGTGACGTGTCTCGGTCATGTCTACATTGTTCTCGAACCCGTAGGGTCCGCACGCTTAAGGTTACGATGACAGTTATATTATGAGTTTATGCATTTTGATGTACCGAAGTTTGTTCGGAGTCCCGGATGTGATCACGGACATGACGATGAGTCTCGAAATGGTCGAGACATAAAGATTGATATATTGGAAGCCTATGTTTGGATATCGGAAGTGTTCCGGGTGAAATCGGGATTTTACCGGAGTACCGGGAGGTTACCGGAACCCCCCGGCAGGTATATGGGCCTTAGTGGGCCTTAGTGGAAGAGAGGAGAGGTGGCCAGAGATGGGCTGCGCACCCCTCCCCCCTTGGTCCGAATAGGACAAGGAGAGGGGGCCGGCCCCCCTTCCTCCTCTCTCTCCTCTTTCCCCCCCTCCGCGAATCCTATTCCAACTAGGAGAAGGGGGGAGTCCTACTCCCGGAGGGAGTAGGACTCCTCCTGGCGCGCCTCCTCTTGGCCGGCCAC
>NC_041382.1:28176651-28268400 GCF_002162155.2 Triticum dicoccoides
GAGGCAAGGGGCACCCCTAGGAACACAAGTTGATCCACGTGATCATATTCTTAGCCGTGTGCGGTGCCCCCTTCCACCATAGTCCTCGATAATATTGTAGCGGTGCTTTGGCGAAGCCCTGCAACGGTAGTACATCAAGATCATCACCACGCCGTTGTGCTGACAGAACTCTTCCCTGACACTTTGCTGGATCGGAGTCCGGGGATCGTCATCGAGCTGAACGTGTGCTAGAACTCGGAGGTGCCGTAGTTTCGGTGCTTGATCGGTCGGGCCGTGAAGACGTACGACTACATCAACCAAGTTAACGCTTCTGTTGTCGATCTACAAGGGTACGTAGATCACACTCTCCTCTCGTTGCTATGCATCACCATGATCTTGCGTGTGCATAGGAATTTTTTTGAAATTACTACGAAACCCAACAGTGGCATCTGAGCCTGGTTTTATGTGTTGATGTTATATGCACGGGTAGAACACAAGTGAGTTGTGGGCAATATAAGTCATACTGCTTACCAGCATGTCATACTTTGGTTCAGCGGTATTGTTGGACGAAGCGGCCCGGACCGACATTACGCGTACGCTTACGCGAGACTGGTTCTCCCGACGTGCTTTGCATAAAGGTGGCTAGCGGGTGACAGTTTCTCCAACTTTAGTTGAACCGATTGTGGCTACGCCCGGTCGTTGCGAAGGTTAAAACAGCACCAACTTGACAAACTATCGTTGTGGTTTTGATGCGTAGGTAAGATTGGTTCTTGCTTAAGCCCGTAGCAGCCACGTAAAACTTGCAACAACAAAGTAGAGGTCGTCTAACTTGTTTTTGCAGGGCATGTTGTGATGTGATATGGTCAAGACATGATGCTAAATTTTATTGTATGACATGATCATGTTTTGTAACCAAGTTATCAGCAACTGGCAGGAGCCATATGGTTGTCGCTTTATTGTATGCAATGCAATCGCGTTGTAATGCTTTACTTTATCACTAAGCGGCAGTGATAGTCGTGGAAGCATGAGATTGGCGAGACGACAACGATGCTATGATGGAGATCAAGGTGTCGCGCCGGTGATGATGGTGATCACGACGGTGCTTCGAGGATGGAGATCACAAGCACAAGATGATGATGGCCATATCATATCACTTATATTGATTGCATGTGATGTTTATCTTTTATGCATCTTATCTTGCTTTGATTGACGGTAGCATTATAAGATGATCTCTCACTAATTATCAAGAAGTGTTCTCCCTGAGTATGCACCGTTGCGAAAGTTCTTCGTGCCGAGACACCACGTGATGATCGGGTGTGATAGGCTCTACGTTCAAATACAACGGGTGCAAAACAGTTGCACACGCAGAATACTCAGGTTATACTTGACGAGCCAAGCATATACAGATATGGCCTCGGAACACGGAGATCGAAAGGTCGAGCGTGAATCATATAGTAGATATGATCAACATAGTGATGTTCACCAATGAAACTACTCCATCTCACGTGATGATCGGACATGGTTTAGTTGATTTGGATCACGTAATCACTTAAAGGATTAGAGGGATGTCTATCTAAGTGGGAGTCCTTTAAGTAATGTGATTAATTGAACCTAATTTTATCATGAACTTAGTACCTGATAGTATCTTGCTTATGTATGTTTGATTGTAGATAGATGGCCCGTGTTGTTGTTCCGTTGAATTTTAATGCGTTCCTTGAGAAAGCAAAGTTGAAAGATGATGGTAGCAATTACACGGACTGGGTCCGTAACTTGAGGATTATCCTCATGGCTGCACAGAAGAATTACGTCCTGGAAGCACCGCTGGGTGCCAGGCCTGCTGCTGGAGCAACACCAGATGTTATGAACGTCTGGGAGAGCAAAGCTGATGACTACTCGATAGTTCAATGTGCCATGCTTTACGGCTTAGAACCGGGACTTCAACGACGTTTTAAACGTCATGGGGCATATGAGATGTTCCAGGAGTTGAAGTTAATATTTCAAGCAAATGCCCGGATTGAGAGATATGAAGTCTCCAATAAGTTCTATAGCTGCAAGATGGAGGAGAACAGTTCTGTCAGTGAGCATATACTCAAGATGTCTGGGTATTGTAATCACTTGATTCAACTAGGAGTTAATCTTCCGGATGATAGCGTCATTGACAGAATTCTCCAGTCACTTCCACCAAGCTACAAGAGCTTTGTGATGAACTATAATATGCAAGGGATGAATAAGACTATTCCCGAGCTCTTCGCAATGCTGAAAGCTGCGGAGGTAGAAATCAAGAAGGAGCATCAAGTGTTGATGGTCAACAAGACCACTAGTTTCAAGAAAAAGGGCAAAGGGAAGAAGAAGGGGAACTTCAAGAAGAACAGCAAGCAAGTTGCTGCTAGAGAGAAGAAACCCAAGTCTAGACCTAAGCCTGAAACTGAGTGCTTCTACTGCAAGCAGACTGGTCACTGGAAGCGGAACTGCCCCAAGTATTTGGCGGATAAGAAGGATGGCAAGGTGAACAAAGGTATATGTGATATACATGTTATTGATGTATACCTTACTAATGCTCGCAGTAGCACCTGGCTATTTGATACTGGTTCTGTTGGTAATATTTGCAACTCGAAACAGGGACTACAGATTAAGCGAAGATTGGCTAAGGACGAGGTGACGATGCACGTGGGAAACGGTTCCAAAGTCGATGTGATCGCGGTCGGCGCGCTACCTCTACATCTACCTTCGGGATTAATATTAGACCTAAATAATTGTTATTTGGTGCCAGCGTTAAGCATGAACATTATATCTGGATCTTGTTTGATGCGAGATGGTTATTCATTTAAATCAGAGAATAATGGTTGTTCTATTTATATGAGTAATATCTTTTATGGTCATGCACCCTTGAAGAATGGTCTATTCTTATTGAATCTCGATAGTAGTGACACACATATTCATAATGTTGAAGCCAAAAGATGCAGAGTTGATAATGATAGTGCAACTTATTTGTGGCACTGCCGTTTAGGTCATATCAGTGTAAAGCGCATGAAGAAACTCAATACTGATGGACTTTTGGAACCACTTGATTATGAATCACTTGGTAATTGCAAACCGTGCCTCATGGGCAAGATGACTAAAAAGCCGTTCTCCGGTACTATGGAGAGAGCAACAGATTTGTTGGAAATCATACATACAGATGTATGTGCTCCAATGAATATTGAGGCTCGTGGCGGATATCATTATTTTCTCACCTTCACAGATGACTTAAGCAGATATGGGTATATCTACTTAATGAAACATAAGTCTGAAACGTTTGAAAAGTTCAAAGAATTTCAGAGTGAAGTTGAAAATCATCGTAACAAGAAAATAAAGTTTCTACGATCTGATCGTGGAGGAGAATATTTGAGTTACGAGTTTGGTGTACATTTGAAACAATGCGGAATAGTTTCGCAACTCACGCCACCCGGAACACCACAGCGTAATGGTGTGTCCGAACGTCGTAATCGTACTTTACTAGATATGGTGCGATCTATGATGTCTCTTACTGATTTACCGCTATTGTTTTGGGGTTATGCTTTGGAGACGGCCGCATTCATGTTAAATAGGGAAGCATCAAAATCCGTTGAGACGACGCCTTATGAACTATGGTTTGGCAAGAAACCAAAGTTGTCGTTTCTGAAAGTTTGGGGCTGCGATGCTTATGTGAAAAAGCTTCAACCTGATAAGCTCGAACCCAAATCGGAGAAATGTGTCTTCATAGGGTATCCAAAGGAGACTATTGGATACACCTTCTAACACAGATCCGAAGGCAAGACTTTTGTTGCTAAGTTCGGAAACTTTCTGGAGAAGGAGTTTCTCTTGAAAGAAGTGAGTGGGAGCAAAGTAGAACTTGATGAGGTAACTGTACCTGCTCCCTTATTGGAAAGTAGTGCATCACAGAAAACTGTTTCTGTGACACCTACACCAATTAGTGAGGAAGCTAATGCTAATGATCATGAAACTTCAGAACAAGATACTACTGAAGCTCGTAGATCAACCAGAGTGAGATCCGCGCCAGAGTGGTACGGTAATCCTGTTTTGGAAGTCATGCTACTAGATCATGATGAACCTACGAACTATGAAGAAGCGATGGTGAGCCCAGATTCCGCAAAATGGTTTGAAGCCATGAAATCTGAGATGGGATCCATGTATGAGAACAAAGTGTGGACTTTGGTTGACTTGCCCAATGATCGGAAAGCAATTTAGAATAAATGGATCTTCAAGAAGAAGACTGACGCCGATGGTAATATTACTGTCTACAAAGCTCGACTTGTCGCAAAAGGGTTTCAGCAAGTTCAAGGGATTGACTACGATGAGACCTTCTCACCCATAGCGATGCTTAAGTCTCTCCGAATCATGTTAGCAATTGCCGCATTTTATGATTATGAAATTTGGCAGATGGATGTCAAAACTGCATTCCTGAATGGATTTCTGGAAGAAGAGTTGTATATGATGCAACCAGAGGGTTTTGTCGATCCAAAGGGAGCTAACAAAGTGTGCAAGCTCCAGCGATCCATTTATGGACTGGTGCAAGCCTCTCGGAGTTGGAATAAACGCTTTGATAGTGTGATCAAAGCATTTGGTTTTATACAGACTTTTGGAGAAGCCTGTATTTACAAGAAAGTGAGTGGGAGCTCTGTAGCATTTCTGATATTATATGTGGATGACATATTACTGATTGGAAATGATATAGAATTTCTGGATAGCATAAAGGGATACTTGAATAAGAGTTTTTCAATGAAAGACCTCGGTGAAGCTGCTTACATATTAGGCATTAACATCTATAGAGATAGATCAAGACGCTTAATTGGACTTTCACAAAGCACATACCTTGACAAAGTTTTGAAGAAGTTCAAAATGGATCAAGAAAAGAAAGGGTTCTTGCCTGTGTTACAAGGTGTGAAGTTGAGTCAGACTCAATGCCCGACCACCGCAGAAGATAGAGAGAAAATGAAAGATGTTCCCTATGCTTCAGCCATAGGCTCTATCATGTATGCAATGTTGTGTACCAGACCTGATGTGTGCCTTGCTATAAGTCTAGCAGGGAGGTACCAAAGTAATCCAGGAGTGGATCACTGGACAGCGGTCAAGAACATCCTGAAGTACCTTAAAAGGACTAAGGATATGTTTCTCGTATATGGAGGTGACAAAGAGCTCATCGTAAACGGTTACGTTGATGCAAGCTTTGACACTGATCCGGATGATTCTAAATCGCAAACCGGATACGTGATTACATTAAACGGTGGAGCTGTCAGTTGGTGCAGTTCTAAACAAAGCGTCGTGGCGGGATCTACATGTGAAGCGGAGTGCATAGCTGCTTCGGAAGCAGCAAACGAAGGAGTCTAGATGAAGGAATTCATATCCGATCTAGGTGTCATACCTAGTGCATCGGGTCCAATGCAAATCTTTTGTGACAATACTGGTGCAGTTGCCTTGGCGAAGGAATCCAGATTTCACAAAAGAACCAAGCACATCAAAAGACGCTTCAATTCCATCTGGGATCTAGTCTAGGTGGGAGACATAGAGATTTTCAAGATACATACGGATCTGAATGTAGCAGACCCGTTGACTAAGCCTCTTCCACGAGCAAAACATGATCAGCACCAAGGCACCATGGGTGTTAGAATCATTACAGTATAATCTAGATTATGGACTCTAGTGCAAGTGGGAGACTAAAGGAAATATGCCCTAGAGGCAATAATAAAGTTATTATTTATTTCCTTATATCATGATAAAAGTTTATTATTCATGCTAGAATTGTATTAACCGGAAACATAATACGTGTGTGAATACATAGACAAACAGAGTGTCACTAGTATGCCTCTACTTGACTAGCTCGTTAATCAAAGATGCTTATGTTTCCTAACCATGGACAAAGAGTTGTCATTTGATTAACGGGATCACATCATTAGTTGAATGATCTGATTGACATGACCCATTCCATTAGCTTAGCACCCGATCGTTTAGTATGTTGCTATTGCTTTCTTCATGACTTATACATGTTCCTATGACTATGAGATTATGCAACTCCCGTTTGCCGGAGGAACACTTTGTGTGCTACCAAACATCACAACGTAACTGGGTGATTATAAAGGAGCTCTACAGGTGTCTCCAAAGGTACATGTTGGGTTGGCGTATTTCGAGATTAGGATTTGTCACTCCGATTGTCGGAGAGGTATCTCTGGGCCCTCTCGGTAATGCACATCACTGAAGCCTTGCAAGCATTGCAACTAATGAGTTAGTTGCGGGATGATGTATTACGAAATGAGTAAAGAGACTTGCCGGTAACGAGATTGAACTAGGTATGGGATACCGACGATCGAATCTTGGGCAAGTAACATACCGATGACAAAGGGAACAACATATATTGTTATGCGGTCTGACCGATAAAAGATCTTCGTAGAATATGTAGGAGCCAATATGAGCATCTAGGTTCCGCTATTGGTTATTGACCGGAGACGTGTCTCGGTCATGTCTACATTGTTCTCGAACCCGTAGGGTCCGCACGCTTAAGGTTACGATGACAGTTATATTATGAGTTTATGCATTTTGATGTACCGAAGTTTGTTCGGAGTCCCGGATGTGATCACGGACATGACGAGGAGTCTCCAAATGGTCGAGACATAAAGATTGATATATTGGAAGCCTATGTTTGGATATCGTAAGTGTTCCGGGTGAAATCGGGATTTTACCGGAGTACCGGGAGGTTACCGGAACCCCCCGGGAGGTATATGGGCCTTAGTGGGCCTTAGTGGAAGAGAGGAGAGGTGGCCAGAGATGGGTTGCGCGCCCCTCCCCCCCTTGGTCCGAATAGGACAAGGAGAGGGGGCCGGCCCCCCTTCCTCCTCTCTCTCCTCTTTCCCCCCTCCGCGAATCCTATTCCAACTAGGAAAAGTGGGGAGTCCTACTCCCGGAGGGAGTAGGACTCCTCCTGGCGCGCCTCCTCTTGGCCGGCCGGCCCCCACTTTGATCCTTTATATACGGAGGCAAGGGGCACCCCTAGGAACACAAGTTGATCCACATGATCATATTCTTAGCCGTGTGCGGTGCCCCCTTCCACCATAGTCCTCGATAATATTGTAGCGGTGCTTAGGCGAAGCCCTGCAATGGTAGTACATCAAGATCGTCACCACGCCGTTGTGCTGACAGAACTCTTCCCCGACACTTTGCTGGATCGGAGTCCGGGGATCGTCATCGAGCTGAACGTGTGCTAGAACTCGGAGGTGCCGTAGTTTCGGTGCTTGATCGGTCGGTCCGTGAAGACGTACGACTACATCAACCAAGTTAACGCTTCCGTTGTCGATCTACAAGGGTACATAGATCACACTCTCCCCCTCTCGTTGCTATGCATCACCATGATCTTGCGTGTGCGTAGGAATTTTTTTGAAATTGCTACGAAACCCAACAATGCATACCTCAAGCTCAAGATGCCAGGCCCTAGAGGAGTAATCACGATCAATGGGAACACTGAACGCTCCCTCCGAACGGAGGAGCACACGGCAGCGCTCGCAGCAGGAGTACAAAGCAGCCTCTCTAGGCAGTTCTCCAGTTCGGCCTTCAAAAAGCTGGACACTGTCAAGCGCCCGGAGTACCCTACAACAAGACCGCCTGGCACGTTCCGAGCTAGCGTAGCAATGCGGCCCCAACCCTAGCCCTCGCGATATAGCGAAACCAGCGCTTCGCGTACATAACTACGCTCTTGAAATACCATGGTCACAGGGGAAGGGGCACTATCACGGCACGCCCGAAATACGGCTTAAACCGCAGCAGGGGCTGCCGGATTCCTTCTTTTTTTCTCTTACTCTCAGGACTCCATACTTCGGACGACCCGTTCGGCAATTCAACTGCCGCACAAACGATGCAAGATCCAGGGAAGCAGACAAGCCATGCCGCATTATGGAACTCCCAGGTGGTCTCTATTGCGAGCAATATACCTGTTTTTTAATACAATTCCGCGGCCTACCCCTGGCCAGGACATGTTAAATAGTCCAATTTATTTTGCTTATCGCACTATTTGTATCGTTCCGCTTTCATAGTAGCCTTTCTATAAACAATGCATAGCTTTTTGTCTATTTTTTGCATTACCCTCTTTTTATATATATGTTTATTAATAACATGCTACATCCGTACACTGTGGTACGGCAAAATACGCCAGGGGCTTCAGTACCCATCAATATGGCGTGAGAAGTCCATCCACTTTCACAAGTGCGGCACCCCGAACTTATAGCACTATATGCATCGGCTCCGAATCATGATTTGGGTCAATAGTTGGGTTTGCCCGGCTCTTATGTTTTGGTGCCTTACGTTCCGCTATATCGGCTAAGGTAGCACTAGGAGAACCACTGCGATTGTGCCCCAGTTGAGCTGGGCCGAGCACCTCAGTGGAGAAAGCTAAAACTGACTG
Source organism: Triticum dicoccoides (assembly GCF_002162155.2). Taxonomy (NCBI): domain Eukaryota; kingdom Viridiplantae; phylum Streptophyta; class Magnoliopsida; order Poales; family Poaceae; genus Triticum; species Triticum dicoccoides. The sequence goes on from NC_041382.1 coordinate 28,185,056, forward strand.
TCATGATGAGGCGAGAGACCGGTCGCTGTTCGAGAGGTTTTTCGAGTCCTTAAAGGCTTATGTCGCTTCAAGCGAGGAACCGGCTTTGTCCGGCCAAGGCGTGGATAGCGCCCCAAACTCGGTCTTCCGAATACTAGGGGCTTCGCCGAAATTTAAAATTATAGAGTTCTATGGCTAAGTGAGAGTGTTCAACCATTATAGTCCGATTGCCTTGTTCGTTGTGCTGACCGCCTCCCTCGACGGACCCAATCATGGGAAAAAGAGCGCTCAGGTTTATCCCGAACACCCCAGCACTAGTGGCATGGGGGCAGAAGCCGACGACTGGCCATCTGTCAATTTTTTGATAAATGGCCGCACAGAAAGTAATATTTTAAATTCAAGCATTGCTTAGCGCATATGAACAAGTTTTCAGCGCACAGGATAACACGAGCGATTTCATTCAAAAATTACATCCTTGGTACATTCATCCGCCACAAGGCGGGCACCAGCAAGAACATCCTTGTAATAGTTCTCGGGCTTGCGATGCTCCTTCCCTAGCGGTGGCCCGTCCTTCACAAGCTTCTCACCGTCCAGCTTACCCCAATGCACCTTTGCACGGGCAAGGGCCCTACGGGCACCTTCGATGCAGACGGAGCGCTTCATGACCTCAAGCCTTGGACAAGCCTCCACCAGTCGCCGCACCACTCCAAAGTAGCTCCCAGGCAGGGCCTCTCCAGGCCACAGCCGAACTGTGAAGCCCTTCAGGGTCTGTTCGGCCGCCTTGTGGAGCTCGACCAGCTGTTTCAGCTGATCGCTCAAGGGCACAGGGTGTCCGGCCTCAGCATACTGAGACCAGAACACCTTCTCCGTCGAGATGCCTTCCTCGTCTCGGTAGAATGTGGCGGCATCGGATACGCTGCGGGGAAGATCTGCGAATGCCCCTGGAGAGCTCCGGATTCGGGTAAGTAACAAGTAGTTTACTTTTATATGTCTGCTTTGCATATAGAATGCCTTACCCGCCGCTATCTTTTTCACCGCATCCAATTCCTGGAGGGCCTTCTGGGCTTCGGCCTTGGCAGATTTGGCAGTTTTAAGGGCCGCAGCAAGCTCGGACGCTCGCGTCTTCGAGTCGAGCTCCAAACTCTCATGTTTTTGCATGAGAACCTGAAGCTCTTGCCGCACCTCGCTGACCTGCGCCTCAAATTTCTCCCGCTCGGCACGCTCTGTGGCCACTTTCTTCTCGGCCTCGGAGAGCGTCTGCTTGAGGGTCGCCACCTCAGTTGTGGCCCCTACAATAAGCAGTATACTCCTGTCATTTTTTGCAATTGCGCCTTCCTATAGGCATTTTTTCTATAAGGTATCTCTTACCTTCTTTCTCCTCGAGCTGCCGTTTGGCAAGGCCGAGCTCTTGCTCGGTCCGCTCGAGGCCCTGCTTCAGGGCACCCACCTCCGCAGTCGGTGCGGCGGTGGCCAGTAGCGAAGCCTGCATACGTATATTGACTCCTTTTTAGTTAGACTCCTGCGATATTTAATAGATCCTCTATTCGGCTTTTCTTTCCGAACGCCAAACAGAGCATCAGGGGCTACTGTCTATATGGTAATATTTTTACATATTTTTACTTACCTCGAAGCCTGTTAGAAGGCTAGCACAAGCTTCAGTCAGTCCGCTTTTGGCGGACCGAACCTTCTGTACCACCGTACTCATGATGGCACGGTGCTCCTCGTCGATGGAGGCGCCCTTAAGCTCCTCTAGCAGATTGTCCGACGCCTCCGGTTGGACGGGGGACGCCGGCTCAGTAGGCTTGCTCCTCTTGGCAGGAGTTCGCCTACTGCAGTCCGGAACCGTTGATGATTCCAGCGCAGTGTCCGGCTTAAAGCCGGACTTGGAGCCCAGGGGGGCTTGTCCCCTTCACTCCTGGAGTCCGGGAGGTCGCCTCGCGGCTCCTCCTGGACCACCTCCTCTCGCCCTGGAGCTTGTCGCGACGCCACTTCGGCGTCATCCGCAGCACTGGGGGAAGCAGCAGGCGGAACTGAATTCACGTCCGATGAATCCAGGGAGCCGCTCGACGACTCGTCGAGCCCGTCCTTGGGTGGACTACATGATTATATCCGACATTAGGGAAAGTTGTGCAACAAAAGGAATATCACGAGTTACTCTGGTATCCGAACACTTACGATCTCGCCGGACGCTTGGCCCTGTCCGGCCACTCCTCTTCGTCCTCGTCGGCGTCGGGGACGTAGTCCGGCGGAGGGGTTTTCCTCTTCTTGGACCCCTCGGCCTCCCCTACTGGGGCGGCCTTCCTCTTCTTTCCTCCCCCCGCTGGAGGGGGAGAGGTTTCTTCTTCCTCCTCCTCGTCTTCACGGGAGGAGTGCGTCTCGGACTCGTCGGATGACGAGTCCGACACCACCATATGTCGGGAACTCTTTCGAGTCCCCGTGGCCTTCTTATTCTTGGCCTTCTTCTCCGGCACCACATAAGGTGCCGGAACCAGCAGCTTCTCTAGGAGAGCAGGGGCTGGGTCTTCGGGCAAGGGAGCCGGACAGTTAATCTGTCCGGACTTCTCCCGCCAATCCTGTCAAAGGTGAGGGAGTTTAGATCCCGCATAGAGTCAAACTATGAAAAACTTAACATCCTGTAAAAGGTGGAAATATCTTACCTCGCCAGCAGGACGCTGCGAGCTGAATCCGCGGTCTTCGGATGTGGATGTGGGAGCCTCGGCGCCTTTGGTTAGCCCCCTCCACACATCTTCGTACGTCGTGTCGAAGAGCCTGCTCAGAGTTCGGTGCTGCGCCGGGTTGAACTCCCACAAATTGAAGTCCCGTTCTTGACAGGAAGGATCCGGCGGACGAGCATGACCTGGATTACGTTGACAAGCTTGAGCTACTTGTTCACCAGGGACTGGATGCATTTTTGCAGTCCGGTCAACTCTTCTTCGTCGCCCCATGACAAACTCGTCTCCTTCCAGGACGTGAGCCGCGTAGGGGGTCCGGATCAGAATTCAGGGGCTGCGATCCACTTCGGATCACGTGGCTCGGTGATGTAAAACCACCCTGACTGCCACCCCTTCAAGGTCTCCACAAAGGAGCCCTCGAGCCATAGGACGTTGGCAATTTTGCCCGCCATGGCACCTCCGCACTCCGCCTGGTTGCCACGCACCACCTTTGGCTTGACGTTGAAGGTCTTGAGCCAGAGGCCGAAATGGGGGCGAATGCAGAGGAAAGCCTCGCACACGACGATAAACGCCGAGATATTGAGGATGAAGTTTGGGGCCAGATCGTGGAAATCTAGTCCATAGTAGAACATGAGCCCGCGGACAAATGGGTGGAAAGGAAAACCCAGTCCGCGGAGGAAGTGGGGTAGAAATACTACCCTCTCATGGGGCCTTGGGGTGGGGAGAAGCTGCCCCTCCTCAGGAAGCCGGTGCGCGATGTCTTTGGACAAGTATCCGGCCTTCCTTAACCTTTTGACATGGCCCTCCGTGACGGAGGAGACCATCCACTTGCCTCCCGCTCCGGTCATTGTTGGAGAGGGTTGAGGTAGGAAGTGCGGGCTTGGGCGCTGGAGCTCGGGTGCGCAGAAGATGGATAGGCAAAGGAGGAAGAAGGCGTAGGTAAAAAGGTGGATCCTTATCCCCTTATATGGGAGGATGCGACTATGCGTCACCACCAGCCTAGTAAAACTCGCTTGCCTCCCAAGCGCCGTGATAAGTGGCGCGGTTGGGTTACCCACGTCCGTATTAACGAGAATCCCGTAAACAAAGGGGACACGATCTCTGCTTTAACAAGACGTGCCAAGGAAACCGCCTCGCAAAACACGCCGAGGTGGAGAAGTGAAAACGATTCGAATAAGGGCTTGGCCGTAGTGTGATGTCACACTGCGGAATACGTCAGCAGATTAGATTGGTGTTAGTATTATTCTCTCTATGGCAATACATGGAAGCTTATTTTGCAGAGCCGGACACTACTATTGGTGTTTACAAACTTTTATGAAGAATTTGGAGGAGGAAACCGCCTTGCAATGCCGAAGACAATCTGCGCGCCGGACTCGTCTTCATTGAAGCCTGGTTCAGGGGCTACTGAGGGAGTCCTGGATTAGGGGGTGTTCGGGTAGCCGGACTATATCTTCAGCCGAACTCTAGGACTATAAAGATACAAGATTGAAGACTCCGTCTCGTGTCCGGATGGGACTTTCCTTGGCGTGGAAGGCAAGCTTGGCGATGCGGATATTCAAGATCTCTTACCATTGTAACCGACTTTGTGTAACCCTAACCCTCTCCGGTGTCTATATAAACCGGAGGGTTTTAGTCCGTAGGACAACTTCATCATACAACAATCATACCATAGGCTAGCTTTTAGGGTTTAGCCTCCTTGATCTCGTGGTAGATCTACTCTTGTACTATCCATATCATCAATATTAATCAAGCAGGACGTAGGGTTTTACATCCATAAAGGGCCCGAACCTGGGTAAAACATTGTGTCCCTCGTCTCCTGTTACCATCCGGCCTAGACGCACAGTTCGGGACCCCCCACCCGAGATCCGCCGGTTTTGACATCGACAATAGGCAACCCCCACAAACAACTGACATCTTGCAACGTAATGGTCATTTCTCCTACAGGTAGGTGAAAACTGTTTGTCTCGGGCCGCCAACGCTCCACCAATGCCGATATCAAATATTTGTCGACATTGATTTTCCTCATCTTAGCAATCTGATAAAAACCAAGGTTCTCTAAAGCTGATGTACATAGGGGGTCAAATGGGATGCCAACACGATGACACCGTACATTCAAGCAAATGTTAGGCTGCATCAATACACACAACAATTAGTCTTTAGTTAGTCGCTAAGTCTAATAGATGACATGCGGATTTAAAGGATACTCACATTTTCCCAAGTTTTGGATATTTTGTGTTGGCTGTGAGGCATCCATAGCAAATCACTGAAACATCCATGTGTATCCATTTTAAGACCCTGTTGCGGCATAAAAGCAATGAGTAAGATGTTGACGTCAAAGATCAAAGCAATCAATTGAATTTATTCTTCACAATACTACACTGATAAATAAAACTCAAACAATCCAATGTTTTCAGCTATGCCTACACAGTCAGTGTAATCAGTAAAGCTACAAGAAAATAGCAGAGGAATCAATTATGCTCAGCTGCTCAAGTACTATGTTATTTCGTAACAGTTCCAAAATTTATAATATTTTGGTTCGATGCACAATACCTTTTATGAAAGACAAGGAACTAATTTATATTATTTCATAAATGTTACTTCATATGAATCTATTAGACAGAATAAGAGACAAGTAGTAAATCCTTAGTCAGAAGTAATTTGAAAGCATTTGCTCCTTGTACAGTTTAATTTGAAAGCATCGACACTGTAATCACTAATTAGGGGCTAGTAGAATACGTGGCCGGAGTACTGTTGTTTAATTGGGGAATAGCACAATGTGTACCTTCTATGACTGACAAATTACAGTGTAGCACCCTGGGAAGATCCAACAATGATAGGGACGGCTTACAGAGAAGCAATGGAGATAAGGGAGAGGGACGAACACCTCCGGCCAACTTGCTGATGCCGCCACAGCGGCGTCCTCCTCCCACCCCCTTTGGCCAAGAGGAGGTCGGGGCCAGCCGTGAGGATGTGGGCGTCGGGGATGAGCCGAAGGGAGGGGCGGTCGTGAGGAGGCGGGGGACGAGGCGGAGGCCAAGCCGGTCGTGAGGAGGTGGGGGACGAGGCGGAGGCGGAGGCGGTCCGAGCAAGGTGGGCGGCGGGGATTTGCCGGAGGCTAGGGCCGGCCGTGGTAGGAGAGTAGATGAAGGTGGGCGACAGGCACAAGATGGATGCAGGCTGGACCCAACCAGATGGTGAATGGATGCTATCCAAAATAGCGTCCAGGGTGGATGTCATTAGCATGTGCGTCCGTATAGGGACGCTGTTGTTGACCGCGTCCTTACTATATTTAAAATTTCCATTTACACTTTATTACTTTCCTAATTACTGGATTATTAATTACTATTAATAAAATTTTCAGTCTATACGCAAGCGACATAATTATTTTCATTTTTTACCTTCAAGTATTTGTTAGTACTACAAAAGAAAGAAGGAATAGCAGCCCAGCATAGTGCCACGTCAATGTACAGTGGGACCCACATGCCAATACACGAGAGACAAGGAATAGCAGCAAAACAAATTGCAAGACGAAGGTTAGAACATGAGACCACTGGTTGCTGATTCAGAACACGCTTAATCTAAACACAAAGCACAAAAATGCTTTTGGTTTCGGAGATACTAACGCCCATACGTGTGGGCGTTTGCATCTTGCCGACACGCGTGCATCCACGTCCGTTTGTGGTTGCACGAATCTTGGCATGTTTGTAGTGTCATGTAGGACTAGACTAGTGTGCGGTCATTTATCCGGTCGCCCACACGTCCGTTTTCATCACACGGAAGGACCGGTGTGTGGGTGTCTAGCAGTTCGCCTACCCGTCAGTTTTCACTCACGCACAGGGGCTGGTGTATGGACATTTATCAGTTCCCCCACACGACCGCCTCCTCTCCCACACCCAAAGCTACCAGTTGCCATGTGTTTTGCAGGGTACATGGCAACAGCCCTAGTGTGCTTGTAAGCAGATGGCAACTCTCTCTTTTATCCGAACATGTCAGTTGTCATGTGTTTTGCAGGATACATGGCAACTACCCTGGTGTGCTTGTAAGCAGATGGCAACTCTCTTTTTACCCGGACAAGTTATTTTGCCATGTCTCTTTGTAGCGCTACACGGCAACTGCCTAGTGTTAGTAGGTGGCAACTCCTAAAGTTTTCAACTCATAGCAACTGTAGTAAACTAGACCATACATGGCAACTGCGTACTGTTAGTAGGTGGCAACCCCTAAAGTTTTCAAATCATGGCAATTATAGTAAACTAGACCATACATGGCAATAGCTGCAGTTGTCAAAAATGGCATCTGGCACTTGACCTCAGATGGGAACTGCAGTTGAGCAACCATGACAACTGTAGTTCAGCGCATGGCAACTGCACTTAAACGAACATGGAAGAGGGTCCGGACCATGGTAACCGCGGGGCGTGTGGTGACTGCCACGCGGGGCGTGCGGGACCATGAGGTAGGAGGCCTGACGTATGGGCGTGTGGCCGTTATCTATTTTGACCACACATAGGCGCGTGAGAGGGACCGGGAGGAAAAAACGAGGCGTGTGGGCATTACTTATTTTGCCCACATATAGGCGTGTGGACTGATCTTCTTAGACACCATACAAAACGTGTGGTCAGACCCCTTAACACCACACGTGTGGGCGTTATCGGCGTCCTTTGTTTTATTTCTGAGCTAGACTTTTACGTGCATCTCCATGTACCTCACGAAGAGACTATGACATTCCTATTCTACTGTTTTTCTTTTTATTCTTTTAAGTTCACGTTTTTCTTTGATAACTTCCTCTTGTATTTTGTATCTTCTGTAGAGATTTCATTTGAATCGAAACCTATCTTAGAAATAGTTTACTGGCTGTTAAACCCATTCATTATTTTGGAAGCTCCCGCAGCACCTATGTGTTCTTCCTAAAACAATTAATCCGATTTCAATTGGATACCCATCATACATCGGCCATGCAACATGAAACCTGGGAGGAGGAAGTACAAGTGAGATTTTACATCAATTGGTGGTTAATATTGATGACGTCGAGCAGGAGCGTAGAGCAGTCAATTATTCTACAAGCATCGGCAGCATTATGTTTCTAATCGGAATTTATTCTCTTTGCCTATTTATATTCGGCGTCTTTAGTCGTGATGTATCGACCCAATTGTTTTTAAGAGTTCATGCTGGTAATTAAGTAAACGCTGATCACTACCCGGCAGAGCCCTCGGTTTTACGGGACACTAGGGTTCCGTCCCTCCCTCCCCCGCCGCAACCCGCGTGGCGCCAGGGAGGGCCCCAAGTTTCCGCCGCCGAACACCCATCCGCCTCCCCCCTCCTCCCTCGCCATTGCCAAAGGGCGCGGCCGGGCGAAGTCCGGTCGTTGCCAGCAGCAGCAGGGCCTTCTCATCCCCCGCGCGTGGGGGTTGGCACGGATCCGATCTCACGGGCAGGGCGCAGCGCTCGGTGTCAGGCGTGGTGGCGCGGCGGCGCCCCGGAGCAAGCCGGCGATGGTGGCATGGCGTCGGGCGGCGGATGGCATGGCGGTGGTGTGAGCTGGTGTGGCGTCGGCGGCGGCGTTCCGGCAGTGCCTCGGTGTCACGTCCGGCGCCGCGGGTTCTGGCTGACCGGGTCGCGGCCGGCCTCTCGCCGTGGTCTCTGGTGGGGGCGGCGCGACAGCGGTGGTGGTGAGCTAATCCCTCCTAGTCGGCCCCTCGCGGCTAGGTCGCGGCGCTCAGCTTGGGCGGTCCCCCTTGTGGCGTCTCTGGGCGGCGGCGGCGACAGCTCGGGCACCCTCCCTCTTCGGCGTCTGGCGGAGCCAATGCCTCCCGGTGCCCTGGGCCTTCGACGCGGGGGTGGAACTCGGTTTCGGGAGGGGAGGGGGGAGCTGGAGCCGGCAAGGCATCGGTCGTGGCCATGGGTCACTTCTCCACCTTCCCCTTCCCCCGATCGATGTATGGTTGTGGCCCTTCCCAAGGCAGGCTGGCCGCCGACAATTCTGGAGGTGGTTGGGGTTACAGACCTGAGCAAAGCCATGGCTTTTGGTTGCTACAGGGTTGTCTCATGGCCGGGGCGGCGACCCTGTAAGTGGGAGCCGTGCGTTGGTCGTGGGCGGGCTGCGCGGCTCGGATGCGGGCAGGCAACCATGGCCACTTGGGCGGCATGGCTGCGGGTGTTGACAGACCGAGGCGGCGGAAGAGGTGAAGCACCGGGATACATCACCTACCCAGTTTGTGTACTGGTCGACGGTGATGGTGTCCGTGGACTTTGTGTCCTTCTTGCAGGCTCCGTCGTGGTGCTTCTACCCCTTCCATCTTACTCCGGGTGAAAACTTGATTCGCGGGTCGGACGGTGGCGACGTTCATGGTCGTGCCCTTCCTGGATGCACCGTCTTGAAGTCCTCGGTCCAGCATGTCCGTTTCCCATCCTCCCGGATGACCGCTCGTCATGGTGGTGTTCTCCGTCGGCTCTAAGCAGATTCGTTTTGCTCATCTTCTAGGTGCTTTGTAGTTGTTGTGGTTATGAGTTGGTGCCCGGCATTCATGTATCTTACCTTGGGTGTATGGTGTGCATTTGTATCGGATACTTTGTTGTTGTTTTTTTCGAAAATGGGTTTTACCCCAGCCTCTGCATCAGAAAGATGCATACGGCTCATATAAATAAAAATAAATCCAGTAGCATAGTCATCGAGTAACGTGGTGCAAAGAAAAATACAAAAGGCTCGAAAGAGCTCAAACCCAAAGCCACAACCGGCTGGCAAACACAATAGGAGCACTACATGCCTATCCTATTACATGACCGCCATCCAAACCGGTTGAAAATAACCCGCGCTACCATCTCCCATTGGGTAGACGCAGTAACCAAACGCTCCCTGGCCTCCGTCGGAGTGAGTGGCGACCACATACGGATGAAAGCCGTGGCCCTAAAGATAACCTGCAAAAAATGAATATTTGTTGATCTGTTAAAAACCAAGTCATTTCTGCAGTTCCATACTGCCCAGAGTAAAGCACAAACTCCAACACGAATGTGTCTTGCAGTATCGGAATCAACCCCATCAAGCCATGTTCCAAATAACATATTGATAGAGGTGGGCGGATTGATATTAAACACAATAATAATTGACCGCCACAGAATCTTAGCCAACGGACAATCGAGAAAGAGGTGTTTGATGTTTTCGTTATGATCGCAAAAGCTACACCTAGATGAGCCCATCCAGTTGCGCTTTGCCAGGTTATCCTTAGTCAAAATGACTTGTTTATGCACAAACCACATAAACACTTTGATACGTAAGGGAACCTTAACTCTCCAAACGTGAATCGAGGAAGGGACAACGCTAGAGTTAATGACATCCAGATACATAGACTTAACTGAGAACACACCGTTCCTAGTAAGTTTCCAAGACAGCTGATCTGGTTGCTGGGTGAGCTGCACCTGCATTAAACGTCTAACAAGGTGGAGCCAGGCCTCCCACCGATTTCCAACTAGCGTTCTCCGAAAACTAATATTGAGAGGAGTGGATTGTAAAACAGTTGCAACGTAGGCTTCTCTATGTCGCACAATGTTGTACATAGTAGGATATTGAAGTGCAAGGGGAGTCTCCCCAAGCCACGTATCTTCCCAAAACCTCGTAGTGGCACCATTCCCGACAATAAATTTGGACTTGTTGAAGAAAATTTGTTTAACTCTCATCAAAACCTTCCAAAAAGGTGAGTCGGAATGCCTCACATTTACCTGGGCCAAGGGTTTAGCGTAAAGATACTTATTACGCAAAATCTGTGCCCAAGTAGCTTCCGTCTGAGATGATAGTTTAAATAGACACTTGCTAAGAAGACATATGTTTTTGACTTCCAAATTTTCAATACCTAGACCCCCTTGGTCCTTCGGCCTACAGATTATATCCCACTTAGCAAGCCTATATTTTCGTTTGAGCTCGTCATTCTGCCAATAGAATCGAGATCGGTAGAAATCTAACCTTTTCCTGACTCCCACCGGAACCTGGAAAAAGGATAAGAGAAACATAGGCATACTAGTAAGGACCGAATTGATCAGAATCAATCGTCCTCCGTATGACATGAGCTTCCCTTTCCAACAGCTCAGTTTCTTTTCAAAGCGATCCTCAATGCATTTCCACTCCAAGTTAGTCAGCTTACGATGATGAATGGGTATACCTAAGTACGTAAACGGTAAGGAGCCCAATTCACATCCGAACAATTGTTTATACGTGTCCTGGTCATCCTTTGCTTTTCCAAAGCAAAACAATTCGCTCTTGTGGAAGTTAATTTTGAGGCCAGACAATTGTTCAAATAAGCATAACAGCAGCTTCATGTTTCTTGCTTTCGCCAGCTCATGCTCCATAAAGATGATAGTATCATCCGCATACTGAAGAATGGAAATCCCTCCGTCAACTAAATGTGGGACTAGGCCACCTACCTGCCCTGCATCCTTTGCCCTGCCTATTAAGATAGTGAGCATATCAGCAACTATGTTAAACAGGATCGGTGACATCGGATCTCCTTACCTTAGCCCCTTGTGTGTTTGGAAATAGTGACCTATGTCGTCATTCACTTTAATCCCTACACTCCCTTTTTGCGTAAAGGAATCAATCTGGTTTCTCCATGCCGGATCAAAACCCTTCATACGCAACGCTTGTTGAAGGAAAGACCATTTAACTTTATCAAATGCTTTTTCGAAATCCACTTTGAAAACTACGCCATCAAGTTTTTTTGAGTGAATTTCATGGAGCGTTTCATGCAAGACAACAACCCCTTCAAGGATGTTTCTATCAGGCATGAAAGCAGTCTGGGACGGATGAACCACAGAGTGCGCAATCTGTGTTAGTCTATTCGTCCCGACCTTGGTGAAAATTTTGAAACTCACATTAAGCAGACATATCGGTCTGAACTGCTCAACACGGACCGCATCTATCTTCTTAGGAAGAAGAGTTATCGTTCCAAAATTTAGCTTAAACAACTGAAGCGGACCCTCAAAGAACTCCTGGAACATGGGCATCAAATCACCCTTAATAAAATGCCAGCACTTTTTGTAGAACTCCGCCGGAAATCCATCCGGTCCTGGAGACTTATTATTTTTCATTTGTGCAATGGCTTCAAACACCTCTTTCTCAGAGAAAGGAGCAGTCAGGAGCTCATTCTCGGCAGTCTCAAGTTGAGGAACATCCTCAACCCTCGACTCATCTAAGGACACAAAATTCTCTTCCGAGGGACCAAACAACTGCTTATAATAGTTGGTAATGTAGACTTTCAAATTGCCTTGACCAACTATCGTCCCTTCGTCTTGCTCTAGCTGGAAAATTCTTTTTTAACGATGCTTCCCATTAGCAATCATATGAAAGAATTGAGTATTGTCCTCGCCCTGTACTATCTTGCGAACCTTAGCTCTCAACACCCACTTTAATTCCTCCTCGCGAAGAAGCTCTTCAAGTCGCATCTCCGCCTCCATCTTTGTTTCCAACTCACTGGAATCCAAGATAGAAGTTTCAGCTTTAACTCCAAGGTTTTGAATAAGGAAGAGAAGTCTCTCCTTCTCCGCCTTATAAATACCATGCGTGTGTTTAGCCCATCCTCGAAGGAACCTTCGGAGATGACGAATCTTGCATTGCCATCGCTCGATAGGTGTCCTTCCTCCTGAGTCTTTAGCCCACTCCTGGGCTAACAACTCGAGGAAACCTTCTCTTTCAAACCAGGCAAGTTCAAACGAGAAAATGTTCTTGTTGCCCACAAAAGTTTGAACTCCCGAATCAACTAGTAACGGTGTATGATCAGAGACACCTCGTGTCAAAGCCTGCACAGTTACCAGAGAAAACTTCTGTTCCCATTCGACACTTGCTAGTACACGGTCAAGTTTCTCAAACGTTGGGACCGGTAACGAATTAGCCCAAGTGAATTTCCTACCCGAAAGCTCTATCTCTCTGAGATCCAAACTTTCGATAATAGTATTGAACATGAACGACCATCGGCCGTCAAAATTGTTGTTATTCTTCTCTTCCTTCCTTCGGATAATGTTAAACCACCCCCCCCCCCCACTAAAAGGGGGAGCTGCTCATTACCACAAATACGAACCATATCCGCCAAGAAGTCTGGCTTGAGCTCTAGTTGCGCAGCTCCATACACCGCCACCAAAGCCCAATCAAACCCATCCTCCTTAGTTCGAACTCGAAACTTGACGGCAAAATCCCCTAAAACTACACTCCAAACTTCCAATGTGTCGCACTTAACCCCAAGTAAAACCCCACCGGATCTTCCTCGAGGGGGGAGGCAATGCCAATCAAAGTATACCCCCCCGGACAAATTGGAAAGAAATTGTGAAGTGAAGTTGCTTCTTCCAGTCTCAGACAATGCAATAAAATCTAACTGTTGTTCAATAGAAGCCTCCGCTAGAAACCTTCTTTTAGCCAAGTCTCTAAGACCTCTGCTATACCAGAAAATGCCTCTCATAGTTCATCATGAAATTTTTTGGCAGTGCGGATCCTAGCACTCCTACGTGCTGCCGAGACGGGGTAAACCTTCCGTTTGCACGTCCGCTTTGGCTTAAGGAGACCATCAGCCAGATTGGCACAGTCAATCTCAGCTTCTATCGACTCGGGTTCATCTACGTGAAGCGACACCTCAGGGATGGTATCCTCCTCCGTCTCGGGTAGTGCAGGGTCCAGATCGGCACACAAGCCATCAAGGACCCTAACCCCAAGCGCATCTATCTCCGAATCGTTCAGAGGTTTAACCGCAGCAATGTGACGAATCATATCTACCGCATGATCTGCTTCTAGATCAAGAATGTCGTTAACCGACCTAGAGACCTCCAAAACATTTTTACCAAGTGATACACCTATTTGATTCGCGTTATGAATGATTTCAACATCAGTAAAATGCAAAATGGAGTTCGACTTGTTAACCGACATACCAGAGGAGGTCTCGATGTCGCACAACTTGGCAGCTCGCAAAGCACACCTCAGCTGCATGTCATCAACGTCCGGCTGCTCCTGCAGCCTCCCGCTGACCCGCCTCCCCTGGGAGACAGGATCCGGGATACCACCAAAAGCGATGACCTCCTCGTGTGAAGCTCTGCTAGGGGAAAGGCCTCCTGTCCCTCCCCCAGCAGCGGCGCCCCGGGCCGTAGCCACCGGGGCAGGAGAGAAGCGTGGCGACGACTCCCGCGGCATACGCACGGGCGACCCGCCGGCAGTGGGGTCCGGGGAGACGCACGCGCGGTACTCCAGAGAGGCAGCCGGTGAGACGGGCGCTCCCCCCGACCCACCCACCGCAACGGGGCTAGGAGAGACGGCGGCCTCCTGCACGGCCGCCCCTCCATCCACGCGTGGCGACGAGGAAAAAGGCGCCACGTACTCCATGGGCGCCGTCAGCGTCGGCCTCATAGGGGGCTAGGCCTCCTGCCCATCACCTGGAGCCATGGCCACAGTCGCGGCACCAGCCAGTGCAGGCAACGGAGAGGTAGGAGTCGTGGGACCGGCCGTCTGCCTGTCAGTATCTCCCGAGTCGGGAACCGTTGGGGGAACCACGGGATCCATTGGACCCGGAGAAACACCCCGCGGCCGAGGTGGTGCAGAGAACGATCCCAAGGACCCAAGCTGCAAAAAAGACGTCGGTGCAGCCCCGGAAGACGTAGCAGGAGCCATACCAGAAGATGCAGACGGACCCACCGGACCCTTGGTCCCGTCTTCCTCACCCCTAGCCAAATCTTCCTGGTTCCCCAGGGCACCTCCTCCCTCAGTTGTATCCATAGGGTTATCATCCACAAACTTATCGAACAAATTAGGATCCTCGTACGAAACGTCCAGCTCATACATAACCCCATCATATGTCCAAGGCACCACATTCGGCAAGAACTCGATATTAGCCACACCGACAAGTAAACGCGCTACCCCATTGGCCCGAGTAAATGGCATATCCACCTGTTCAGTCTTGCCGATCAAAGACCCCAAACTCCACGTTACCAAGAAGCTATCCAAGGGATCAGATGGTGCCCCGGAGAAACGAACCCAAATCTGCCTCAACGGCATGCCCTGCGGCTCCTTCTTTTTCCACGCATCAAACTGTAACACAAAACTAGTGCCTGTAACCCTGCACATACCAAACTTGAGGATTCACACCTGATCCTCCTTAGACGGAAACTCAACCTTGTAAGACATATCACTTAGCTTGAGCAACGACCACTGAAAATTACCCAAAGCGAGTTCCCGCAGCTGCTGAATAATTTGCGCCTCGGTCAATGGTCCATGGACTACCTTCACCACCCCTGGGAAAGAAGTCTCTACCGCTGGTGCCACAGGTGCCACTTTGGGAGACTCGAAGAACATCAACTCCGAGCAGCAGACCCCGAAAATCTGAACAGAAGGCTTAGGCCCAAGCATAAGCGGACACTCAGCAGCGGAATGCTTAGGTCTCCGGCATAGGTCACATAACTCCGCAGTGCACTCAGCCATAAAGTGTCCCGTGTCGCCATAACGAAAACACGTAAGCTTCTTCTTCTTAGCCGCCCACTTGGACAACTTGTCAGCCTCTGATTTGTCTGTACCATGCTCCGACGCAGAATCACCAGTCTGCATGGGTTCCGGCAATGTAACTTCGGCCAGAGCCTCAACCGTCTCCACCGCCACCTACGGTAGATTCGATCCACCATCAGCCAACTCCGTCTCAACCGTGCTCTTCGGATACCTTGGCTGATAGAAACGTCTGTTCCCGCCCCGCCCTCCGCGGAAACGACCCCGGAAATAACGGTTATTGGGGCCAACCGCACCCTCCACAAAGTTGCCGGGCGGTCCTTGGAAACCTTGGTTGGCATTGCCTTCATCCACCCATGCATGTCCACGTCCACCACCGGTAGACGACGATCCCCTATGCAGCCCAGAGCCATAAGCATCATGACCATCATCGCCCCACTGCCCACGCGGAAGGTTCCGATCATCCCCCGCCGACGGACCCGGCCCCACGGCCATTCGCAGCAAGGCCATTACCGCCGCGGCCACCCGCCATCTGCCTCGGCCACGACCGTTGGGGCTCAACCCTTGGTGGCGGTGCTGCCCTAGGCTGGAGCGCGGTCTTGGACGGCACGGGCACCCTCGCCGGAGGCGGTGGAGGCACGCCCCGAGGCGGCGGTGGACCGGCCCGAGTGGTAGGCGCCGACCTAGCGGCTCCCGGCGCAGACGCAGCCGCGGCCGGAGGAGCGGAGGCCCCCGCGGCCCCGGCCGGGTTTCTCACCCGCGGCGCAGCCTGTGGCGGCGGTGGCTTAGGCGGCATCTCCGCCGGTGGGAGTCGTCAAACTCCGGCGCGAGCAGGGAGGAGGCGGCACAAGGAAGCCGAAGGAAAGCCTACTGTCCCGCGACGGCGAACCCTAGCGGCACCAACGAGAGGAGGAGAGACAGATCGTGCATGCAAGGGCGCTCGGGCCGATGCAGCCTCATGCACATCCCCCACATCCGTCGCTATGCGAACCTGGCCAACCCCCTGGGCCTCAAGCCCAGTATTAGCCAGGCCCACATCACGAATACTCTCCGGCGGCCCACCTGAGGTAGCGACCAAATTTTCCTGGGCCACATAAACATTGAAAACCGGTCCACTAAGCCCCTCCTCAGCTCCCCCATGTTGGGCCTCATACCCACGCACGGGCTCACAGCTGGCTCGCTCATCCACAGCTCCATCACGGCCCAAGATGGCATTCAAACATGCAGCCCTAGCCGCCCGTATCCCAGCCGCCGTGCTGGTCTCCGGCGCCGGCGGCGCTGCCCCTGATCTCCCCTTCCTCTTCTTTTTCTTACTGACAACATGAGTCCATGCATCTTGCGGGAAGAAATCTGACAAAGTTAAGGGTTGGATGCATACCTTAGGTAGAGGCCCTTTCAAAGGCAGGATCGCAGTCGCCGGCGTCCTCCGGTGAATACTCCGGCGAACAACCTCCGCCTTATCCTCGGGATGCAGCCCAATCCGCGCCGGATCATCGCCCGACAAATTGTCGTCAACCAACATGGCCACCTCCTCTTCCGAGTGCCCAGGGCTGAACACCCCGCAGATCACGTCGGAGGGCATTTCTTTTGGATCTTTGGCTACAACCGAGTGACGATCCTCGACCTCCTCTTCTTCGTCATCAACAAGCACCCAAAACCTTCCTCCAATCCCTGGATTCGGTCTCGTGATTTGATGTTCCGAAGTGGTTAGATCGACTATCTCGATCTACTCCTCCCCGCCAGAAGAAACCTGCAAGCTCTCCAGCACAAGAATTTCAAAGACATCAATATGCAAACGCATACTTGCTTGAATCATCTCACCAGCATTCAGGTACCGCCCGGCCAAAATGTCGTGATCTTCATCCCTCACCGTCGTCCAACCTGAGCGCGGATGCATGTACACGAAACCATCCCGCCAGATCTCCATCCTCCGGTCATCTTTGAAACGAATTCTCCAACGCACTTCATCGGACGGATTGGCGGACGGATCGTGATCTAGATCCGAGTCAGACTCGGAGGCAGCATAGCCTGGCGGCCGTGGCAGCGCCGGAGACGACGACAAGGCCGCCGGAACCATACCCCCAGGATGGAGTTTGGTCGATGGAGAGGTTGTGACATGAATGGAACGACCACCGTAGCCGACAAAGGGGTGCCTGCACTCCAGCACGCCCGTGCCGCCAGCCTCGACCACGCGCGCGCACGGCGTCGATTGCCACTGACCTGACCGTCTGACGTGGACGCGCCGGAGTCTGGCGATTGACCACGTGGATGGAGCACGGATGGCAGTCGGCGACGCTGGGTACGTCTCCCTGGCCGCGCACTGCGCACCAGCGCGTCTGAACAAGCGGCTTAGGATTAGCTGAACATCACTGTCCGGAGAGGTTTTATTGAAGGTTTTACTATCCTTCGATATTATGAGCTTCAACTTGTGGTTCGTGCTTTATAATATAAAGCGGGGGAAAACCCTTTTTCGTATCTACAACTTCCTGGAATTCTCCGTCAGGCTATAACACTTGGTTCAGAATTGACAAGGTGAAAAATTGGTGGACTCATGTGGTGCATGATTCGTGCGGTAGTCGTAAAGCCACGGCGTATGTGCTTCTGTTGATCACTTTGGGAGATTTGAAAGGTGTGGAATACAAGGTTATTCACGGACAAGTCCTCGCCGCTGGCCATTCTCATGTGCTGCATAAGAAACGAGGCCTCAATTTCGATGATTGCAGGTGGCAAAAATTTGGGTAAAAGAATACAATGAGAGTAAGTTGTTGTAACTTTTGTAGTAGCCTTTGGACTTGCGGAGTTGTTCAACTATGTTATTCTCTATTAAGGAAAGTGCAAAATCTATGGCCACTTTTGAAGTAAAGAAATAACATGAAGAAGTTTCACCCTCATTTTTAGGCTAGGAGGACGACTAGTTGAGCTTGTTTGTAACTGGTACATTTACATGTGGTAGAGTTTGTTAGGGAATGGCCACTGTTAGTAAGGATTGGCCTGTGTAGAGTTAGCGGATAACACAAAGTTCTATTCATTAATTCTGAGAGCGGGCTATTGCATAGCTGGCTTATATATTGGGAGAGAGAGGAAACGGAATGAATGCTGAACACCTATATAAGTATTCTGTATCATTTTCAAGGTTCAGCTCAAGTAATTTATTTGGTTGTGTCAAAGATATCTTGCAGGCACTACATGGTTACACATTGTGTTCGTGTAGGATCAGGAGTCATTGGGAAACATAGTACTACTGCTTGGGCTCGTTCCACCTTAGTGCCCTTCGTATCAGCTACCTCCGCTTAAAGTTGGAGAGCAATCTCGTACTAAGACAGTAGCTACCTGTTCGGTCTTGTTTCAGAATACGTCGCCTTTAGCATGCCCAGTTAACCGAGCAGTACTGATCGTAGGTCTTCTGATCGCGAGAGCTTAACATGATGCACTGTAAAGATTAAGTGTTTCAGTTACTTGGGACTTTTCCACGAGTAGAACTGCATGACTATCATTGTAGTAAGATTTTACTGTTGCCCGGCTGAATAGACGTCCATTCCCCTGTATTTTGCTTCTCCACCTATAAAATTACCTTTCCCCTTGCTGTACCTGCTGGACTAACAAAGGCTGACAGCTAGGATGGGGTCAACAGAATTACAGATCGAGCAGGAAACTGATTTTTCAAAATTCGGACAGCACGAGTCCAAAGCGCATTAAACCCAATAAGAGTCGCGTAAACGGCGCCTCCTCACTCGATCCACGTGAATTTCATCGCGCTCGTTGATTGGAGAGCGAGCGCAAGGGATGGTCCACCGCATGAAGCGACATGCAGGGCCATCGATGGGGCTATGCCACGTCAGCGATTTTCACTGTGGCGATAGAAAGATCTTCCCCAGGTAACACCTTCCTCGGTGAAAATAGCGAAAGAGAAAGGAAACTTCCTCACGAAGGCGTCCGTGGTCTCCTCACATCCCAGCAGTCCACGCCGCCGTCTTCACCCATCCCAAATCCTCCGACTTTGCCGTGTTTGCCACGGGAGGAAGGGCTTCGACGCCGTTGTCGTCCTTGCCCATCGGCCCGCGGCACCAGAGAGAACCCGTCGGCTCCGTCGATCTGCCAGACATGTCCAGAGAGAGAGAGAGAGAGGAGTGGTCGCGTTTGGACGTGAGGAGGGGGAGCAGCCAACCGCGCCCGGCCGGCGAGCACGGCGTCACTGCTCATGCCTGCATGGCCCGATGGCGACCATCGTCGTCCAGGTCCAGGAGCAACACAAGCATCTGGTGATGGAGCTCACATCAACGGCCGCCGACCACCTCTCCAAGATGAGCCTCTTGCCGTCACCTCAGTGGTTGATTGGCTGATTCATGGTAAAGCGTTGCCAAGCTGGTGAGGACAAGTTGTGATGATGGTTCGTTCTTTCCCTATTTGTTTTCTATTTTTTTCCTCTTGAACACTACTTGTCACCTGGTTGGTTCCATTCATCATCGATATGTCCCTCCGCAGGTATGTCAACGTCCAAGTTTAGTAAGAAGAAGTAATCAGCGAGCAGATGTAGCACGGGCTGCAAAGGGAACTGGGCGGCTCTAAAGAATTCTGGATGGTGGTGAGATAGTTCGGGTCAATCATTTGGAATTTCTTATATATGTGTACGCTGCACCTGCACTAACGTGCTGCCATTCACACACCCTCTTGCTGCTTGTGGGAGGGACGTAACTACAACAGCAATTACTCAAATGTTGGATGTCGGCGCAGCTTCAGCAACAATACCATTCCAGCCACTCATCATTGTTAGATGTGTATAGTCTCTTCTCAGTATATTCCCATTGTATAAGGAGTTTACACTGCACTTTATCACACATGTATATGTATTGGCCTTTGGCCCTCGGTAATGGCAGTTGCCCATTCCTAACATGGTATCAGATGCTTAGGTTTCTCTCCCGCTCCTGCACGCTCGCAGCTCCGTGCCTCACTCCCCCGTCGCCGGCCTTTCTCAACCTCGCCGGCCATCCTCTGCTCCGACTCGTCCTCGTCAGGGTCGTCGTTCCTGCTGTCCGCCTTCTCTTGAGCAGGAGCTCTCGAGCAAGCCCCTGCCAGGCTCCTCTCGCGCAGCAGCTCTCGAGCACGGCAGTGGCTTGCTGCTCCCTCCCCGTGCTGGTCTCCTTCCGCCTCCGTTCGGCCACCGCAGCTGCACCGTTGGGCCACCGCCGCCTAGTCCGGCCGCCGCCTAGACCGGTCGCTCCCTGGCCGGCCGCTGCTGCTCACTCCGGCCGCCGCCAGGTCCGGCAGCCCTGCCCGGCCGCAGCCCTGCCCAGTTGCCAGGTCCGGCTGCCCTGCCCGGCTGCAGCCGCAGCTGCTCCTCTCGCCTTCCCCAGCCAACTGCCTCTTCTTCTGGTCTCCCCTGCCGTGGATCTCCTTGCCTCGTCGCTCGATTCAGCGGTTAGCTTCTCGATCCAGTCCCGATCCAGATCGGGTCCTGTATCCGTTGACCAAAAAAAGGCAGAAACAGCAAAAAGGGATACCTCAGTATGTCCTCTTCGGGCTATGTGGTTGTTCCTCACTACTCGGTGATCTTTGATGGCACCAACTATGCTGAGTTCGCTGGTTTCATGCATATTCACATGCGCGGCCTTCTGCTGTGGGGAGTTCTCTCTGGCGAGGTACCATGTCCGCTGTGTCCTGTTGCTCCGGTGGCGCCTGTTCCGCCAGTACCGCTGGTGATTGCTGCAGATGCTTCTCAGGCTGATCGGGATGCAGCCAAGACTATTGACGATGTTGCAGTTGATACCTATGATCAGTAGGTATCTGCCTATTCTGATGCTCTTTCTGTCTACCGGGATGATCTGTCTGCTTACACTCAGTGGTGCAATGATGATGCTTGAGCGACTGTTGTTCTCACTGCGAGTGTTCTCCTCAGTTTGCTTCGGAGTTCATGGGACTTGGCACAGTTGCAGCGATGTGGTTTTATCTGTGTCAGCGCTATCAGCCCTCTGGTGATGCTCTCTACCTATCTGTAGTGCGCCAGGAGCATGCACTTTAGCAAGGTGATTCTTCTGTTGATGAGTTCTATTCACAGTGCTCTGCCATCTGGCGCCAGCTTGACTCTCTTCGGACAGTTTTTTGTGGAACATGTCGTTGCTGTCAGACTACTCGGTCTGATCTGGAGTTTCAGCGGGTTCATGAGTTCTTATCTCGTCTCCGGTCTGCGTTTGAGCCTCGACGTGCTCACTTGCTTGCTCGTGGTCGTGTTCCTATTTTGGAGGTACTTGCCAAGCTTCGTGCTGAGGAGACTCGCCTTCACTCTGCTGGGTTGCTTCTGGTTCCGTCAGTGCTGGCCGTCCGAGCTCCTGTGTCGTCTGCTCGCCTCACTGCTCCACCGCTTCTGCCTACTCCTTCAGGGGGGGGGTCAGCCGTCCTCCTTATGCTGAGAAGGGCACGTCGCGCCGTGACACCTTCTGTGGTTACTGCTCCCGGTCAGGTCACCCAGAGTCTGATTGTCACCAGAAGAAGCGAGACCAGAGGCGCTCCCCTTCCAGCGGGACTCCTGTGTCTTCCTCGACTCCGTCCCTCACTGATCAGGATATTGTACGCCTCAAGCGTCTGCTTGATTCATCTGGATCCTCCTCGACTGGTTCTGCTGCTGCAGTGACTGCATCCCCTTCATCACCATCGCAGCCACCTACACAGTCAGGTACATCTTCGTGGGTTCTCGATTCTGGAGCTTCTTTTCATATGTCTTCTGATTCTTTCGCGTTGTCTTCTCTTCGACCTCTTGATTCGCCTGTTAATATTCTTACCGCCGATGGCACACCTCTCCCTGTTGCTAGTCGTGGTATTCTTTCCACTCCTTCCTTTTCGGTTCCGAGTGTTTCACATGTTCCTCGTCTTACCATGAATCTTTTTTCTGCTGCCCGACTTACTGATTCTGGTTGTCGTGTCATTCTTGATACCGACTCTTGCTCTATTCAGGATCGTCGCACCAAGGCTTTGGTTGGTGCTGGCCCTCGGCGCCGTGAGTCAGAGGGTCTTTGGGAGGTCGACTGGCATTGTGTTCCTTCTACTGCCACCACTTATGCGTCCTTTCAACAGTGGCATCATCGCCTTGGTCACCTTTATGGCTCTCGCCTGTCTTCTTTAGTCCGTCAGGGCCTCTTAGGGTCTGTATCTGGAGATGTTTCTTTACATTGTAATGGTTGCAGAATGGGCAAACAGACCCAGTTACCTTATCCCACCAGTGAGTCGGTATCTCAGCGTCCTTTTGACTTAGTTCATTCTGATGTATGGGGTCCTGCTCCCTTTGATTCGAAAGGTGGTCATCGCTACTATGTCCTACTTATTGATGATTTCTCTCGCTACACTTGGCTCTATTTCATGAAATCTCTTGGTGAGGTTCTCTCTATATACAAACGATTTGCTGCCATGGTTCACACTCAGTTTTCCATGCCCATTCATACTTTTCGTGCTGACTCCGCTAGAGAGTTTATCTCCCAGCTGTTGCGGGGTTTTCTCGTGGAACAGGGTACTCTTGCCCAGTTCTCTTGTCCTAGTGCTCATGCTTAGAATGGTGTTGCTAAACTTAAGCATCGTCATTTGCTTGAGACCGCTCGTGCGATGATGATTGCTGCTTCTCTTCCACCGCATTTTTGGGCTGAGGCTGTTTCTGCATCCACCTATCTCACCAACATTCAACCATCGACTGCCTTGCAGGGTGGTATTCCTCTGGAATGTCTCACTGGTCGCTCTTCTGACTACTCCGCTCTCCGTATGTTTGGCTGTGTGTGCTATGTTCTTCTTGCCCCCCGAGAATGCACCAAGCTGACTGCTCAGTTGGTTGAGTGTGTGTTTCTTGGTTACAGTGATGAGCACAAGGGCTATCGATGTTGGGATCCTGTGGGTCGTCGCCTGCGCATCTCGCGTGATGTGACTATTGACAAGTCTCGTTCCTACTACCCACGTCCTTCTTCCTCGAGTTTCTCTGTGGATGATCTTTCTTTCCTTCTCCTTCCCGATACACCTTGCTATGTGCCTTCTGTGTCATCTCTTCCTCCGCCATCCCTCATACCTTCTCCTTCACCACCGACCCCACCTTCTCCATCCTTCTCATCTACCTCTTCACCATCATCCCCAGTTCGTCGCCCTCTCTCACCGTTCCCTCTCCACTATACTCGTCGCCCTCATCCTAAGGATGTCTCATCTGACATGCCTTCCACCTCTGGTGCACCTCTTCTCACGCCTTCCCCGGTTCACAACCTCCGGGCTCGGCCTCGCCCCACGCCTGATCGCTACTCTCCTGATCGGTATGGTCTCTCTCTCACTGCTAAGCCCACTTCCTATCGGACTGCCATGACTCAACATGCATGGCAGCTTGCGATGGCCGAAGAACCTGCTGCCCTTGAGCACTCTGGCACATGGGAGCTGGTTTCCCTCCCTTCCCGTGTTCGTCCCATCACCTGCAAGTGGGTCTACAAGATTAAGACTGGCTCCGATGGTTCTCTTGAGTGCTACAAAGCTCGTCTTGTGGCCCGTGGTTTTCAGCAGGAGTAGGGACGCGACTATGATGAGACATTCGCTCATGTGGCTCACATGACCACTGTCCGGACTCTCCTTGCTGTGGCTTCTGTTCGTCAGTGGTCTATCTCTCAACTTGATGTCCAAAACGCCTTTCTCAATGGTGAGCTGCGTGAGGAGGTTTACATGCACCCTCCACCGGGGTATTATGCTCCTGACGGTATGGTTTGTCGACTTCGCCGCTCCCTCTATGGTCTTAAACAGGCCCCTCGTGCTTGGTTTGAGCGTTTCGCCTCTGTGGTGACTGCCGCTGGTTTCTTGCCCAGTGATCACGATCCCGTGTTGTTTGTTCACACGTCTCCTCGTGGCTGGACTCTTCTCCATCTTTATGTTGATGACATGATCATCACTGGTGACGACTCTGACTACATTGACTTTGTTAAGGCTCGCCTTCATGACCAGTTCCTCATGACTGATCTTGGTCCTCTTCGCTATTTTCTTGGGATTGAGATCTCCTCGACCTCTGATGGCTTCTACATCTGTCAAGAGAAATACATTCAGGATCTTCTTGCTCGAGCTGCTCTCAGTGATGACCGCACTGTTGTGACTCCTATGGAGCTCAACCTTCAGCTTTGTGCCTCTGATGGTGACCCTATTCCTAATCCCACTCGCTATCGTCATCTTGTTGGTAGCCTTGTCTATCTTGCTGTTACGCGTCCTGACATCTCCTATCCGGTTCACATCCTAAGTCAGTTTGTTTCAGCCCCACCTCTGTCCACTATAGTCACCTTCTCTGTGTTCTACGATATCTTCGTGGCATGATCTCTCAGCGCCTTTTCTTTCCCCGCTCCAGCTCCCTTGAGCTCCAGGCTTACTCTGATGCTACCTGGGCTAGTGATCCCTCTGATCGACGCTCACTGTCTGCTTACTGTGTCTTTCTTGGTGACTCTCTTATTGCCTGGAAGACCAAGAAACAGACTGCAGTTTCTCGCTCGAGTACAGAGGCTGAGCTGCGGGCCATGGCTATGTTGACAGCTGAGGTGATCTGGTTACGATGGTTACTTGAGGATTTTGGTGTGTCTGCTTCTACCTCGACTCCCTTACTGTCAGACAGTACTGGTGCTATCAGTATTGCGCGTGACCCGGTGAAGCACGTGCTCACCAAGCACATCGGTGTGGATGCCCACTTTGTGCGTGCTGCTGTGCAGGATCAGACTCTCGCTCTTCACTACGTGCCCTCTGAGATACAGTTGGCTGACTTCTTCACGAAGACATAGACTCGAGCGCAGCATACCTTTTTCCTCTCCAAACTCAGTGTTGTTGCTCCACCATGAGTTTGAGGGGGGGGGGGTGTTAGATGTGTATAGTCTCTTCCCAGTATATCCCCATTGTATAAAGGGTTTACACTGCACTTTATCACACATGTATATGTATTGGCCTTTGGCCCTCGGTAATGGCAGTTGCCTATTCCTAACAATCGTCAGGTTTGATCTTCCTCTACTTTGATCTCACACGTTGTTGTTTGGATTTAGGTGCTTTTATTTGCACATTTCGTGGTGAAATTTTAGCTAACCCAATGAGGTTTAAAATTGTACTCTTTAGTAAGTTCGTGATTCATGTATTTAGCGCTGCACCAAGTGGTGAATGGCAAGAATCTGCAGCTACAAATAACGCCTGGTACTCTGAATCTGTGCTCCCTTTCCTCTTCTATTATATGTGTAGTTTCAGTGTCTAGGTACGTAGATCAGTGAATCATCTCAGTAATCCTTGATTTTTCTCTACATAGTTGAATTTCAGTTGCCTGATGGTCATTGTGTGCGCAATTCTCTTAAATATTTTGTATCACTTGTACGTCTATACTTCAAGATAGGTATGAACATTGAGTAATTTCAGCCAACTTGCCATATGGTAATTGCAGGTTGATTCCTCTTCAGATTTTCCTTTAGTATTTTTTTACTGATTTCTCGATGATCCCCACAATCATAGAATCTGGTCATTTCCAAGTTTAGCATAATAGATTCCTCGATCTAGCATTTCTTTTGATATAGGAGGTTATTTTTTACTAATTGGAGGTTTCAGGCCTCTGTGTTAATTCTAAGAGGGCAAAGTCTGTTGCAATATTTGATCTTGAGATCTAACCATGATGAATTTTCTGCCAGGCCCCACTTACGTTTGATTATGGTGGTGGAATGTTGACAAGCCGTGTCTGTTTACCTATCATTTCTCTCAATTGTTCAGTTTAAGCACTTTTGTAGCAGCGACGGTCGAAGTCAATTTGATGCAGCCACGCATGCATCAGCTTTCTTGGAGCACGCTCTACTGGATTTTGGTACGAGTCGCTAAGCGCTTAAATGTTCCTGTCAAATCTAGAAGTTTTTTGTCTAGCACACTGTGTGTTATTTTGATCTGACAAGGCAAAGTCACCGAGATACTACGAAGCTCATGGTGACCAAGTATTGTTTCTGGACAGAATGGTTTCAAAGTAATTACAATGACAATACGAAGCATTGCTATATACTCAAGCTTTAACCTGATATGACTACGATCAAGAGAGCACTTGTTACAGGTATCGTACTTGCAAACATTCTATTATTATTCCTTAGCGATGTACTTGCCATGTAAAATTAATCTTAGTGTGCATATGCATGCTTTAATGCACATGAAACTGTCGGTGAACTAGAGATGACTATAAAAATAGACAGAAAAGGAATTAGCATGTTTCTTTATATTTCATATCATGCTGTCATATGTGGTGCATATTGTACTTTTTAATCTTGAAATTTAGTAACTTGTGTTTAAATCCGAAGAGGTAAAATATGTACAAAGCTATATTTACCTGAAATCTGCAGTTTATTTGCAATCAGCAGCACCATCTATAACCTTGAACCCGTTGTCTCGAGTGCTTGGGGGAAACCATGCTCCATGTCCAATCTAGCTAGGAGACACGCTCAAATGGGTCAGAGTTCCGCCCCGCCATCTCTCCACCATGGCTCTCAGCAGGAGCAGCCCTCTTCTCCATGGATCTGCGATGGGGGGCTGCACGAGGAGGATCTTCTTCTCGGGATGCCATAGAGATTGTCAAGGTGCGCCGCCACTCCCCCTCCCTCCGTCTGGGTATGGTAGGTCCGTATTGACCGCCATGTCCAGTGCTGAAGCAAATAGAAGGGCGCCGATGAGCAAGCGACGGCTGGCAGCCACAGGAGGGGTTCAGGGCGGTTGAAGAACAAGGCATGGGCTGCTCCGGCAAGATGTGTTTCGAGCAGATATTGAAGATGGGGCAACGAGAAGACCCCCTCTGTGAGCCCTATCTCTCATTTGGCCTCTCGATTTATGGTTCTCGTGCTCCCTGTTTCTCTGTTTTTGTTTGTGGTGATCAGTCCGCTGCAAATACTAGCTGCTAATGTTCTTTAGAAAGCTATAAGAGTGCATCCATACTTTGATCGGAAAAGCTTGCACTTACCAAATAGTAGTCTAGTAGAGAGTGTGAGGAAGATTTGATCATTTAGTATGAACTTGATTAGCACCTCCTAGAAACATGATTTATGTGATATATTTGAAGCAACACGTGGTGATTTATGAATGACAAAATGCAGAAATATGCCGCTTCACCTGATTTTTAGCAGTGAAAAAATATACATGAACAATGCATAGGTAAGTAGTGCTGCCACATCATCTTTTACTTGCATCATAAATTATTAAATTTAGTTGTTTTCATAAATGTTGTACAGTGCTAACATTGTTGAGTAGAACTGATTCACAGAATGATAGAAAGATGTCATAGTAGGTATCTCGATTCTCTTAGATGCCACTTTTGGTCATATATGTTTCAACATCCATTTAGTGCCAGCAGAATTATGTCATGCAAATAAGATTAAGATGTTACTAGGGAGTGCACTTTACTGCTGAAAGGAGTGAATGCTAGGAAATGTTAGTTATACCATCCTCATTTCTTTCTGCTGATGATCTTCTACAATGTGTTTTGTTATTCCTTTCAGCTATGAAATGCTCACTTCTGATGGGTTGGTATTACAATGAAACGGACTTGCCATTTCAATTTGCATCTACACTCTGCTTATTTGTTCCTTTCAGCTATGAAGTGCTCACTTCTGCTGATCTTCCAAAATGTTATTTGTTATTCCTTTCAGCTATGAAGTACATATCGTTGCACCGTTATTAATGTATGATTCATATTGAACTTGATGAATTGCAGAGTTATACTTTCATTATTTCATATGATACTGAATTCGGTTCGCCTTCTGTTTGATGAGTAGATTCTCTTACAAAATCGGTACCTGATGAAGGTGACTGCTTTAATTAATTCCTATAATCAATGGCTACAAATATCTTCTAGCTCTACAATGAGGCAGGTAATGCAACTTATGCCATTATTAGTACTATAATAATGGTTGTCTTTCCTTTATTTCTTGGCTCTATTGCCATTAAAGAAATGTCACAGTTACTGTTTTGTTAGCAACGAACACATGGAAATTACTTCCAGTAATATCATGCCTTTAGTATTTATTCCAAAAATGTAAATGCTTTGACAGTTAGAACCTACTTCTTCATGAGTTATTTCTTGTCTCAGATGGATTGGTACACAATATATGGGGCATCCTCGACAGCCTTGCGCGCAGGATATGGGGTGCAAGGTAAGGGGATAAGGGAATGGGAGAGAACAGTGCAAAAGAGTGGTGGCAGCCTCGACAACGAAGGGGGTCTGCGGAGATCGGCCATGTCGCCCTTCATCAGGAACGGCCATGCCACGTGGGCATCCTCGTGCCGTCGAAGTCAGTGGCGTCTGGAGTCGTTTAGGTCGTGCCCTATATAAGCATGGCCTTCAGGCTTGCTTCTACACATTTATTTATTAAATGGATGGAACCAAATTATGCAACATGTCCATTTCTTAATTATTATAGTTAATATATTCTGCTGGTCAATCTCTCACATCGTTTGCATGTCCATATAACACTCAGAAAGCCAAAAGAAAATTGAAAAGGGCGTGTACCCAACCTGTCACCGCCTAAACCACCGCTCAGGCGGCGCGCCAATGGCGCGCCCCGACCACTAGTACATGATTGAAGAGCCACTTCCACACGCGATCTGCTGCACCTGCGACTATCATTGGCACAGTAAATGCGACTGGTTTGGCCGAATTACGAATACAAGTCTACACTTGCAAGTAATTGCGCATACAAACTACGCTGATTTACTTTCTCTGTTTCACTTTGTCTTCAGTCTTTGTCCTCTTCCTCAAATATTATGTCGTCCCTGGTATTTTGCACTACTGCAGTTTGCTCTTTGCATGCCCATGCGTTCAACACCCTCCATGGGCACTCGCTGGAGGCGGAGGACAACGGACCGTCGCATGAGGAGACTTTTGGTGCCTGCGGCAGCATGCGACGTTCATCAGATAGGAGGGCAATGACAGTCATTTGCGCCAGTGTGGAGTAGCGATTTGGGCCCCACGCTACTCCAATCTACACACCCTCCATAGCCTTGTTTCTCCAATCTACACACCTCCCCCACCCGCTGGTAATTCTGGACATGATGATGATGCATACCTTTTGTAGTTATAAGCTGGTGATGTGTGTATCTATGTGTGAAATAACTGATTGGTTCAGAAGCTGCGTGTGCACGACAATCTTGCAAGTTGAAATGTGGGCATCTCTATATCTATAATTATTGGAGAAGGCAATGCATAGGTTTGTTTAGCAAGTGCCTGATGATGAGTAGTACGCATATGATAAATAACACGACCATTTATATTACTGAAGCAATCCAGCGTGGAAGGTTTATAATTATGTAATTTTATTAAAAAATGAAAACTCTGATATTGAATCTGAAAGGAGAAAAGAAATGAACAGCATGTGAGGTGTTCGGTGAAGGCACATCGTCTAGCGAAGTTACCATGATTGTGGTTTCGTCAACCATGTGCTATAGTTACATCTGTAGTAGAATGAAATAGGAGAAGTTTAAGGAAGAGGGCGGTTAATCATGTGTTCGTTTTAGTTTGATTTTCCGATATATGCATTGTCGGTGTTCTTATTTACGTTTCTTGCTGTCACAAAAACATTATCTTTGTGGTGACCGAATAATAAGGCAGACAAACATTGTCACAACATTACATGCTTATTCCATCATATATAAATATCAAATTAATACGCCATCATCCCTCACATGTACAATGCACCAACATCTCTAATTGTACGTGAGGACCATTCAAAAGGTTGGTAATTTTAAAATGTGTCCAATTGATAGGCCGCATCAGGATTGTGTGTGCATCCCTGGAACAGGAGGAGTGGAGTAGAAGGCTTTAGGTATGTGGTTGCGGCTTGCTGTGTTCGTCGGGCTCTCTCAAACAAGAAGATGAGCTAATGTGAATTCTACATCTCGCCGCTTGCTGTTTAATTGTATCCACTTTTGAGTAGTGACTCTGTGGCTATGTGGAGTTGTCGGTGAATTGCTAGCTTTGATGTGGTTGAGTTGGTGATGAAATAAGATGGTTTGTAGGTGCAGGTGTGAAGCATCCGTTTGAGTATATATAGGAGGATTGATGGCATATGTAGTGTGCTGAGGCATAAGGGTGCGCACAGGTCAACTAACATCTGGCCCCACGACCTCAATAGTGACGGAGCCACGTACACAACCAACCATTCACTTTCCTCTGAATTGGGATTGATGATTTCAATGATGAGGATGGCCTGTGTGTTCGCATCCAGTTATTGATGAATCGTAGCCATAGGGTGATGTTTATCATTTGAAAGTTCTCGCAAACAATTGTGTTGTAAACTGTAGGTACCATACCCAAAAAGGTTTTCGCCCTGCTTTATATATAAAGCACCGAACCACAAGTACCACGACACAAACTCACGCCGCAACCACACATGACTCACACACCCAAGGGAAGATAAAAAGGTGCCGAGCACAGTCCCACCACCCCAATGACTACCAAGCTAAGCCACTACATATGCACTAGGACGAACCGCTTGGAGCCACCGGAGACCTCCAATCCTTCGAGGAGAGGTGAGATGGAAACGATGGAACGACGACTCGAAGATGGTGTCTCCAAGAAGGGAACGGACACTGGTAGTCGCCACCATCCGATCCCAAAGATCGGGTTTTCACCCAGAGCAACCCGAAGGGGAAAGGCCACCGGGATGGAGCCTATAAGAAGGATTCGGTGTCCACGGACGCCCCCGCCGTTAGCCAATACAAGATTGGGCAAGTGATGTACCCCAGCATGCCCACCCCTCCGAGGCAACCTAGCTTCGCAAACACCAGCGACCATCCACCCCCGTGGCCATGGCCGCTCACCCGTCCCCAAGGTGCAAGTTCTGCCCGCGAACGCCGTGCCTCCTGCTGCCAGGGCCGCCGCCTTGCATCTAGACACCCCAAAGACCGACCAAAGTGATCGGCTTTGGGCCAAAGGACACATCCAACCGAAGAAACCGCAACATACGTCCCACCTCGAACAAACGGAAGAGCTGTGTTAGGCCACACATGGCGGGGGAACGGGGGAGGAGGGGGAGCGGACGCATTAGGGTCGGCACGCCCCTGTGCCAGCGACGGCTGGCCTGAGCTCGTCAGTGCCTCCCATATCCCTCCAGCCTAAATTAATACGGCATTAAATTTATAATATTGAATTCAAACATACAAACAACTACAATCTTGTATTCATCACAATTACACTCTTCTATTCATCACAATATACCATAGATCAATGCACAACATACCATTTAACATATATAAAAGATTCATTAGTCTTCTTTACTCAAGTTAGCTACAATGGATTAAGGACATAAATAAGTTCACACTGAAGCCGTGGTCTTTTACAAAATGTGATGGCCAAGTTCATATGTGACCAATTGTTCAATCACTTGACTACTACAAAATATTACGAAAGAGCCCAAGTATTTGATCACCAAGTTGACATGAACTTCCATATGAATAGAATGTGTCAACCATGTTCAGAACAATGCAATCACTAGAACATCTTACATCAACTTGTGGACTTGCTACGTTTTGCCATTTGTCCCTACACAAGAACTCATATGTTTGAGCAATCTTAGAAAATGAGAATATCTTCCAATTTGTAAGTAGCCCTTGATCCCAAAGATCTAAGATAGATGCGGTGCAAACAGGTTACCCAAGATACTGATACGTCCATTTTACATCATGTTTTTATATTAATATTTATTGCATTATGCACTGTTATTACACGTTATGGTGTAATTCTTGTGCCTTTTATCTTTTATTTTGTAAAATTTACATTAAGAGGCAGAATCTCGTCAGCTGGAATTCTAGACCGAAAATAAGCAAATCCGAGATCCCTATTCTGCACAACTTAAAAAATTCTGAAATTTTACGGAGAATTATTTTGGTTTATATAAAAAGTATTTTGCACATCATGTTTTTATAGAATTTCTCCACTCCTTTCGGCAGCACGAACATTTGAAGATTCTGACGTACATCTATCTGAACTGTAAACGGCTAGGGGTATGAACATCAGGAACATGGCCTGTTTTTTTGGACGGCCCCTGCCCCTGTACTCACTCCTACGTGCGCCGGCAATATCCGCAATTCCCGTCTTGTCTGAGAACTCGTTCTTCACAAGCTGGTTGTGAGGTCAGTCTGGGCGTTCCGGTGAAGCCGGACGAGGTTAAGCACAACGCTGAACCAGTGCAGCAGGAGCAGCAGGAGAACATGAAAGGCTATGGATAGATGAATCTTTTCTTCTCACGTTGCGCTGGAAGCAAGGAGCCCTGTACAGTTGTCTCCGCCAGCGTTGAAATACGAGGTGCTGGCAGTACAAGCCATATAACGTAGCGTTGAAATGGTTCGGTACTTCCATTTTAACCTCCTGCATTCATTTAGCAGTCCGCAAGAACACGGGATTATTTACAGTACAAGCCATATAACGTAGCGATGTATGAAGTAAACATATTAGAAAACCCCAATTACAAAATCATAATCATTAATTTCTGTGGTTCTCATAGTTCCTTGTTGGGGATAGCCCTCTTTCAAATACTACATCAAAAAAGTGGAATGCCTAAGAACTTGGCGTTTCTATGTGCTTGGGGACGCATCTAAAAGGTTCAGGTACAAAGGTAAGAAGATCCGTATCAATTTTTTATGAGGATTAAGCCTAGCTTCTAAAATTAATCTAGTGTGACCAATTCCATGCGGTTATGAAAGGAACAACTGTATAAAAAAAGTTGTAAATCCTTCAGCCTAGATTGGAACGGCCAGATCATTCATCTCCACCTATTCGAATATAGGCAAAGACGGGAGATTTGACAAAACCTAGCACGCAAATCTGTTGTAGCAACAACGACGGGAAGGATTAATTACAGTACGGGGCACATTGCTGCTGCTGGACTGAACATCTCGTTGCCGACTGCCAGCTATCTCCGCCGCCAATCTGTCGCTCTATGCGTACTTCCCATCCCAGAAGCTTCGGACTTTGACTCCCCTACTATGTCCTGATCCTAGACGCATACACATTGCATTTTATTTCCAACGACAGACGCATTGCCTTTTGTTTTGCGGGTGAGAGGCATTGCCTTTTTTTATTACAGAAGAAGGATAAAAAGGACCATGGCCCATGAAACGGTGGCATGGGTGGAATGTAAAACCTCTATGTACGTGTGTTCTGTCACCATCTATCAAAAAATATTGTTACATGAAAAGGTAAAAAAAAACTCTATATGCTAGGTTGATTTACTAAATCAATAGTCAGATGTTTCTGATTATAGTGGGATCTTCTACAATATCTCTCTATTTTTCATCCTTATTTTTCTTTTAGTATATAGAAGATAGATAGATAGATAGATAGATAGATAGATATATGGCTGCATGCATGGTCCTGATGCGGGATATCCTCCTTCTAGAAGAAGAAAAAAACAGAAGCTGGCTATAGGTTGTAATAACTTTTTTTTTTTAATTCTAGGGCAAGAGCAGACGAGATCGGGGATGAGAGTGCAGGCAAACGGCTGCTAACTGCAGGCTGAGTGTAGACTTTCTAAAATTCTAGGTCAAGAGCGAATGAGATCGGCATGCAAGCGAGTTGCCGCCATGTCCGCCTGCTGGTGCCCGGCTTGTCCGTCCATCTGTTTGGGCTAACTCGATCTGCTCGACTGCTCCTTACCTCCTCGCACTTGGTTTCAAGCAGCTGGATGTACACATGCATGTCTAGAGCAAACGTGACTCCATGGAATTTGCATATAAGCTGAGCACACATGTACGGAATCCTCCACGAAAACACGGAAACAAGCGGTGTGTATTTATGAGCAATATGCGTGAAATGTACTCCTATGGTAGTTTGAAATAACCAATTTGATTGTAGTTTATCTAATGTTGCTAATGCTTAGATGGGAGTTTTTTAATTGTATTTTCCAGTCAGAGATACAGGAGGTCTATCCATTAATAGTGCAATTACCAATCTATCATTTAATAAATAATAATAATAATAACAATAATAATATATGTACTGGTCCTACCGATATGTTTTTGAACACCATACAGATGCAGACGCTCAAATATACGCACATACACTCACCCCTATGAACCATAGTTCTAAATAGCCGCACATAGGCAAATACACTCGCCATAGCCTTTTTAGCAGGGTGCCGCTAACAGATACTCATGTATAATAGTCGGCTATTAGCCCGCTATAGCTAATTTGAAGGACAGCCAGTATTTGGCATATCCCGCTATTTAAAATACTATGAACGCACGCACGCATATCCTATTGATATGAGCAACTTCGGGAGACTGAGTCAAGACATCATCTTGAGATTGAAGAAGTCGTCACAGATACCTTCCTAGTCGACGGAAATGTCTCCTCCCACAAAACGGACATCGTCGGACGGCCTGAAATAAATCCAAGAAATGCGACCACCAATGTCAAGTTTTAGACTCGGTTCGATCCACCACAGGGAACCTAATTAACCGTCCGTGTTACGCTCAGTTCTCTGGTCCTATCATTTTTGGTAATGGTAATACCTTTTACGTACTTTCTTATTGGTACCTCCTTTTTTTTCATCGTTACATTATTTCTGATGGACAACTCTTATTTTTCTCAACCACCATAAAACTTGTAATGTGATCAAGATGCAATAGCAAAATGAAAGAACACGTACCTTAGAATTCTTTTTTTTTAGCCAACTGCTACCCTTGACCTAAGGGATTTGTTCAACTTCTCTTCCCGGTCGAATCTGAAAACCATTATATTTATGGATTTTGTGTCATAGAGTGTTCTTTCAATTGGTACATTTCTGCCTATTACATTCCATTTTCTCTCAGATTTTGCTAGAAAGATTATCCAAGGACTAATGCCATCCTGCTCTTTTAACACTACTGTGGCAAACCACATGATGAAAATCACTCGTAACCAGTACTAGGCTGGGCTTGAAGGTTCAGAAGTTGATTATATGCTGAAAACAACTAGCCTAGTGGTGAAAGATGGGATAAAACATGGTTTTATAGTGATGTGATGAGAATTGGAAGACCCAACTATACGTCAAAACATTTCTAAAGGCGACAAGATGATATGCAATTTTTTTGAACACCTCTGCATACGCTTACAAACACCAATGCAAAGGTGTTGCATCGAGGTAGACAACGCAAGTCTCCAACACGATGTTCTTCCTGATGAGCATGCAATTAGGAACACGAATGACCTTTCTAACATCAGAACGTCAGTTAACATGGCCAACATATTCGAAGAAACTATCTTCATCGTCTGCAGTGAGTTAAAATGCAAAGCAAACATGTGAACATTTACTGCTATTTTAGTTTAAGTTTCTGAATGGAGAGAGGTTATATCAAGTTATAAGTACACTCCTGAGGATATATGTATTAACAAAATCACACATGCTCGCCATGGTTATATATGTTAGTTGATCAGGTGTTTATGACACCGAAGTTTGGCACTAGCTACATGGTAGCGCACCTCAGTGTAATAGATTGTAGGATTAGGAGGCATTCGGGAACGATACTATAGATATTGCAAAAATGCTTTGGCTCCACGGTAGAACTACTAACGCAGCTATCTGCTGCACAGTATTGTCTTGAATACCCCTTGTACTGTACGCAGTGGCCAATTTGCCACAGGACTTCATCAAGCGGTGGACCTTACACGTCACTAGATAGCAGAAGAAGAATGCAACATCTTGTCAACAAGGATAAACCAGTTCCTTTCTCGCATCACTTCTAGGATCTGGTTCTGTGCCTAGTTATGAACATTACCGAAAAAGGCTTTCGCCCTGCTTTATAAATAAAGCAAACTGCCAAGAGCACATACAAGGACTAGTTCAAAACACACACACCCAAGTCTCACAATAATAGATCCAGAGGTATTGCTGAGGGCACAGCTCAACAAGCCCAAAACACACACGAAATAAGAGACAAAGCTCAGCCGGGGCCAAGGCCGGAGCCGGAGCCGGAGAGCAACAGACGACTAATCAGGCTCAGGAGGAGGCGGCGGAGGGGGCGGCGATAGGCCGACGGCCATCGAGCGGAGGTCGGCGATGAAGGCGGAGATGGCGTCCCGATCCCGAGGGCGGCTAAGCGGCCGCTAGAGCTGCAAGTAACCAGACAGTTTGAAGAGGGCGTCAGTAGAACGTCGAAGAGGGGAGCGCCGAATCACAAGTTTATTGCGAATCGTCCAGAGCGTCCACGCTAGGACCCCAATCTCAAGCCACCTAATGTGGCGAGAGGGCAGCGGGGAGGCCTGTAATTCGGCGAAGAGGTCGGGGAAGTTGGAGGGCACCAATCCCCACCAACCGCATCTCTAAAGCAGCTCCAAACAAACTAAGCAGACAGGAGAAGAAAATGTGGTTCAAGTCTTCGGGGGTATCACATAGGGGGCAGAGGCCAGAGCTCGGGCCATTGCGCTTGCAAACCTCAACTCCCGACGGAAGCCGACCGCGGATCCATTGCCACATGAAGATCCGGATTTTAAGGGGCAAGCGAATGGACCAAACCGCCTGGAGGGGCGGTGGGGCGGAGGAAGGGGCGATAGCCGCGTAGAGGGACTTGGTGGAGAATTGACCCGAAGGCTCAAGGCGCCACCGAACCTCATGCAGGCCAGCATCTACCGTCGGTTCATGGAGAGCAATACAATCAAGAAGCTCATGCCAGGCGGCCACTTCCGGAGGCCCAAATGGCCTCCGGAACGCGAGGCGCCCTAAGTCAATAAGGGCCTGTTGAACTGCGATTGTAGGGACGACTGCGATGGAGAAGAGGTCGGGAAAGCGGGCCGCGAAGGGGGCATCACCCGCCCATCGGTCAAACCAGAACATGGTCGCTGCTCCCGATCCAACCGAGATGGAAGTCCCAATGCGGAGGACGGGGAGCAGTTGGATGACCGACTGCCAGAACTGGGACCCACCCGACCGTTGGTAGAAGGCCAGAGGTTGGCCACGCAAGTATTTATTCCGGATGATGTCAAGCCACAGACCGCCCTGCCCTTGTGAGATGCGCCAGAGCCAGCGGGAAAGGAGGGCAATGTTCATGCGCTTCGAGCACATGATGCCAAGGCCTCCCTGCTCCCGGGGCTTGCAGATGTCGGGACAACTAACCATATGATACTTCTGCTTGTTATTGTCCCCAGCCCAATAGAAGCGAGATTGAATTTTAGCGATCTCGTGATGGAGGGTCTCGTGGAGGCTGTAGAAGCTCATAAGGAATAGGAGGAGACTAGAGAGTGAGGAGTTGATGAGAATCGTCCGAGCCGCCTTCGAGAGCCATCGACCTTGCCAAGGCTCCATGCGCGTTTGCAACTTGGTAACCGTAGGACGAAGGTCCGCCACAGTGAGCCGGGAGTCACTAATGGGCGTTTCCAGGTAGGTCGTTGGGAAGGAACCTAGGCGGCAATTGAGGCGGTTGGCAATGTCAAGGGCCCCAGCCGGAGAATAGCCCATCACCATTACATCACTCTTATCGAAGTTGATCTTAAGACCAGACATTTGTTGGAAGCAGAGGAGGAGGAATTTAAGGCTAGCGATATCCGAATCCGAGCCTTCGACCATGATGATGGTGTCGTCAGCGTACTGGAGCAAGGAGATGCCAGTGCCATCGGTCAAGTGGGGGGTGATCCCACGAATATGACTTGTTGCCTTAGCCTTGTCTAGGATGGCCACAAGGGCATCGACCACCATATTAAACAGGAACGAGGAAAATGGGTCACCCTGCCTCACCCCACAATACGTGGGGAAGTATGGGCCGATCTCCCAATTGATGTTGACGGCTGTGCGCCCACACGAGACCATCTGCATAATCCGTGTCACCCAACGGTCATTGAAGCCTTTTCGCAGGAGAACTTCCCGAAGGAAGGGCCAGCTAACCGTGTCATAGGCCTTATGGAAATCGGTCTTCAGGAAAACCGCCTTGAGGTGCTTGGAGCGGACTTCATGAAGGACTTCGTGAAGGACCAACACCCCATCCAGAATATAACGGCCTTGGATGAAAGCCGATTGGTTGGGGTGGGTAATATGGTCCGCGAGCAGGGTCACCCTATTGGTGTACCCTTTAGCCAGAATCCGGAAGATCACATTAATCACCGTGATTGGGCGGAACTGACGGATGTCAGAAGCACCAGGAACCTTTTGCCGAGTCCATTTCATCAGGACCTTGGCAGTTATGATCTTTTACAGATGAAGTTTATGTATCTACCGAGTTTGATTCGAACTTGAACTCGGCAATAAGAAGATACTCAGCAAACTTCTCATTTTGATTAGCGTCTGCAAAAAAGGACTCGACAAAAGAAAGAAACTCGGCAGTGCCTCACGTTCGCCTCAAGATAAAAACTCGGCAAAGTATGACACGTGGGCCCCATAGACGAGCAGGCAACGGAGACCTGACGGCCGTCCATGTTGCCCGATTTCGGCTAAAGGAAACTCAGCAACTATTTTCCATTTTCTTTTTTTAGAATGACCGGGGTCATGGCTTTCTCAAGCACCCGGGGAAAAACACCCGGCAAAGTGCCTATGACCCGTAAGTAAAATCAAGCTCAAATTTTGCACCATCTGAGTTGGTTTGCTATTTTTAAAATTAATTTATTTTCTGGACATTTAAAATGAAAGAACGCACTTTGGTTAGAAATAACGTGGAAGCGAGCTCCGAAGAGAATAAGACGTGGCATGGCTTCTTTATAGGACCCTTATAGGGTGCGGTAAAAATTTGAGGGTGTTACAGCAAAACCTTGATGCATTTCATGTACAAATTGAACACTCTTTGCCAAAGTATCATTGTTTCCAAATGAAAACCACCACCTACCAAACAAAACTCAATTTTTTTACATCATTTATCATTCCAACTTTTTTTGTGCTACCATTGGAAGTAGCATGCTCAAAATTTGAGGACTTTTAGAGTTGGTCTGCTAAAAGCACATTAATTAATTTTTGGGCCATTAAAGAGGGCAAAAAGGTTTTCGGTTCAAAATAGTGTGCAAACTAGCTCTGAACTGGATGAAAGTTGGCAAGGTGTCTTGATATGAACCCTGTAGGATTTAATAAAATTTTGAGAGCTTTACGGCCAAAACTTAATGTACTTTGTATACAAACTAGACACTCTTTGGTGATGTATTGTAATTTCGAACAAAAACCACCGCGTATTGCACACTACTCAATTTTTATACTACTTCCATTCCCTTATAGAGGGCCACTATGGAAAAAAATACATTTTGCACCTATACAACGCCACTAACAGTAATCGAGACAAAAATTAATGATGTTTTCTCGTACTAGCAACTTGTTTAATACTTGCATGTATATAGTCATAATGACACTGAGCTACTTCCTTCTCATTTCTTTCTTGCATGCATGTGACGTATTAATGATTCCGGTTAACGAAAAGAAAAATTTGCTTCCAAAGCAGTAATTAAATTTTACCTTAGTATCTGTAATATGAGTTTGTGACTTTGTATAAGGGAATGGATGGAGTACATCAATTTCAGTTCAAACTTTTTCTATGTTAATGCACACTGTCGGAAGTGCCATGCTCAAATTTTAGACTATTTTTAGTTTATTATATATTTTTCCACCATTTTTTTTACTTACTACATGTGTCGCGGGTGGTCGAGTATGCCGGCCATTGCTAACTTTTGGAAATTGGTGAGGGTCACCAAAATATTGCCGGCGGGCAACCTTTCTGCCCACTACTTCTTTATCTCACGGCTAAATTTGTAAACAAATTACGATTGGCGTGTGGTAAGTTGCGCCCATCACTACTGTCCACCACTACAACACGGTGGTTAATTAGAGGCGTCATGATGGTGGCATTTTCTAAAATGCATTGTTACTTGCAGTCCGGAGGCGTTTTCAGAAATTGCCTTAAAAGAGCAAAGTATTTCAGGCGTTTTAGAAGAACGCCTCAAAACCGAGATGCAACAGTGGCAAAACTACAAAACGCCGTGGTTCCGTCCTACATACAGAGACGCATTAGCAGAACGCCGTGGATCCTTTTGGCGGCATTTTGAATCGGGCCTCCCTGTATTAGATTTTAGAAGGCGTTTCGACGAATGGTATAGGCGTAGGTTGGCTGTTGCAGCGGTGGCTGCGCAAAGGGACGGTCGCTCAGGGCGACGAGCAGCTGCAGGCTGGCCTGTAGAGCGGCTGGTGTGTTACGGCAGGCCAGTGACTGAGCTGCTGCGGCTTATGTCGTGAGGGCAGCCGGCGGCCGAGCTGCTGCGGCGCCCATGCATGAGAAAGACGCTGATGCGCGTGACTCAAACTCAATCCTGAATAAGCCGACTTCAAGTCGAAACAATTCTCGTGCGTGAGCTCACAGTGAATCAGTTTAGTCCCACACGGCTTACCGAGTAAGAGTTGGACCTACTTAAAACTAGGAAGCATCTTTACTATTTAAAGATGACAGCAACTGCCTTTCAAAAAAAAGATGAAAGCTGCTGGTTACTTTACTCAAGCGTCTAGGGAGCGGCCGTTGGCTCCCTAGGGGTCCTAAGCGGCATTCTAGATATGGTAAGTTTCTGTCCCCCCACCCAATCCAAAAGTAAAGAAAGGGAGATGGCAACCCCCCACGCGCCCGAAAACCACCTGGTCCCCAGCGCGCGCCCAAACTTTTGCAATATAATGCACATAAAACCCTAGGAACACACGAACATGGAATTGCATATTGTGCAAATTTTGTGTTGGTTGCGACCAACTATTTCAGGTAATCCACCCAATTTTGTTTCATATTGTGCAACTCACACACAGATACAAGAGACAAACAAACATGATATCTAAAATGCAGTAAAGTTCTAGTTCAACAGACAAAGAATGACTAAAGAAACTAAAAAAGACATAGTAGCAGATTGCTTCTTGGTGATCACTTCTTCTGTGCAAAATTTGTTTGTTAGAAGCTCATCCATCTAGCACCTGATTGGCAGACAAAACCAAAAGAAAAAGAAGATGTGTTACTACTTGTAAAATTGTTGATGCATGAAAAAACAAAAACTTCATGAAAAGAGATGGGACCCCATGTTGTATGCCATCTTGGCGAAAATTGGAAAAAAAAAACTTCATGACAAAATGTAATATAACAACAAAAACCAGTGCCCATCATGTGTGTTATTTGTGCAACTTGTGTGTGCATTTGTGCAACTAATTAGACCCATGTATGCAACCGAGAGAATTTACTTGGATGTTTAGTTTGATAAAAAAAGTGCTGCCAAAGTTTGATTTGATTGTTTCGAACTCATGTTGATTTTTTTGTTTGTTACCCTTCCACTACCTTTGAGAGAAAAAGGTATAAGCATCTGTGCAACTAGCATGGGTTATTGTGACAGACTGGAATGCCTAGTCGTGCAACTACCAGAACAAACATGTGCTAAGGAAAAAACATGAGAGATGTATTCAAAAATAAAAGAAGGGTAGCAAAAAGGTTTACTCACTTGTAGCTTGCCAAAACACACCAGATGCCTTTAGGTCCATCTTAATGACTCTAGCGATTAGATTGCTATGCCATGCCATTGGTTGGATGGGGCAAATTGCTTGCACACACGTCTAATTGAAATAATTAAGACAAGAAACGTGTTTGATCTGTCTACTTGAAATAGTGAGTTTTAAAAGATGACCACTAATATCAGGTTCATGTGCAACTATGCCTTATATGGATGCTAACTACTATAAGGTTCATGTGCAACTACAAACTGTAGGGGTGCCAACTTGAATCATTTTCGTGTACGAAAAAGTAACTAACATGGTATATGGAGCCAACTACTATGAGG
This sequence comes from Triticum dicoccoides, assembly GCF_002162155.2. Taxonomy (NCBI): domain Eukaryota; kingdom Viridiplantae; phylum Streptophyta; class Magnoliopsida; order Poales; family Poaceae; genus Triticum; species Triticum dicoccoides. The sequence goes on from NC_041382.1 coordinate 28,226,874, forward strand.
TTCGTGTGCAACTATAACTGCTAGAGATGCCAAAAAAATGTGACTGAAGAAACAAGATAATTAAACTGCCGACTAAGTATGGTCGCATTGTGCAACTTTCTCATGCTCATATCCAACTAGGGATACTAGAATGGCCAAATAGTACTACAAAAATGACCAAATTGGATAAACTGCAGGCACTGAAATTCGATGTCATGCGTCTCTCTTACTGATGCCCTGCTATTTCAAGTACTAGTTACGCAAACCTACTATTGACAGAAAATCATGTACATAAAATTGGAAAAAGAAATATAAATATCAACAATGGCTCGTGTGAATCACTCACAAACAATCCGTGGTATGCAACTTCTACATAAATTAATTACAATCACTAGAGGAATTACATTTAGTCACAGCCACGAAAAAAAAGAAATAAAATCATGTAGCATATGAAAAAATGCAAAAAATCTTCATTGGGAACAAGTGTATCATATAATGGGCAAAATGCCATCGATTACTTAGTTAACAACGAGAGCAGACCAACTGAGCATCTGTGTGGTATGCAACTTATACTGATTCTTGACGCAACTACTAAAAAAGTGTGTGCAATTAGACAACAATGCAAGCCAAATGAGCATACATGTCTGTGCAAAAATACACCCCAGACCGAACATGCTTTGTGTAGTGCAGTCGACTACCTAGAGGTTCATGTGCAACTACAGAACCTGACTGCCAACTAGGTACTACTCTGCCTGCAACTTCATGTTGGGGCACGTAGTAATTTCAAAAAAATTCCTACGCACACGCAAGATCATGATGATGCATAGCAACGAGAGGGAAGAGTATTGTCCACGTACCCTCGTAGACTGTAAGCGGAAGCGTTATGAGAACGCGGTTGATGTAGTCAAACGTCTTCACGATCCGACCGATCCAAGTACCGAACGCACGGCTCCTCCGAGTTCAGCACACATTTAGCTCGATGACGTCCCACGAACTTTGATCCAGCAGAGCTTCACAGGAGAGTTCCTACAGCACGACGGCGTGATGACGGTGATGCTATTGCTACCGACGCAGGGCTTCGCCAAAGCACCGCTATGATATGATCGAGGTGGATTATGATGGAGGGAGACACCACACACGACTAAGGGATCAATGATCAACTTATGTGTTCTAGGGTGCCCCTGCCCCCGTATATAAAGGAGTAAGGGGGGAGGCTGGCCGACCCCTGTAGGGCACGCCAGGAGGATAAGTCCTCCTCCTAGTAGGAGTAGGACTCCCCTTTCCTACTCCTACTAGGAGGAGGAAAGGAAGGGGAAGGGGAGAAGGAAGGAGACGAAGAAAAGGAGGAAAGGGGGGCCGACCCCCTAGTTCAATTCGGTTTGGGCTAGGGCCTCTGCGCGCCCTGCCTCGTCTATTCCACCACTTGGCCCATGAGGCACAATACTTCTTCCCCGTATTCCCGTAACTCCTCGGTACTCTGAAAAATACCCTAATCACTCGGAACCTTTCCGATATCCGAATATAGTCGTCCAATATATCGATCTTTATGTCTCGACCATTTCGAGACTCGTCGTCATGTCCCCGATCTCATATGGGACTCCGAACTACCTTCGGTACATCAAATCACTTAAACTCATAATACCGATCGTCACCGAATGTTAAGCGTGCGGATCCTACGAGTTCGAGAACTATGTAGACATGACCGAGACTCATCTCCGGTAAATAACCAATAGCGGAACCTGGATGCTCATATTGGTTCCTACATATTCTACGAAGATCATTATCGGTCAAACCGCATAACAACATACGTTGTTCCCTTTGTCATCGGCATGTTACTTGCCCGAGATTCGATCATCGGTATCTCAATACCTAGTTAAATCTCGTTACCGGCAAGTCTCTTTACTCGTTTCCGTAATGCACTATCCCACAACTAACTCATTAGTTGCATTGCTTGCCAGGCTTATAGTGATGTGCATTACCGGGAGGGACCAGAGATACTCTCCGACAATCGGAGTGATAAATCCTAATCTCGATCTATGCCAACTCAACAAGTACCATCGGAGACACCTGTAGAGCACCTTTGTAATCACCCAGTTACGTTGTGACGTTTGGTAGCACATAAAGTGTTCCTCCGGTAATCGGGAGTTGCATAATCTCATAGTCATAGGAACATGTATAAGTCATGAAGAAAGCAGTAGCAACAAACTAAACGATCATCGTGCTAAGCTAACAGAATGGGTCAAGTCAATCACATCATTCTCTAATGATGTGATCCCGTTAATCAAATGACAACTCATGTCTATGGCTAGGAAACTTAATCATGTTTGATTCAACGAGCTAATCAAGTAGAGACAAACTAGTGACACTATGTTTGTCTATGTATTCACACATGTACTAAGTTTTCGGTTAATACAATTCTAGCATGAATAGTAAACATTTATCATGATATAAGGACATATAAATAATAACTTTATTATTGCCTCTAGGGCATATTTCTTTTAGTCTTCCACTTGCACTAGAGTCAATAATCTAGTTCATATCATCATGTGATTTAACAACAATAGTTCACATCTTTATGTGATTAGTTCACATCTCCGTGTGACTAACACCCAAAGGGTTTACTAGAGTCAATAATCTTGTTCACATCTGTATGTGATTAACACCCAAAGAGTGATCATGTATTGTTTGTGAGAGAAATTTAGTCAACGAGTCTGCCATATTCAGAGCCCTATGTATTTTGCAAATTTTCTATGTCTACAATGCTTTGCACGGAGCTACTCTAGCTAATTGCTCCCACTTTCAATATGTATCTAGATTGAGACTTATAGTCATCCAGATCGGTGTCAAAGCTTGCATCGACGTAACTCTTTACGACGAACTCTTTATCACCTCCATAACCGAGAAACATTTTCTTATTCCACTAAGGATTTTTTTGACCGCTGTCCAGTTATCCACTCCTGGATCACTATTGTAACCTCTGGCCAAACTTATGGTGAGGTACACAATAGGTCTGGTGCACATCATAACATACTTTGTAGAACCTATGACTGAGGCATATGGAATGGCTTTTCATTCTCTTTCTATTTTCTACCATGGTCGGGTTTTGAGTCTTAACTTCTGACCTTGCAACATAGGCAAGAACTTCTTCTTTGGTTGTCCCATTTTGAACTACTTCAAAATCTTGTCAAGGTATGTACTCATTGAAAATATATCAAGTGTCTTGATCTATCTCTATAGATCTTGATGCTCAATATGTAAGCAGTTTCATCAAGGTCTTTCTTTGAAAAACTCTTTTCAAACACTCCTTTATGCTTTCCAGAAAATTCTACATTATTTCCGATCAACAATATGTCATTCACATATACTTATCAGAAATGTTGTAGTGCTCCCACTCACTTTCTTGTAAATACAGGCTTCACTGCAAGTCTTCATAAAACCATATGCTTTGATGACTTTATCAAAGCATATATTCCAACTCCGAGATGCTTGCACCAATCCATAGATGGATCACCGGAGCTTGCTCACTTTGTTAGCACCTTTAGTTTCTACAAAACCTTCTGGTTGCATCATATACAACTTCTTCTTTAAGAAATCCATTAAGGAATGCAGTTTTGACATTCATTTGCCAGATTTCATAAAATGCGGCAACTGCTAACATGATTCAGGCAGACTTTTAAGCATCGATACGAGTGAGAAAATCTCATCGTAGTTAACACCTTGAACTTGTCGAAAACATTTTGTGACAATTCGAGATTTGTATATAGTAACACTACTATCAGTGTCCGTCTTCGTCTTGAAGATCCATATATTCTCAATGACTCACCGATCATCGGGCAAGTCAATCAAAGTCCATACTTTATTCTCATACATGGATCCCATCTCAGATTTCATGGCCTCAAGCCATTTCGCGGAATCTGGGCTCATCATCGCTTCCTCATAGTTCGTAGGTTCGTCATGGTCTAGTAACCTGATTTCCAGAAAGGATTACCGTACCACTCTGGTGCGGACCATACTCTGCTTGTCCTACGAGGTTCGGTAGTAACTTGATCTGAAGTTTCATGATCATCATCATTAGATTCCTCACTAATTGGTGTAGAGATCACTAGAACTGATTTTTGTGATGAACTACTTTCCAATTTGGGAGAAGGTACTATTACCTCATCAAGTTCTACATTCCTCCCACTCACTTCTTTCGAGAGAAACTTCTTCTCTAGAAAGGATCCACTCTTTAGCAACAAATATATTGCCTTTCGGATCTGTGATAGAAGGTGTACCCAACAGTTTCTTTTGGGTATCCTATGAATACGCACTTTTCCGATTTAGGTTTGTGCTTATCAGGCTGAAACTTTTTCATATAAGCATCATAACCCTATACTTTAAGAAACAACAACTTTGGTTTCATACTAAACCATAGTTCATACAGTGTCGTCTCAATGGATTTAGATGATGCCCTTTTTTTAACGTGAATGTACCTGTCTCTAATGCATAACCCCACAAACGATAGTGGTAAATCGGTAAGAGAAATCATAGATTGCACTATATCCAATAAAGGGCGGTTATGATGTTCGGACACACCATTATGCTGTGGTATTCCAGGTGACACAAATTTGTGAAACTATTCCACATTGTTTTAATTGAAGACCAAACTCGTAACTCAAATATTCGTCTCTGCGATTAGATCATAGAAACTTTATTTTCTTGTTACGATGATTTTCTACTTCACTCTGAAATTCTTTGAACTTTTCAAATGTTTCAGACTTATGTTTCATCAAGTAGATATACCCGTATCTGCTCAAATCATCTGTGAAGATCAGAAAATAATGATACCCGCCGCGAGCCTCAACACTCATCGGATTGCATACATCAGTATGTATTATTTCCAATAAGTCAGTTGCTTGCTCCATTGTTCCGGAGAAAGGAGTTTTAGTCATCATGCCCATGAGGCATGGTTCGCAAGCATCAAATGATTCATAATTAAGTGATTCCAAAAGCCCATCAGCATGGAGTTTTTTCATGCGCTTTACACCAATATGACCTAAACGACAGTGCCACATATAAGTTGCACTATTCTTATTAACTTCGCATCTTTTCGCTTCAATATTATGAATATGTGTATTACTACGATCGACATTCAATAAAGCATTCACCTTGGGTGTATGACCTCAGAAGGTTTTATTCATGTAAACAAAATATCAATTACCATTGACTTAAATGAATAATTGTATTGCAATAAACATGATCCAATCATATTATGCTCTACGCAAACACCAAACAACATTTATTTTAGGTTCAACACTAATCCCGAAGGTAAAGAGTGTGTGCGATGGTGATCTTATCAACCTTCGAATCACTTTCAACTCACATCATCACCTCGCCCTTAACTAGTCTCTGTTTGTTTTGCAACTCTCGTTTCGAGTTACTACTCTTAGTAAATGAACTAGTATCAAATACCGATGTGTTGTTATAAACACTAGTAAAGTACACATCAATAACATGTATATCAAATATATACTTTTGTTCACTTTTCCATCCTTCTTATCCGCCAAGTATCTAGGGCAGTTCCACTTGCATTGACCATTTCCTTTGTAGTAGAACCACTCAGTTCCAGGCTTGGGTCTAGCTTTGCGCTTCTTCATGGGAGCAGCAACTTGCTTGCTATTCTTCTTTGAAGTTCCTCCTTCTTTCCCTTTGCCCGTTTTCTTGAAACTAGTGGGCTTGTTAACCATCAACACTTGATGCTATTTCTTGATTTCTACCTTCGCCAATTTCCGCATCGCGAAGAGCTTGGGAGTTACTTTCGTTATCCCTTGCATATTACAGTTCATCACTAAATTTGTCAATTACTATCTAATCTAGAAGATTAACCCCCACTTGATTTAAGCAATTGTAGTACCCAGACAATCTGAGCACATGCTCACTAGTTGAGCTATTCTCCTTCATCTTGTAGGCAAAGTACTGTCAGAGGTCTTCTACCTCTCGACACGGGCATGAGTATGAAATACCAATTTCAACTCTTAGAACATCTTATATGCTCTGTGGTGTTCAAAACCTTTTTGAAGTCCCGGTTCTAAGCCATAAAGCATGGTGCATTAAACTATCAAGTAGTCATCATACCGAGCTTTACCAAATGTTCATAACGTCTATATCTGCTCCTACAATAGGTCCGTCACCTAGCGGTGCATCAAGGACATAATTCTTCTGTGCAGTAATGAGGATAATCCTCAGATCACGGACCTAGTCCGCATCATTGCTACTATCATCTTTCAACATAATTTTTCACTAGGAACATATAAAAAACAAACGGGGAGCTACATCGCGAGCTATTGATCTACAACATAGTTATGCAAATACTATCAGGACTAAGTTCATGATAAATTAAAGTTCAATTGATCATATTACTTAAGAACTCCCACTTAGATAGACATCCCTCTAGTCATCTAAATGATCACATGATCCAAATCAACTAAACCATGTCCGATCATCACGTGAGATGGAGTAGTTTTCAATGGTGAACATCACTATGTTGATCATATCTACTATATGATTCACGCTCGACCTTTCGATCTCAGTGTTCCGAGGCCATATCTTCATATGCTAGGCTCGTCAAGTTTAACCCGAGTATTTTTGCGCGTGCAAAACTGGCTTGCACCCATTGTATGTGAACGTAGAGCTTATCACACCCGATCATCACGTGGTGTCTCGGCACGACGAACTTTGGCAACGGTGCATACTCAGGGAGAACACTTGTACCTTGAAATTTAGTGAGAGATCATCTTATAATGCTACCGTCAATCAAGCAGAATAAGATTCATACACTACAAGGATCCGGGTCTATTGCAACAAAATCGTTTGTTGTAATACATGATTTTTCGTGGCGATAAGTACCTATTGCCACGAAACGACATTCGTTGGCAGCCGTTGCGACTGGACACATGGTAATAGGTTATTGCCACGAAAAAGCAATTGTGGCAATAAAGCGTGCTATTGCAACATCCATGCGGGAAGTTTCCACATGTTTTCCCGTGGCAACACTCACCTAATGCCACAATTTGGTTTGTGGAGATAGCTTTAATGCAACATGTAACGAATCGTGGCAACCGATATCTCGTAGCGATAGACACTTGTGGCAACAATCTATGGCAACGACGGCCGTTTCGTGGCGCACTACTCTTCTGTGGTAATAGTCAATGCTAGCAATAAACTATGACCACAATCCTTGTTTTTGTGGCATTTGGCATGTTGCCACGACCCACCACACTTGTGGCAATAAACTATGGCAACAATCCTTGTTTTCCTGGCATTAGACATGTTGCCACGACCCACTGCACTTGTGGCATTAACTTATGGCAACAAATATTCTAGTCGTCATAACAGGAAACTGCAACATACTTGTTTTGGTGGTGATAAATAGGTATCACAACAGGTAAAATCTTTGTAGCAAGAAACTATTGCGACAATTTAAAATTTTCGTGGCAATACTCTATTTCAACAAAACTTACTTTGGTGGCGCCAAACAGTTATTGCATCGCGCAAAAAATAGTGGTGCCAAACCATTGCGACAATATAAAGTTCTCTGTTGCAGCATCCTTGTGCAACAAAACAGGTAGGCATAGCGACTGAGATATGATGCAACACTATATTTGTAGTGGTGCTAGCATGTGGCAACCGAAAGTGTGTTCTGGTAACAGCCTATTGCAACCGTAAAAAAATACAGCTTTCAATTACAATATTCAAAACCATACATATAATATGTAAAATCATAATTCTCATAGCAAATATCAATCAAATGAAACTCAAATGTAATTTAGCCATCCTAATTAACCGCGAAGACTAAACTGTCCGTGATCTAGAGTCCAGTCCAGCTAGTTCTTTGGATCCTGCAATCAAGAAATAACAAAAATCTAGTTAATGAGTTGAACATAACATACAACAACTATCACTAAACTAACTGGACTAATACTGTGTCATCAAGCATGTAATTCAGGGATCAGAATAATTATACAAGTGTAAATGTGTAAAGCATAAGCACAAGTACATCTACTAAAAGCTTCTCCTTTGAGAAAAAACATTGCTTTATAACTTAACGGTGCTGGGCTGAATCACCCAAAGCACAGGCAGCCACAAGGGCCGGTACACCGGCCTCCCATTCCTCATAGTTTTTAGGTCCGCACATCCTGCCAAGACTAGTAAGCTCATGAGCAGCAGAGTTTGCCAAGCAACGACATACATTTATTTCATAATAAGAAAACCATAATTTGAGTTGGTACTTGGTATCCTCAATAACAGCAGCATAGGCCGACGAGTCCACCTTATTGATATTCAGTGCTTCCACCAGGAGTTGCTAGTCCATTTAAAAAACGACCCTCACGACCCACATATCAGTGGCAAGAGATATTGCATGGGACATTGCAATGGAGTCCGCAGTGAAGGCATCACGCCCATGCTCATGACATCCTGCTCGTGCATACAGAACAATTATACAAGTGTAAATGTCTAAAGCAATTTAACCCACACCAAGATTCTATGCATTATAGCAAATGCTAAACAATTTACCAGATGTGGGTTGTCCACGTTGGTTTTTGTATGATGTTATACTTTCCATCCTTGTTAAGAGAACAAAGTCTTTCTTTCCTGCACACAAAAGCAATCATGAGACTTAGCATTAACAAAGCATTGATGTTGTGCACCGTTCAGATAGGTGATTATGATGTAAGGATGTTGTGTACCAGGAGCATCGTCCTTAAAATTCATCATTGTGCCCTTGTGTAAGTAAAGCAGCCATAAAATTTTGAGTCAATTTAAGAAAAAACGCAATACGTAAAGCAGGCATAAAATCAAATCAGTTTAACAAAAAAAATAAAAGTATGAACTATTTATCCGTCTGTTTGAAAACTGCCAGGCTCCTATGCTTACAGACCATGGTAAAGTGAAATCTGAAGTAGAGCTAATTAGAAATGATCATACATATCCCTCTTAAACTTTCTTGGTACAACCAGTTATGTTCCAAGGTCACTATTCTCTTAATGGTAGAGATTTATCCAAGCATTCTTTTGTTAAAATTCTACAAAATTGAGAAGCTGAAGATATTGGAGAAAGATTAATTCCTGAACATATTGAAGAAGCTAAAGATATTGTACTGAGTGTGCACCCAAATAGTGCGGTACAGCAAAAGATGATCTATTTCTTCCATGCATAAGGAAAAAGGATGGTTCCTTGACTACTAAATTGTTGGTTTATGTTCGGCAAAAGTTGCCACCATGACACTTTCTAAGCTAGATGCCGCAATGCCCACAATGCATTTTCTTGTGTATATTTAAAAAGTCTCAACATGCTTGGTTTTAGGAGTATGTATATATGTATATAATGCATCAAATAAAATCAGTCTTGTTCAGTTGTTCTGTTTAAGCAATTGCCAAGGGGAAAGGAAACCAGCCATGATGATTGAATACATTGTCCTAAAATCAGCTGGTACAAATGATATTCAGGTGAATAACAGGATCATATTCTCTCCATGAGGCAAATAAATTGTATTAATGTAATATGCTATCAAACTCCAGCAAAGGGCCAACTTCGAAAATAACTATTTCTAGTCAGGTTCAGATGGTACAAAGCAACAATCTCTTAGGCAGTAACTAATGGAACAGTGGGATGATTTCATTAAATTACTAACTTGTAGCAACATGGCAACCTATATAAAAACATGCAGATGGATGATGGAGCAACTCTGCGAAAGGGTCTAGAAACCTTAATTTGATTCCGAGGTCAATCTACCATATTCAAATGTTAGAAATAGGACAGAACTATCCAGGAGAATATACTGTGAAAGGCACTATTTATCCCTTTGAAGGAAGAGTATGATGAGATAGTACATGGTTATCAAGATTAGCTTTTCAAATGACTGCAGACGTTCCTAGTTGACATAAAAAAGCTGGAGAGACTGAATCATACTAACAGCATCTATGCAATCTAGGGTATGAATCAGAGATTCCTCGTACGTATGTAAATAACTAACACATAGGGCATAAGGCAGAGGATGTTTTTTTACTCTACCGGGACACACCTCCGTGGTCCTACTGGACTATATTTCTTGAAGTAGTGCCCATGGTTTGGGGTTCAGTTTGATCTGAATATGTATCTACACATATGCAAATAGAATGGGGTGTGGGATGGATGGATCGGAAGAGAAGAGACGAGACCTTGGAAGAGCAGCCGTCCCCGTCCAGTCCAAGACCTTGGATTGGGAGGAAGCTCCATGGCCATGGCGGAGCAGAAGCATCTCCTACTAGGCCCTTGACACACGGGCACGGCCGCGGTCGTCGGAGGCGCGCGAGCCCTGGGCGACCGTGGCAGATGGATCTGGCCGCCACTCGATCTGGTGGTTCGATCTTCCTGCGTCTCTTCTCTTCTCTTTTCTTCTGGGGAGGAGAGGGGAGGGGACAGGGCGGGGGCATGGGCGGAGGCGAGGTCTGAGCATGGGTGGCGGCGCGTCGAGGGGGAGCTCGTGGGGGAGGGGGATTTGAGCCCGAGCAGGCATTATCACGGCGTTCAACACCGAGGTGGTGTCGTGCTTGGTCCAGACACAAGATTGATTGGCAAGGAGAACTCCGTCGGCGCCGTCGCCAGACCGAATCGCTGCCGCCGCCGGCATGGCCAAGGATACGGAGACGCGGCCCACGTCGGCGGGCACAGAGGATAGCGAGGAGGTCGAGATCGGGGAGGACTGGAGGTTATAGGAAGGGAGGAGATCGGGAGGAATAACCTGACTCAACTGTGGTGCGATGTGTTGACGCCGGCAGCACAGAGGAACCGGGGACGAGAGGTCAGATCCAATCGCCCGTGAAGACGCCGTGGAAGTTAACTAGCGGGATGGTTAAATATATGCGATTTTTTTGGTGGGAACAAAGACCCTAATTTGGGACCTTTTAGCGGGAGGTTAAAAATATTGGCGTAAACAACACATCACACCTAAATTAGTGGTGGGAAAGTAATTTTTTTTAAAGTAATTATTTTTGGAGGGAATTTTCTACATTGTAAATATATTTTGAGATGATGGGAATACTAAAATTTGTTTGTAAAAAGTTACATCGTGGTGAAAAACCACCAAATCGGATAATTGTGAAGGGGCGATCCGGCGCCCTTCCCTGTAACGTTCTCGTCGTTGATATTTGTATAGTCGTCGCTATTTCAGGAAGCCAATTAATGAATGAAAAAGAGTTTTCCTGTTTAGGCCTCTTTTGGTTCATAGGATAGGATTATCATAGGAATAGAAATCTTGTAGGAAATGAGATGACATGTATCTCAAATCCTATGAGTAGGAATAGGAAACAAGATGTCATTTGGTTGACACCAAAGGAATTTTTCCATTAAGTCTAGGCTCTTTTTTATTTTCCTATGAAATGTGGAGGATAGGAACCAATCCTATATAGGAATAGGAATCCATTCCTATGAACCAAAGGGCTCTAAAGGAAAAAATCCTACAAGAATCCTATCCTCTAAAATTCCTATGAAATTCCTCTAAACCAAAGGAGGCCTTATAGTGTAAAACAATCATCACATACATTGAAGAAACCGATACAAACGGACGCCACACACACCCCAAGACAAGATACACGAATGCAGGGCACCGTCACACAACCTCAACGACTACCAAACACCTATAAGATGTGCAAAAAAGAGATCTGTTTAGAGCCGACGGAGACCACTAGCACGAGGAGCGATCATTTTGGAAGATGTGTGACGGATATGCCAGACCGAGGACTCCAAGACAATGCCTCCAGGAAGGGCATGACCACGAACGTCGCCACTGTTCGATCCGAAGATCAAGTTTTCACCCGGAGTAAGACAGAAGGCGTTGGAGGAACACGACGTCCGCAGACGCCTTCACCGTCAACCAGTGTGCACGGACTGGGTACCGAGGTGCTTCAACCCCTCCGCCGCAACCCCGGTCTGCCAACCACCCGTAGCCAATTAGGAAGGTGTTGTTTCATCGTGGATCTACACTTATGTTGGGATATGTCAAAAATTTGTGCCTTGGTCAACTGTTAGTCAAAGCAGCAAAAATTTGTCCAGTTATGAACTACATGTCACAGAAACCTCATGTGACCTTCACTTTAAAACTATTAGGTTATACTCTTGTCTCGAAACATAAATACTGTTGGGATGGGTTGGTGAGACGGTCGATCTATGCCAGTCTCGATCTCACATTTCGATCTTGAGATGGGGTGATCTCAGCATCTTTCACTTTACCGAACAATTCGTCGAGGGTTTTGTCCACATCAGAGTAGGTCCAACAAAATCATGTTGTTTTTGTTCAAACTATAAGCATAAAGATTCAATTGTGTAAATTAAACAACCCTGCATCGCGACACCTTTACCTGTCGGATCCGTCCTACATCGGATCCACATGCAAGGGGGCGAACGAGCCCTGTTGCCGCCGCCGCTGGCACGCTTCACCTAGTCACGCCCTCCAGCGACGGTAGGGGAGGGGATGAGCGGGAGGCGCGGCGCTCGAAGATCGTGATGTTGTTCTGCCGTCATGATGACATGATCTGGCTGATTGTTGATCCTCTCGATGCCGTCGTGATGGCATGACTACTTGTTAGGATCGTGGCAACATGATGTAAAAGCTATGCACTTGGACATTGCTTTTGCGTCTCAGATTTAAAGTGTTGCCTTATATTTTTGTTAAATGTGACGTCTTAGCTGTCAACTTGGACCTGGTTTACGTAAGTGTAAGCTAGTAGTAGCTGGTACGAATGAAGAATTTGTTTTGGTGCTGTGCATAAGTCAATCCGTGTGATTGTCTTTGCTGTTGCTCCTTGTTGGAGTATCATATGGAGTATGCAAGTTTCAAACTTTATAGTTGTGCATGTATAAATCTAAAATCCATGTTGACTCCGGCTCAGTCAGCTAGGAAGGGTGTTTAGCAGGAAGGGGGTGAAAAAGTAATTCCTTTTGGAGGAAATGTTCACAATAATTAAATAAATTGGAAAAAATTTATTTACCAAAACAGGATTTCCCCCTCTTTGTATTACAAAGCAACCAACACTGATAACATCGCAAATCCTAGAGCGAGCAGCACAACAAGCCCAAATGAAAAAAGAAAGAAAGAAGAAGAAACAAATGCCCAAGGGGCCCAGATTTGGGCCGAGCGGGCGCCGCCAGACCCCGTCGCCGCGCCACCACGCCACCAATGGCAACGCCGCCGCAGCTGATCTCCTGCGTGCCGCCAAGGCACACCACCGCCGCGTCGGAATGCCGCCGCCTAGGGACACCTCTTGGAGGCATGCCATCCCGCGCCGGAACACCACCTAGAGGGGAATGGCCAGGGCCACCTGCGTCGGCCGGGCCAGGCCCGGAGGCGGGCGCTAGCGACGGCGGTGGGGAGGGAGGGCTTGGGGAGACGGGGTCGGGGCGCTGCTGGTCACTAGAGAGAGGGAGGGGGTATGTGTGTCAACTGCCAATATATATATTTTAGCGAAATATGAGAATATATGCTGCTAAAATAATGTTACAAAAAATACGTATTTGTATGGGTGGTGTAGGACGTTGATACATGTCGATTGTTGGGCGTCATCATCTCCGGAGTGGATGGACAGAGAGCTCGGGAATGGAGCGCACGGGCTTGGAAGCTTTCGACGGAGTCGCCCCCAGAGTGGTGGGAGACGAGTTACCCTGAGCCTCGATAGTGGCGGGGAAGCTTCGATGGTAGGAATCGGACAACCAGGCGACTCTTCGGGACACGTCGACGATGAGGGGAAATTGGCTGGTGCTGGACCCCGGGTTGTACTTGACCGCGGGCCGCGGTCGTCATGCCGACATATGCTACCTACACTACTTAAGTAGGTAAAAATATGCAACCAAATTACTATATAAAAATCAGTTTAATTTAAAAAAATGCAAAAATAATGAGGCCATTTGGATTTGTGGTTTAAAAGTTGCAGATAATCAAAGTTTGGTCAAAGACTTGAAGGGCCACGTCGATCACATATTTCAGTGATATTTTTTTTCTCTGTGGACATATTTCAGTAATATACGTTATCTCACTTTAAAAAAAGTAATACTTCCTCCTTTCCAAAATCTTAGGCGCTTAACCTTTTTTTATTAAATCCCACAATATTAGTAGTAGGCGCATAAGCCTCCCAACCCGTGTTTTTCTGATGTACGGGTTGTTTCTGCTAACTATCGCTAGTACTAGATTCACCCGCCAAAACAAATTGCTAGGCGAACCAACCTGTGGTTGAGATGGTTAGGTGGACAGTGGTATTCCCAACCCACCAGGGTTCAAATCCTGGTGCTCGCATTATTCCTGGATTTATTTCAGGATTTCCGGCGATGCGCTTTCAGTGAGAGGAGACGTTCCCGTCGACGACGAGGCGCCTACGGTGACTTCATAAATCTCAAGATGATATGCCGGCTCAGTCTCTCGGAGGTGCTCATAGGGGTAGGATGTGCGTGTGTGCGTTCATAGGGATGAGTGTTCTGTCACGCCGGTTTCTGCTAACTATCGCTAGTACTGGAGTATATACGCTATCGGGGTCGCGCGATGTATCAGATGCGTGTTCCGGTGGGTTGCGCCACGCGAGATCTCCTCCCCCTTTCCTTCGATCCTTTTTTTCTGTTTGCTTCACTCCTTCGGTTCCGGTGGGTTGCGCCGCGCGAGATCTCCTCTTTCCTTTCCACGCGCCAGACCCTGGTCCTAAAAAAACCTACCCCATAGCGACCCGAGTCATACCTCGATCCCCTGTTCCACCACTGCGCGAGCCGAGCGCGGGCCACATCATGGCGGCGCGACGAAGCAGCCCACGCCGGCGCCTCCCAGCCGCTCACGTCTCCCTCTAACCTTGCTCTGCCACCCGCCGCTCGGCGCCTTTCGCCCGTCGGCCTCCTCCTCCTTGGATCTCGGCTGGTTGATCCTGCCCGTGGGCGCGTGGCTGGACTGCCCGACACCTCAACTCCGGCGCCAAACAGACCTGCCATCCTGCTCACCTGCCTGGAATTCCCGTGTGCTTCAGAGCAACGCCCTACAACAGCTCTCCCCTGGTCAGCCCCTCATGTTTCCCTCTGTATTTTTCATTGCAAGAGCAGCAAATTTAGATTCAAAATACATCACATGAGCATTAGTACTGCGCTATACATACAACATAAGAATGCTGATTTTAGTTTGAAAGTAGCAGACTAATTTTCCCTTGCTTGCTGTTTTATTGGTATGTAGAACCACACATTCGTGGAGGTCAGTAGCATAAAGGTGTGCTATGTTCTTGAGCATAAGTTAAACAATCTGGTTGTTAGTTTTCAGCGGTGAATATTCATACTGAAGCTCATGGTTACTTGTGCCGATATTTTGCCAGGAGATTATCATATTATCCCTGAATATTTGTATTGAAGATCACTTGTTGGATGCATTTTTAGATGGTCTTATGTCTGTAAATAGATATGCAAGAATATTGTTTCTCATGGAAAACTGTTCCTTTTTACTAGCTAGAATTAGACAGGGTAGTAAGACATAAGAGGTTAGTTGGTTGGTTTAATCAACTTTGAATTTATCAAGAGTGAAAATGTTAACCACCAGTATACGCACATGTCACTGAATACTAGCTGTCTGAATGTTATCTCCTGAATTTCAGTTATCTCTAAATATCACCAGTACATACTTGGCATCAGTCGGTGTACAAGTATACATAAATAACATCAGCACATGAATTTCACTATACCAATACTCTGAATCAGTGAAGAATCCCTGTGTTATCCAAAATCCATGTGTTATCGATGTCAATGAAATGACAGAAAAGACTTCCTATACATCCACATTCATTCAAGTATTTTCTATAGATCCACACTGATTCACGTGCAGCAAAAGAACTAGTATTTGTCTGTACATCCACATTCGTTCTGTTACAGCAAAACATCAGCAATTTCTCTGTCAAAAATCAGCAAAATATTCAGGTGAGCAGTTTTGGCGCATGGATGCAGCGCCGCTGCCGCTTGGTTTCCCTTGTTAGTGGGCAACGTCGTGTCGCCGTCGCATGGATGCAGCGCCGCAGCCGCTTGGTCTCACTCGCCTACTCGCGTGTGGGTGTAGCGCCGGGTCGCGGAGGACGCTACCGCCCGGAGGCATCACCATGGCGTCGGGTCGTAGCTGCGTGGGGCAAGCGCTGCACTGCCATCACATGTGGTTAGTACCAGACTGCGGTCGCGTCGGGGCGCTGCCGTGGCCTGCGGGTCGCCATAGCTAGGGGAGCGGCGCCGAAGTTAGTCAACATTGAATCGCCGTGGCGTCCAGGCCTCCCTCACGGCTGGAGAAAAAGCTGGAAGGGGATAATTTCATGTCACATGTACTACCATGTGACAGTAATACTATTTCTTGTTCCATCAACCAAATTTTGCTTTACAATGTATAGATAAATTTTGCTTTACCATGTGACACTAATACTTTTATGTATGTATCCCTATTGTCTTGTCCTATGATGCAGCTAGTGATGCTATTGACTAATGCAGCTACTAATGCAGATGTTGTGTTTTTTTAACAGGGCTGGCTTTACGGAGATAAGGCAAAAATGACACGAGATAAGAGCTGGATGGACAGGGAAAGAGATTTTGTTGAGTGGCAAACTGGAATGAAGGAGTTCATGAATTTTGCTTTTGATGGTGCTCACCCAGACTCAACAGCTCAATGCCCATGTAGGAGATGTTTCTATATTGTTCAGAAAAAGAAAAGGGATGTTCACGAACTTTTTTGATGGTTACCTACAAGTAGTATCCCTCCTGAAGTTTAATCTGATGTGAAATAGGTTCAAACAAGGCACCCCTGTATAGTGTCATCTGTTGTGGCAAATGAGAACAGAAGCTAGTGCCCATCACTAACAGTTTGGTGATGAAGAGAAGAGAAGAGTAGTTGCTGTTCTTTTAGTGATGTTGCTATTTTGACAGTGATGCTATGTACAAACTATTGCTATGAACTTGTGGTCTTTTAGTGTTGTCGCTCTTTTCATTACTTTGCCATCAACTTATGGTCTTTTGTGTGAACAATGTTTACAAGTATGGTTGCGGAAACTTGTGTGTTGTCATGTTGAAACATGAGTTATATATCTCGCTGAGATGATTTCTTATATCCTACTAAAATCTTGTGTCATATGTCCCTATATATATCTTGATGTAATGGTGTTGATCTGCTGATGAATTCTTGCTGGAAATTAGGCTGGGATACAACTGTTATGTTGCTCAATTGGTGGCTGAAGAGCTGTTTAAATGGAGTCTGGGAGTGTTTAAAACAGCTAGTACGCATCCTTGATAAATTTCTTTGTTTGACACATAATTTTATATGGAATCTCATTTTTTATCAATAGCACACATAAATACATACAATCACATCAAGCAAGATATAGAAAAATTAGGAAGAGAATGTGAGGATTTGTTGCTTAGTGCTCACGACTCACCTTTATGAGAAGGGCACTGAGCTTGCCGTCTTTTTGGTGTCGAGGACGACGTTGCTACCGGACAGTGGTGGATCCAGGACCTAGGCCGGAGAGGGCCTGGGCCTGGGGTGTGGTGATGAATTACTTCATCGATTGTAGCAAATTGCGCACTATAGAGGCACTGTAGCAGCCTGGGCCCTGGGTCCGCCCCTGCTACTGGAGGAGGTCACTAGGGCGAGTGGAGGAGACCCTGGTGGTGCAATAAACCCTAAAGTGAAGGGCGTCCGCGAGTGTGGGACGCTTCGCACGCGCGTAAGCTAGCGTTCCTCCAAGTTGTGGTGCCACTGATGTCCAATTTGCAAGATATGTGACTAAAATGCAACTTAGGTGCAAGTTGTGATGCCTAATGTGTTAATACCTCTATAAACTAGTACGCCCTGTTAATGAGATCCTGAGAAATAGTATAATAAATAAAGGAAAAAATCAGGAGCACTATAGAGAATATCGTTGCAATATCCTGCTCCTTTTTGGCAACACTAAATGATTGTTGCATCATGTTGTACATATTACCATGGATGCTGAATTTGTTGCAATATGTAATAGTTATTGCAACACAATGAAGGTGAGGCAAAAATTCATCCTATTACAACCAATACATGCTTTGTTGCAATATGAAGCCATGTTTTTGCAACAGTACCTATGACTAGCGCCACATGTCAGAATTGTTGCAATATATGTCTAAATATTACCACAAAGATGAACTTTGTTGCAATACCTAGCCTTTATTGCAACAAGATGACCAAGTCACGCAACAGGACGGAACTATCGCAATATCACTACCATATTACAACGCTGATGCATCTTGTGGCAATACATGGCTTCTATTGCAACAAAATGAGTACTTAGCGCGACGAAACAAAATTGTAGCAATATGTAGAGCCTATTACCACAAATTGGAATTTTGTGGTAATATAGCTTTTTATTGCAACAAAAGATAGTTGTAGCAATAATTTTTGTTGCAATAGACCGGAATCCTTGTAGTGATAAAGGATAAACATCACATGCAATCAAAATATGTGACATGATATGGCCATGATCATCTTGCGCCTTTGATCTCCATCTCCAAAGTACCGTCATGATCTCTATCATCACCGGCATGACACCATGATCTCCATAATCTTGATCTCTATCAATGTGTCGCCAACTATTGCTTTTGCAACTATTGTTCTCGCATAGCGATAAAGTAAAGCAATTACATGGCACTTGCATCTTATGCAATAAATAGGCAACCATAAGGCTTCTGCCAGTTGCCGATAACTTTAACAAAACATGATCATCTCATACAATAATTTATATCTCATCATGTCTTGACCATATCACATCACAACATGCCCTGCAAAAACAAGTTAGACGCCCTCTACTTTGTTATTGCATGTTTTTACGTGGCTGCTATGGGCTAAGTAAGAATCGTTCTTACCTACACATCAAAAACCACAATGCGGTATAGTGATTGCTTTTTGATCTTCAGAAAGAACCATGTTCATTGAATCCGATTCAACTAAAGCTGGAGAAACAGACACCCACTAGCCACCTGTGTGCGAAGCACGTCACTAGAACCGGTCTCGCGTAAGCGTATGCGTAATGTCAGTCTATACCGCTTCATCCAACAATGCCGCTGAATGAAGAATCAACTAGTGACGGCAAGCAATATGTATGTACCCACGCCTGATGACCCACAAGTATAGGGGATCTATCATAGTCCTTTTGATATGTAAGAGTGTTGAACCCAACGAGGAGCAGAAGGAAATGATAAGCTATTTTCAGCAAGGTATTCTCTGCAAGCACTGAAATTATAGGTAACAGATAGTTTTGTGATAAGATAATTGGTAACGAGCAACAAGTAACAAAAGTAAATAAAGTGCAGCAAGGTGGACCAATCCTTTTTGTAGCAAAGGACAAGCCTGGAAAAACTCTTATATGATGTAAAGCGCTCCTGAGGACACATGGGAATATCGTCAAGCTAGTTTTCATCACGATCATATGATTCACGTTCGGTACTTTGATAATTTGGTATGTGGGTGGACCGGTGCTTGGGTGCTGTCCTTACTTGGACAAGCATCTCACTTATGATTAACCTCTATTGCAAGCATCCGCAACTACAACAAAAGTATTAAGGTACACCTAACCATAGCATGAAACATATGGATCCAAGTCAGCCCCTTACGAAGCAACACATAAACTAGGGTTTAAGCTTCTGTCACTCTAGCAACCCATCATCTACTTATTACTTTCCAATGCCTTCCTCTAGGCCCAAATAATGGTGAAGTGTCATGTAGTCGACATTCACATAATACCACTAGAGGAGAGACAACATACATCTCATCAAAATATCGAACGAATACCAAATTCACATGATTACTAATAGCAAGACTTCTCCATGTCCTCAGGAACACACGTAACTACTCACAAAGTATATTCATGTTCATAATCAAAGGGGTATTAATGTGCATATAGGATCTAAACATATGATCTTCCACCAAATAAACCAACTAGCATCAACTCCAAGGAGTAATTAACACTATTAGCAACCCACAGGTACCAATCCCGGACTTGGAGACAAGAATTGGATACAAGAGATGAACTAGGGTTTTGAGAGGAGATGTTGACGGATATTTCCCTCTGCCGATGAGAGGAGCATTGTTGATGACGATGGCGATGATTTCCCCCTCCCGAGGGAAGTTTCCCCGGCAGAACAGCTCCGCCAGAGCCCTGGATTGGTTCCACCAAGGTTCCACCTCGTGGCGGCGGAGTCTCGTCCGGAAAGATGGCTTATGATTTTTTCCTCATCAAAAGACTCCATATAGCAGAAGATGGCCACCGGAGGGCCACCAGGGGGTCCACGAGGAAGGGGGCGCGCCAAGGGGGGTAGGGCGCGCCCCCACCCTCGTGGGCAGGGTGTGGCCCCCCTGGTGAACTTCTTGCGCTCAATATTTATTATATATTCTAAAAATGACTTCCCTGAAGTTTCAAGACTTTTGGAGCTTTGCAGAATAGGTCTCTAATATTTGCTCCTTTTCTAGCCCAGAATCCTAGCTGCCGGCATTCTCCCTCTTTATGTAAACCTTGTAAAATAAGAGAGAATATGCATAAGTATTGTGACAAAATGTGTAATAATAGCCCATAATGCAATAAATATCGATATAAAATCATGATGCAGAATGGACGTATCAACTCCCGCAAGCTTAGACCTCACTTGTCCTCAAACGAAAGCCGAAATCGAAAAATATGTCCACATGTTTAGAGATAGAGGTGTCGATAAAAAATAAAATACGGACATTAGGGCATCATGATCATTCTTAGAACAACAACTTATATAATTCTTGTCATATGATCTCTTATGCTAGAGGAATAGTTCAATCACAATTTCAAGTATGAATCATAAACTTCATTGAAAACTAACAAACTATAATCTCAGGTCATTGGAGCAATTGCAATTTATCATAACATAGGAAAGAGTCAATATATAAGAGCTTTTCAGCAAGTCCACATACTCAAGTATCATATAGTCTTTCACAATTGCTAACACTCACGCAATACTTATGGGTATGGAGTTTTAATCGGACATAGAGACAGATAGGGGCTTATAGTTTTCCCTCCTAATGTTTCACCTCAAGGGTAATGTCAACAATAATAGTTCATGAAAACTCACATCCAATTAGCCATATATACCAGGATCTTTCCAACATGTTGTGCTTGCCAGAAGATAAAATATAAAAAGGAAGGGTGAAGATCATCATGACTCTTATGCAAGGTAGGAGATAAAAGTAAAGGATAGGCCCTTCGCAGAGGGAAGCAGAGGTTCTCGTGCGCTTTTATGGTTGGATGCACAAAATTTTAATGCGAAAGAACGTCACTTTATATTGCCACTTGTGATATGGACCTTTATTATGCAGTCTGTCGCTTTTATTTCTTCCATATCACACGATTGTATAAAGCTTATTTTCTCCCACACTAATAAGTCATGCATATTTAGAGAGGAATTTTTATTGCTTTGCACCGATGATAACTAACTTGAAGGATCTTACTCAATCCATAGGTAGATATGGTGGACTCTCATGGCAAAACTGGGTTTAGGGGTATTTGGAAGCACAAGTAGTATCTCTACTTGGTGCAAAGAATTTGGCTAGCATGAGAGGGAAAGGCAAGCTCAATCATGTTGGATGATCCATGACAATATAATTTATCTCAGATGTAAGAAAACATAACCCATTACATTGTGTTCCTTGTCCAACGTCAACTCTTTAGCATGCCATATTTTAATGAGTGCTCACAATCATAAAAGATGTCCAAGATAGTGTGTTTATATGCGAAGACCTCTCTTTCTTTATTACAACGATGACCAAAACTATGTTTGTCAACTCTCAACAACTTTTATTCATCATACTCTTTCTATGTGAGCTCATTACTCTCCATAAGATCCATATGATCTCTTTTATTTCTTTCTCTTTTCTTTTATTCACTCAAGATCATGGAAAAATAATCAAGCCCTTGACTCAACACTAATCTTTATTATATATAGCTCACAGACTCGATTACATAGAAGGATCATAAAGCAAAACTCACACCTAAGTCATACTAAAACTTTATTCTACTAGATCAAGATATTATCAAAAGGATCGAACTAAGAAAAACGGTAAAGATAAATGTGATGGTGATACGATACCGGGGCAGTCCCCCAAGCTTGGCAGTTGCCAAGGGGAGTGCCCATACCAGATACTCAGTTCTTCTTTGTTGGTGAAGAAGCTGATGGTTTTGTTGATGGCGTAGGCTTGTCGTCCTTCTTCCAAGGCACAGGCTCACTATCATAGAAGGATGATCGAGTCTCCTAAAACCTCAAATCTGCAGCCAAACTCATCCTCTTGAATATATATTCATACTCACAGTTTTGATTTTACAGGTCATAGATCTGGGCTTGGAGGTGCTCGATTTTCTCATGAAGCTTGAAGATGGCCTCCCCAATGTCCTTGACGTCCAGCTTGTGGTTGTTGGTGAAGTCCGTGATCATAATGTGATTGGAATCGAGTCCACGCTCCACCATCTCCTGACATTTGAAAATTTCTTGCTCCAATGCCTCGACCCTTGCCTCCGTGTTTCCGGTCTTCCTTGGTCCCTCAACATCGCGGATGTGCAACAACCCCTCACGCATCTCAATGGTTTGAGGGTGTTGCAGCACTTCCGCGAGATAGGGGTTGATGACCTTCTCGAAGAACTGGTCCTTGGGGGCACTTGAAGACGACATGACGACCTAGATCTGTCAAAAAAACAACTCAAAACAAAGACAGGAGATTTTTGCGTGATACGGTGGTCAAAACTTTCGGGAGATTATATAATGAACTTTTACCGACCAAAATACGTGACGTGTAAGAAAACGGAGTCCGGAGAGCACACGAGGTGCCCACAAGGTAGGGGGCGCGCCCAGGGGGGTAGGGGGCGCCCTCCACCCTCGTGGAGCCCTCGTGTCCTTCCCGGGCTGCTTCTTATTTTCTATTTTTCTAAATATTCCAAAATGGAAGAAAATTGCCATTAGAACTGTTTTGGAATCGGTTTACTGACCGTACCACATACCTATTCCTTTTCGGAGTCTGAAACATTCCGGAAAGTGTCCCTTATGTATTCCTCCGGGATTACCTGGGATATAATGTTTAATTCTTTGATCGTTCACCACCTTCGGGTTTGTGCCTTCGAAGTTGTTGATTTTTATGGCACCGGAACGATAGACCTCCTCGACAACGTAAGGACCTTCCCATTTAGAGAGAAGTTTTTCTGCAAAAAATCTTAAACGGGAGTTGTATAATAATACATAATCACCTACATTAAACTCACGCTTTTGTATTCTCTTGTCATGCCATCTTTTAACTTTTTCTTTGAATAATTTGGCATTCTCACAGGCTTGGGTTCTCCATTCATCAAGTGAGCTAATGTCAAATAACTTCTTCTCACCAGCAAGTTTGAAATCATAATTGAGCTCTTTAATACCCCAGTAAGCCTTATGTTCTAATTTGAGAGGTAAGTGACATGCTTTTCCATAAACCATTTTATACGGAGACATGCCTATAGGATTTTTATATGTAGTTCTATAGGCCCATAATACATCATCAAGTTTCTTGAACCAATTCTTTCTAGATCTATTAACAGTCTTATGGAAAATTAATTTGAGTTCTCTATTACTCAATTCTACTTGACCACTAGACTGTGGGTGATAAGGAGATGCAATTCTATGATTAACATCATATTTAGCAAGCATTTTACGGAAAGCACCATGAATAAAATGTGAACCACCATCAGTCATTAAATATATAGGGACTCCAAACCTTGGAAAAATAACTTCTTTAAGCATATTAATAGAGGTGTTATGATCAGCACTACTAGTTGGAATAGCTTCTACCCACTTAGTAACGTAATCAACAGCAACTAAAATATGTGTATATCCATTAGAGGCAGGAAAAGGTCCCATATAATCAAAGCCCCAAACATCAAATGGTTCAATAACAAGTGAATAGTTCATAGGCATTTCTTGACGTCTACTAATATTACCAATTCTTTGACATTCATCACAAGACAAGACAAACTTACGGGCGTCCTTGAAGAGAGTAGGCCAATAAAAACCGGATTGCTATACCTTATGTGCAATTCTGTCTCCAGCGTGGTGTCCCCCATAAGCCTCAGAGTGACACTTGCGTAGGATTTGTTCCTGTTCATGCTCAGGTACACAACGTCTAATAACACCATCTACTCCTTCTTTGTAAATATGTGGGTCATCCCAAACGTAATGTCTCAAATCATAGAAGAACTTTTTCTTTTGCTGGTATGTGAAACTAGGTGGTATACATTTAGCAACAATATAATTAGCATAATTATCATACCATGGAGCAGTGTGAGAAGCATTTATGACATTTAATTGTTCATCAGGAAAGCTATCATCAATAGGTAGTGGGTCATCAAGAACATTTTCTAACCTAGACAAGTTGTCTGCAACAGGGTTCTCAGCTCCCTTTCTATCAATAATATGCAAATCAAATTCTTGTAGCAAGAGAACCCATCTAATAAGTCTAGGTTTAGCATCTTTCTTTTCCATAAGATATTTAATAGCAGCATGATCTGTGGGAATAGTTACTTTAGAATCAACAATATAAGGTCTGAACTTATCACAAGTAAATACAACTGCTAAGAATTCTTTTTCAGTGGTAGCATAATTTCTCTGAGCATTATCTAGAGTTTTACTAGCATATTGAATAACATTTAATTTCTTACCAACTCTTTGACCTAGAACAACACCTACAACATAATCACTAGCATCACACATAATTTCCAAGGGTAGATTCCAATCAGGTGGCTGAACAATAGGTGCAGAGATTAATGCTTTCTTAAGTATTTCAAATGCTTCTACGCAATCATCATCAAAGATAAATGGTATATATTTTTGTAATAAATTAGTCAGAGGCCAAGAAATTTTTGAGAAGTCCTTAATGAACCTCCTATAAAAACTGGCATGACCAAGGAAACTTCTTATACCTTTGATGTCCTTGGGACATGGCATCTTTTCAATAGCATCTACCTTGGCTTTATCAACTTCAATGCCTCTTTCAGGAACTTTATGCCCCAAGACAATACCTTCATTAACCATAAAGTGACACTTTTCCCAATTCAAGAGGAGATTCGTTTCTTCACATCTCTGCAAAACTCGGTCAAGGTTGCTTAACCAATCATCAAAAGAGGATCCATAGACGGAAAAATCGTCCATGAAAACCTCACAAATATTTTCACAAAAGTCAGAGAATATAGCCATCATGCATCTTTGAAAGGTAGCTGGTGCATTACATAAACCAAAAGGCATACGTCTATAAGCAAAAGTACCAAAAGGGCAAGTAAAAGTAGTCTTTGATTGATCATTGGCTGACACATGTATTTGAGAGAAACCAGAATAACCATCTAGAAAGCAAAAATGTGTATGTTTGGATAATCTTTCTAGCATTTGATCGATAAAAGGTAAGGGGTAATGATCTTTTTAGTAGCTTTATTTAATTTGCGGAAATCAATTACCATCCTATAATCTCTAATAATTCTTTGCGGGATCAACTCACCTTTATCATTAGGAACGACAGTAATACCTCCCTTCTTAGGGACGCAATGGACATGACTTACCCACTGACTATCAGCAATGGGATAAATTATACATGCCTCAAGAAGCTTTAGTATTTCCTTTCTTACCACTTCCTTGATCTTAGGATTCAGCTGTCGTTGATGATCACGAACTGGTTTGGCATCTTCCTCCAAATTTATTTTGTGTTGACACAGAGTGGGACTAATGCCCTTAAGATCATCAAGAGTATATCCAATAGCAGCATGGTGCTTATTTAGAGTTTTCAATAGTCTTTCTTCTTCATGCTCTGAAAGGTTAGCACTAATAATAATAGGATATATCTTTTTCGAATCAAGATAAGCATACTTAAGAGTATCTGGTAAAGGTTTAAGCTCAAACACGGGATCACCCTTGGGTGGAGGAGGATCCCCTAGGATTTCAACAGGCAAATTGTGTTTCAGGATGGGTTCCTGTTTAAAGAATACTTCATCTATTTCCCTTCTTTCATTCATAAACATATCATTTTCATGATCTAGCAAATATTGTTCTAAAGGATCACTAGGAGGTACGACAATACAAGCAAGACCAATAATTTCATCTTTACTAGGCAATTCCTCTTCACGGTGTTGTCTACGAAATTTAGAGAAATTAAATTCATAAGACATATCACCTAAACCAATAGTAACACCATCCTTTTTGGAATCTATCTTAGCATTAACTGTGTTCAAGAATGGTTACCAAATATAATGGGACAAAAGCTATCTTGTGGGGAACCAAGAACAAGAAAATCAGCAGGATATTTAGTTTTCCCACACAAGACTTCAACATCTCTAACAATTCCCATTGGTGAAATAGTATCTGTATTGGCAAGTTTAATTGTGACATCAATATCTTCTAACTCAGCGGGTGCAATTTCATGCATAATTTCTTTGTATAAGTTAAAAGGTATTGCACTAGCACTAGCACCCATATCACATAAGCCATCATAACAATGATCTCCTATTTTAACAGAAATAACAGGCATGCCTACCACAGGTCTATTTTTATCTTTAGCACAAGGTTTAGCAATTCTAGCAGTCTCATCAAGGAAATGAATAACATGCCCATCAATATTATCAGACAAGAGATCTTTAACAATAGAAATATTAGGTTCAACTTTAATTTGCTCAGGAGGTGTATAAGTTCTAATATTGCTTTTACGAACCAAGTTGAAGCTTTAGCATGATCTTTTATCCTAACAGGAAAAGGTGGTTTCTCAACATAAGAAGTAGGAACAATAGGATCATTATAAGTGATAGTCTTTTCTTCAACTTTAATAGGTGCAACTACTTTTACTTCTACGGGAGGATGATATTTAAACCACTTCTCCCTATGGAGATCAACATGAGTGGCAAAAGATTCACAGAAAGAAGCTACTATTTCGGAGTCAAGTCCATATTTAGTGCGAAATTTACGGAAAACATCAGTATCCATAAAAGATTTAACACAATCAAACTTAGGTGTCATACCTGACTCCTTACCTTTGTCGAGGTCCCAATCTTCAGAGTTGTGTTTAATTCTTTCCAATAAATCCCATTTGAATTCAATAGTCTTCGTCATAAAAGAGCCAGCACAAGAAGTATCGAGCATGGTGCGATTGTTATCAGAAAGCGAAACATATAAATTTTGAATAATCATTTCTCTTGAGAGATCATGATTGGGGCATGAATATAACATTGATTTAAGCCTCCCCCAAGCTTGAGCGATGCTTTCTCCTTCGTAAGGCCAAAAGTTATATATATAATTGCGATCATGATGAACAAGATCCATAGGATAAAACTTCTCATGAAAGTTATATATAATTGCAATCGTTTGTAGTTCCATGACCCCGTATCATCACATAGCCTATACCATGTCAATGCATCTTCCTTCAAAGATAAAGGGAAGACCTTCTTCTTAATAACATCTCCGGGCACACCTATAAGCTTAAATAATCCACAAACTTCATCCACATATATTAGGTGCTCATCATGATGCTTTGTTCCATCTCCTTCAAAAGGATTAGCTAGCAGTTTTTCTATCATACGGGAAAGAATTTCAAAGCAGACATTTTCATTTTCAGTAGGTTCAGTAGGTTTAGGAGCAACTCTTTGCTCTACTGGTTGGGGTGAAGATACCCCGAGCAAGCCCCTCAGAGGATTACTTCCCATAGTAACAAGTGACAGTAAATTTCAACACACTATATAAATTTTTCCTTACCAAATTCCACCTACCAAAGGCGCTTCACTCCCCGGGAACGGCGCCAGAAAATAGTCTTGATGACCCACAAGTATAGAGGATCTATCGTAGTCCTTTCGATAAGTAAGAGTGTCGAACCCAACGAGGAGCAGAAGGAAATGATAAGCGGTTTTCAGCAAGGTATTCTCTGCAAGCACTGAAATTATAGGTAACAGATAATTTTGTGATAAGATAATTGGTAACGAGCAACAAGTAAAAAAAGTAAATAAAGTGCAGCAAGGTGGCCCAATCCTTTTTGTAGCAAAGGACAAGTCTGGACAAACTCTTATATGATGTAAAGCGCTCCCGAGGACACATGGGAATATCGTCAAGCTAGTTTTCATCACGATCATATGATTCGCATTCGGTACTTTGATAATTTTGTATGTGAGTGGACCGGTGCTTGGGTGTTGTCCTTACTTGGATAAGCATCCCATTTATGATTTACCTCTATTGCAAGCATCTGCAACTACAACAAAAGTATTAAGGTAAACCTAACCATAGCATGAAATATATGGATCCAAATCAGCCCCTTACGAAGCAACACATAAACTAGGGTTTAAGCTTCTGTCACTCTAGCAAACCATCATCTACTTATTACTTCCCAATGCCTTCCTGTAAGCCCAAATAATGGTGAAGTGTCATGTAGTCGATGTTCACATAACACCACTAGAGGAGAGACAACATACATCTCATCAAAATATCGAACGAATACCAAATGCACATGACTACTAATAGCAAGACTTCTCTCGTGTCCTCAGGAACAAACGTAACTACTCACAAAGCATATTCATGTTCATAATCAGAGGGGTATTAATGTGTGTATAGGATCTAAACATATGATCTTCCACCAAATAAACCAACTAGCATCAACTACAAGGAGTAATTAACACTACTAGCAACCCACAGGTACCAATCCCGGATTTGGAGACAAGAATTGGATACAAGAGATGAACTAGGGTTTTGAGAGGAGATGGTGCTGGTGAAGATGTTGATGGAGATTGCCCTCTCCCGATGAGAGGAGCGTTGGTGATGACGATGGCGATGATTTCCCCCTCCGGGATGGAAGTTTCCCCGCCAGAATAGCTCCGCTAGAGCACTAGATTGGTTACGCCAAGGTTCGGCCTCGTGGCGGCGGAGTCTCGTTTGGAAAGATGGCTTATCATTTTTTCCTCATCGAAAGACTCCATATAGCAGAAGATGGCCACCGGAGGGCCACCAGGGGCCCACGAGGTAGGGTGGCGCGCCCAGGGGGGTAGGTGATGTCTACTACACAACCTTCTTCTTGTAGACGTTGTTGGGCCTCCAAGTGCAGAGGTTTGTAGGACAGTAGAAAATTTCCCTCAAGTGGATGACCTAAGTTTTATCAATCCGTAGGAGGCGTAGGATGAAGATGGTCTCTCTGAAGCAACCCTGCAACCAAATAACAAAGAGTCTCTTGTGTCCCCAACACACCCAATACAATGGTAAATTGTATAGGTGCACTAGTTCGGCAAAGATATGGTGATACAAGTGCAATATGGATGGTAGATAAAGGTTTTTGTAATCTGAAAATATAAAAACAGCAAGGTAATTAATGATAAAAGTGAGCATAAACGGTATTGCAATGCTAGGAAACAAGCCTAGGGTTCATACTTTCACTAGTGCAAGTTCTCTCAACAATAATAACATAATTGGATCACATAACTATCCCTCGACATGCAACAAAGAGTCACTCCAAAGTCACTAAAAGCGGAGAACAAACGAAGAGATTATGGTAGGGTACGAAACCACCTCAAAGTTATTCTTTCCTATTAATCCGTTGGGCTATTCCTATAAGTGTCACAAACAGCCCTAGAGTTCGTACTAGAATAACACCTTAAGACACAAATCAACCATAACCCTAATGTCACCTAGATACTCCAATGTCACCTCAAGTATCCGTGGGTATGATTATATGATATGCATCACACAATCCCAGATTCATCTATTCAAACCAACACAAAGAACCTCAAAGAGTGCCCCAAAGTTTCTACCGGAGAGTCAAGACGAAAACGTGTGACAACCCTTATGCATAGGTTCATGGGTGGAACCCGCAAGTTGATCACCAAAACATACATCAAGTGAATCAATAGAATAACCCATTGTCACCACAGTTATCCCACGCAAGACATACATCAAGTGTTCTCAAATCCTTAAAGACTCAATCCGATAAGATAACTTCAAAGGGAAAACTCAATCCATTACAAGAGAGTAGAGGGGGAGAAACATCATAAGATCCAACTATAATAGCAAAGCTCGCGATACATCAAGATCATACTACCTGAAGAACACGAGAGAGAGAGAGAGAGAGAGAGAGAGAGATCAAACACATAGCTGCTGGTACATACCCTCAGCCCCGAGGGAGAACTACTCCCTCCTCGTCATGGAGAGCATTGGGATGATGAAGATGGCCACCGGAGATGGATTGCCCCCTCTGGCAGGGTGCCAGAACGGGTCTAGAATGGTTTTCGGTGGTTACGGAGGCTTCTGGCGGCGGAACTCCCGATCTATTGTGCTCCCCGATAGTTTTAGGGTACATGGATATATATAGGTGGAAGAAATACATCAGGGGAGCCACGAGGGGCCCACGAGGGTGGAGGGCGGGCCCAGGGGGGTGGGCGCACCCCCTGCCTCGTGGCTTCCTCGTTGATCCCCTGACGTGCACTCCAAGTCTCCTGTATTGCTTTCTTTCCAAAAATAACTTTTCCGAAGGTTTCATTCCGTTTGGACTCCATTTGATATTCTTTTTCTACGAAACACTGAAACAAGGAAAAACAGAAACAGGCACTGGGCTCTGGGTTAATAGATTAGTCCCAAAAATCATATAAAATAGCATATAAATGCATATAAAACATCCAACATTGATAATATAATAGCATGGAACAATAAAAAATTATAGATACGTTGAAGACGTATCAGTAGGGCGCGCCCCCACCCTCGTGGGCAGGGTGTGGCCCCCCTGGTGAACTTCTTGCGCTCGGTATTTATTATATATTCTGAAAATAACTTCCATGAAGTTTCAGGACTTTTGGAGCTGTGTAGAATAGGTCTATAATATTTGCTCCTTTTCCAGCCCAGAATCCCAGCTGCAGGTATTCTCCCTCTTTATGTAAACCTTGTAAAATAAGAGATAATAGGCATAAGTATTATGACATAATGCGTAATAACAGCCCATAATGCAATAAATATGGATATAAAAGCATGATGCAGAATGGACATATCAACGCCCACAACTCCTTTGTGTTCTACTCGTGCATATAACATCTACGCATAAACCTGGCTAGGATGCCACTGTTGGGAACATAGTAATTTCAAAAAATTCCTACGTGCACCCAAGATCATGGTGATGCATAGCAATGAGAGGGAAGAGTATCGTCCACGTACCCTTGTAGACCGTAAGCGGAAGCGTTATGAGAACGCGGTAGATGTAGTCGAACGTCTTCACGATCCGACCGATCAAAGTACCGAACGCACGGCACCTCCGAGTTCAGCACACGTTCATCTCGATGACGTCCCACGAACTCTGATCCAGCAGAGCTTCACAGGAAAGTTCCGTCAACACGAAGGCGTGATGATGGTGATGATGTTGCTACCGACGCAGGGCTTCGCCTAAGCACCGCTATGATATGATCAAGGTGGATTATGGTGGAGGGGGCACCACACACGGCTAAGGGATCAATGATCAACTTATGTGTTCTAGGCTGCCCCCTGCCCCAGTATATAAAGGAGCAAGGGGGGAGGCCGGCCGGCCCCTGTAGGGCACCAGGAGGAGTCCTCCTCCTAGTAGGAGTAGGACTCCCATTTCCTACTCCTACTAGGAGGAGAAAAGGAAGGGGGAAGGGGAGAAGGAAGGAGAGGGAGAAAAGGAGGAAAGGGGGGCCGACCCCCTAGTCCAATTTGGCTTGGGCTAGGGGGCCATGCGCCCTGCCTCCTCTCTACCACCACTTGGCCCATGAGGCCCAATACTTCTTCCCCGTATTCCCGTAACTCCTCGGTACTCCGAAAAATATCCGAATCACTCAGAACCTTTCTGATGTCCGAATATAGTCGTCCAATATATCGATCTTTACGTCTCGACCATTTCGAGACTCCTCGTCATGTCCCCAATCTCATCCGGGACTCCGAACTACCTTCGGTACATCAAATCACTTAAACTCATAATACCGATCGTCACAGAATGTTAAGCGTGCGGACCCTATGGGTTCACGAACTATGTAGACATGACCGAGACTCGTCTTCGGTCAATAACCAATAGCGGAACCTGGATGCTCATATTGGTTCCTACATATTCTATGAAGATCTTTATCGGTCAAACCGCATAACAACATACGTTGTTCCCTTTGTCATCGGTATGTTACTTGCCCGAGATTCGATCGTTGGTATCTCAATACCTAGTTCAATCTCGTTACCGGCAAGTCTCTTTACTCGTTTCCGTATCGCACTATCCCGCAAATAACTCATTAGTTGCATTGCTTACAAGGCTTATAGTGATGTGCATTACCTAGAGGGCCCAGAGATACCTCTCCGACAATCGGAGTGACAAATCCTAATCTCGATCTATGCCAACTCAAAAACTACCATCGGAGACACTTGTAGAGCACCTTTATAATCACCCAGTTACGTTGTGATGTTTGATAGCACATAAAGTGTTCCTCCGGTAATCGGGAGTTGCATAATTTCATAGTTATAGGAACATGTATAAGTCATGAAGAAAGCAGTAGCAACAAACTAAACGATCATCGTGCTAAGCTAACGGAATGGGTCAAGTCAATCACATCATTCTCTAATGATGTGAACCCGTTAATCAAATCACAACTCATGTCTATGGCTAGGAAACTTAACCATCTTTGATTCAACGAGCTAGTCAAGTAGAGACAAACTAGTGACACTATGTTTGTCTATGTATTCACACATGTACTAAGTTTTCGGTTAATACAAGTGCTGCCTTTTGTTCAAGTTTTTTTTGCTGGAAAATATCCGATCTATTAATCTTCAATCATGGCAGTACAACGTACACCAGGAATAATAAAAATTGTATCCATATTCATATGCCACCTAACGACAACTACAAGCACAGAAGCGAGTTGAAGGCATGCCGTCGTCATCGGCGCCCCTCCTCACTGGAGCCAAACAGAACTTGTAGTACTGGACAATCGGGAAATCATCGTTCTAATACCCCATAGGACCAGCGCATCTGAACAGCAAATGCCGCCGATGAAGATTACCGTGGATCGGAAGAATCCAAACTGAAGACACACGAACGTAGACGGATGACGAACGGATCTGGGCAAATCCACCAAAGGCGGATCCGCCAAATACACACCCCCACATGCCCACCGACAATGCTAGATGCACCACCGGCATAGGGACTAGGTGGGGAGAACCTTATTTCATCTTCAGGGAGCCACCGCCGTCTCGCCTTCCTAAGCATGACGCAAACTCTAAGAAAACTCAAAAACACATCTAAAAATGGAGCCCTCACACCTGCAAGGGTCGGGGTCTACCGTGCCTCCATGGCCCTAAGGCCACGGAAGTCGAGGCGGACCAGCGGCAGTGCCGCCTGGAGGCGGAGGAAACCTAATTTTAGTGGAGGAGCGGCTGCATGAGCCCCTACGCACGTGCACCCTAGTTGGAAGCCTTTCATTCAACGTTTGTGGAGTACAAAATGCAAAAAGGACCCCGAAAGAACTAAAGTTACAGAACAGTCCTAGAAGTTAAACAACGGACCCTAAAAGGTAAAACTGAAAATCAATCAAGTCCTTCACTAAGTCAGTTCTCTACTCATCCTCCGCCAACCGACCCTGTCTGCCTTGCTCGCCACGCCCCCGTCTGGCCCTGCCGTGCTGGGTGGCTCAGCCGTTTGCCCGCTCGCCAACCGCCGCCGACCGCCTTGCTCGCTCGCGCCGTCCGCCACCCGCTTTGCTCACCCGCACCGCCTGCTGCCCGCCCAGCTCACACGCGTCGGCCACGAGTAGAGCAGAGAGCGCATGATGGGTGGGGGCGCGTGTGTGTTGTGTGCATGTGGGGCTTCGTGGA
The DNA here is from genome assembly GCF_002162155.2 of Triticum dicoccoides. Classification (NCBI taxonomy): domain Eukaryota; kingdom Viridiplantae; phylum Streptophyta; class Magnoliopsida; order Poales; family Poaceae; genus Triticum; species Triticum dicoccoides. The sequence continues at coordinate 28,260,720 of NC_041382.1, forward strand.
TGGCTGAGTGGGCCTGCCATGTCTTTGATCCGTGGGATCGATCTGCGTGGTGTGTTTCTTCTTTGTCGCCTGCGTTTTTATTACAGACGAAAAAGTAGCATGCTAAAAAACGCACGCGGCAAAGATCATACTTTGTTGTCTATCTTTTTTTTCTATTGATGGCAATGTATACTTTTTGCCTTGTATAATTAATATTGCAGACGACAAAGTTTGCTGCCAGTCATTTTTTGCCGTCAGTAGCTGATGGGAAAATTGCTCTTTGCCGTCTGCCTCGACGGAAAGCTCACGACAAAGATGCCCACTAACGGTAAACTAGTTGTTTCGTGTAGTGTAACCACCAGGGTTGACAAATAGAGAATGCAGCCATGCGTGGGAGGGGAGAAGATTGGCATACTGGCTGTCGATCGCTATGATGATTGCTAGCGACAACACCTTGAAGTATTGCATACCGCTTGCTACCTACATTGTACTTAACCCTCCTAATGAATGAGGCGGTGGTTCTCGGCTAGACTAAGGCAACACAAGTAGAAAAAGACCTATTTGTTCCGGTTCTAGAGGGCCTTTAGTCCTAGGGGTCGTTAATAAAAAGCCCCCCTCCCCGGTCGCCTTTAGTCCCGGTTATGTTACGAACCGGGACTAAAGACCCTCCACGTTGCCGCTGTCTAGAGAACCACCTAACACCAACCGGGACTAAAGAAAATTTTACATTTTTTTGATTTTTTTAATTCCCGATTTTTAATTTTCTGAATTATTTTACAATTTAATCTCTAATCATCCTCATCACTGCTCAATTTAACCTCTAATCTCTAATCGCCCCTCATCATTCCAAATCATCTAACTTCTCGGTCGGTCACCCATCCTCTCACTACTCCAGCCTGAGCACGCTTAACTTTCGGGCTATATTCCCCCTCATTTCCAATTCTGCACTTGTTGTTTTCCTGACAATAGTAAGATGTCAATCCTATTAACCCTCATGAATTTAGCTTGAGGATGAAGTCACACGTTTCACTGTTTGAATTTGAAACAATTATTCTAAAAAAACAATAATTATTTAGTAAGACTAATATTTTTTGAATAAATAGTTTTACCACAGTTTGACCACAGTTTTACCAGATTTGACCAAAATTCAAAAAAACTAAAATGATTATTTAGTAACACTAATATTCTTGAATAATTATTTAGTAGCACAAATACTTCTTGAATAAGTAGTTTCACCATAGTTTGAACAGATTTAACCAAAATTCAAAAAAACTAAAATTTGAGCATAACTTTTTTTGCTTTTAAAATTTGAGGATTCTAAAAATTTGCAACCAGGCCTACAACATCGAATGCGAATTTTCATGCTGAACATTTTGATATATTATACTCTTTTTCGACATCGTATGCGAAAATTATAGCAGTTTACGTATTCATAATACTTTTTTGCAAAACATGTCCAAATTTAAGTTTTTTTTATTTTCCTAACTAGTAGAAGTAGTAATATAACTACATCTCGAACTATTTTATTTTTTAAAGTTTTTATCATTTTTTTTCAAAACTGAAATGGCGATACACGGGGTAGAGTTTGAGACACGAACCCCTTTAGTCCCGGTTTGAGATACGAACCGGGGCATCACACCCTTTAGTCCCGGTTCATGTCTCAAACCCAGACAAAAGGTCTCGTTTGAACCGGGACTAATCCCTTTAGCCACTCGAACTGGGACTAATGCTCACATTAGTCCCGGTTCATAATGCAACTGGGACTAATGTGCATATTGAGCAGTGACCAAAGCCATGTTTTCTACTAGTGCAAGATCGGGTGTGCAATTGGAATGCGTGCGATGTGTGCCATGAATAATGGAGGCCAGTGTCGTGCGGGCCGACCTGGGTGACTTGGCCATCCGGCGAGCTGCTCTGGTGCGGTTATATCGGGCCTGCATGGTCACGAGAAGATTGGTGATGTGGTTCCGCATGCAGAAAAACCATCAGGAAAAAAACTAGCGTATGTTGTATGCAATCTGGACCTCACAACTGGGACCTCATAACACTTCTGCTAACTGGGGTAAAACGGATGAAATTCTGCTAAATGATGTCATTAATGATATTTGGTCATACTAGCAACGTGTTTAATACTTGCATGCATGTAGCCATAGTAACACTATGCTACTTCCTTCTCATTCCTTCCCTGCATGTATCTGGGTGTATTAATGATCTCGGTTAACGAGAAAATGACAATCTCTAAAGAAAATATTGCTGACAAACATGTACTACCTTGTAGCAGGTAGTTATGTTTATTTTAGAATGAATCATTTTTTAGTCTACTTTCCTCCTTTCTGATCATAAAACTAACGTCGAACATGCCTTGATATTGCTTTTGATGAAGCGCAAGAAAGGCATCATCGCCTTGGGTATATATATACACCTCCCCGACATGTATATGAAATGCACGAACTCAGCGGTGGCGTTGCAACCCAAGCAGGTGTTCTAGAAGTCCAAGTGGAGCATCAAAGCACGTAAGTTAAAGTTGGCCATCCGATCTCCCATCAAAGCACGAGTATATGGCCATAGACGACAACAATCATTTATATGGTTGGCACCATGCAATTCTGGATAAAGGGCCTAGCTCGGATTAGAAGGTCCATGTCTTCAAGACAGATCAACAAATTAGTTTGTGACCGGCACAATCACTATTGGTTTGTTAACTATGCCAGCCAAGTTTTTGGGCGTGTTTTCTGACGATTTGAAGAGAGTGAGGAAAATTCCTTGCATGTGGTAATCAAAATGTAGTTTTAATCCATGACATTAGGTTGTTGATGCCGTACTACCAAAGCAAGAAATTATCATGTGTAATCCATGCCATGGACGTAATGAAACATTTGTTTGATACATAAATTAAATGGCATCATAATTTTGTCAGGTGTGCATGCATGAGCGGTTAATTAGTAGGCAGATGGAAAATTGCATCAACAACATCTTATTGTATACTCCTTCCGTTCCAAAATAGATAACCCAACTTTATACTAACTTATTACAAAGTTGAATCATCTATTTTGGAACGAAGGGAGTATTATTTAATAGTTAGTACAATATTACAAGTTACTTCAAGAATTTTCCCGCAAAAAAAGTTACTTAAAGAATTAATGTGAGGCGGGCAAGAGCATCTCCAGCCGTTGGCCCCCCAGGGGGCGCCTAAAATCGTCACCTAGGGGTGAGCCGGCGCAAAAAAAGGGCCTGGGGGTGAGTTGGTCCCCAGCCGCCGGCTCCAGGGCCGTCCCCAGGCACGATTAAATAAAAAAAAGTACAGCAAATTTCAGCACAGTTCGGCGAAATTCGGCTAAACACGACATATTCCCACCAACTTGGGCACAACGCGGGCGCCCCTGCTGGACCCATTGTCGCCATGAAGGACTGGTGGCGGTGGTGGCGCATCGTCGTCGTCGCTGTCGTCGATGACGACGACTCCTCCTTCGTCGTGGCCCCGGCGGCGCTCCGCGAAGCGCTGCAGGGCGGCGCACTGGCGCTCCATCGCCATCTTGAGGGAGTCCTGGCGTGCCCATTCCAGGGCCGCGTCGTCGTCACGCTCGATCTCGCCGTACTCTGTCTTCACGGCGGCGAGCCCTGGTGACGGTGTCCTGGACTAGAGGGTACTCACCACGTCATCTCCCGATCTGTTAGATTGGGCCGAGGACCCCCATGGCCGTATACTCATGGGCCAGTTCAGATAGCTGCCGCATACATGGAAAATTCCACAAGACTTGGTGATCAAGACAAGGACTCCTCCCCACCAGCGTATTCGGCTAGGACTCTTGTTATCCTAGGCCTCTGGTGCATTACATAAACCGAGGCCAGGCTAGTCGATAGATCATATAACATACAATCATACCATAGGCTAGCTTCTAGGGTTTAGCCTCTCTGATCTCGTGGTAGATCTACTCTTGTACTACCCATATCATCAATATCAATCAAGCAGGACGTAGTGTTTTACCTCCATCAAGAGGGCCGGAACCTGGGTAAAACATCGTGTCCCCTGCCTCCTGTTACCATCGATCCTAGATGCACAGTTCGGGACCCACTACCCGAGATCCGCCGGTTTTGACACTGACATTGGTGCTTTCATTGAGAGTTCCGCTGTGTGATCGGCAAAAGGATCAATGGCTCGCCCGTAGGTCAACTGCGATGCCGGCTTCTTCGTCACCGGCTCGGCCGGTCGCCTTGGCTGGACTGAGGATTGTGCCCTACCTCCGATCGTCATGTTCGGATGAGGGACTTCATCAACATCAACTCCGATCTCTATTAAGATAATGGAGGAATCATCCATGAAGCTCGGGGGCTCAACGTCAACATTGCCCTCGGGCGACCGTGTTGTTTTTTTTCCGAACGGCAAATTTGTATCCGCTGCCACCACCTCTTAGAGCATCGCTCTGATGATCCCTTTGGTGGAATTATGCGGAATTGAGTCTACAAGAACTCTGGAAAATTTCGTCGAGTTCCAATGGAGGAATCTCCGACAATCTACGATAATACCGGAGCCCTGTCAAATCTGGACCGGAATGTGGAAAAGTTTAGGGCGTGGTCTCCAGAGCCCAGCTCGAAGGTCCTTTGGAAGATCCAACCGTTCATCTACTGCGGGAATCCCATATCTACCACCCCTCCAAGTTTCAGCTCGATCCAATGGTTCAAACTCCGGGAAACTTCCGATGAGTGGACCAATTTTCGGATCTGTTTTCTGCGCGAATACGGATCCGAGCCGAATTCATGTTTCTTTATGAACGTGATATTGGACAACCTTTTTTAAGGAATTTTCTTCTATGGTATTGTGCGTTGTTTTTAAACACGTACCCATAAAATTTGAAGCCTCCTTCGAGGTAATCTTCACCATCACGCTGGTGTCAAACCGGTCCGGCGGTATTGCTCCACGGCTGCCGACCTGCGCTAGACACGTCGCCGCTTTATTAAGCCCAGTTCAATTCCTTCGATCATCATCTCGGCAAGCCGAACAAGAGTTTGGCATCGCGAAGGATAAATCATCACCAACATCGCCGCCCCACGGATTACACGGAGCGGGAACACAGGCATCGCCGCATGGTCACTTTATCAAACCGGCATTGTCCGCGTCACAAATTACGACCTGCGTTGGCATGGCCGCACTGTTGCTTCTTCAAGCCGATGTTCATCACGCCGAACCGCTTCAACATCTCGGCTGAGACGGCAGCTGCAACGTCTCCTTACCGACCTGCTCCGTCTCCTCGGCTAGACCATCTCTTCATCAACTTATTTCGGAGACTTCGGCGTCACCAGCCGACCAGCTTCATCACATTAGCTGGACCACGGGCTTTTCCTCGGCGAGCCAACCTTTGCTAGCATCACCAGGCCATCGCTTTATCACCCATCAGGCAATTGGTGTGCGGATCGACTCCTGATTTTGGGAATCACTTTTCTTCGGGTTGCTACAACAAATAAACGAGGTGCTATTAATACTAGTATTTTTTGCTTGTTTGGGTTTATTTTTCCCAAGAATTATTACTCTGGTTTGTCCATCATCTGTACACAGGTCTATCAAATGATGGCCGCATTAACGACGGTCGTGTGGTGGTTCAGCCAGTTTCCGTACATAGTCCGGCGAACGCCGCATCTGGAACTCGGACCGACCTGTGAATTCAGGCTTTGCCACGCCTTTACCGCATCACGCCGACGCGCGGCATCGACATTGACTTTAGCGCCAGGCCATATTTCTTTTATTACTCATTTTACATAAATTACTTATTATGCAACGATTTTTTTTAATTATTATTATTACTATTATCTCCGGTTTGCACTATTTTCTGTGCACAGGAAAATGATCCGGGGACTTCGGCATCACTCTGCCGGTCTGCATTGACCGTGCTATGTCACCACTTCGGCGTGTCGAGCTCTCCGCTCCGCCACCTCGGGACCGGCTTGGGGGATGGAACCTTGTCCCGCTTCAAGCTCGGACCGCGTCATCAATGCCGAACACATTAACCAGCTAAGTCGCTTTCATGCTCAAAGTTTTAATTTTTAACTTGTGTTTGGTTCGACCAAGCATTATACTTTTTTGGAAAAAAGTTGCTTGTAAAAAATTTCCTTGTCCAAACTTTGTTTGTGACACACATATTCAAATACCCCATTTATTTGGGGGCTTCCTTTATGAAGCTTTTTGACGAAAAAGGGTTTCCCCCCGCTTTGTATTCCAAAGCAGCCAACCGATACAATCAAGGATAGGTGCTGGGGCGGAAGCAGCACAGTCACACCCAAAAGAAATGAAAGAGAAACAACAAGAGAAAAGAATGCCGACAACGGCGGTTCGACGGAAACGGAGAAGCTTCACGACCACTGCGCCCATCGAAGATCTCCCTCTAAGCTCCAAGGCTCCGAAGCACCGGTACCAATAAGCACCTTCAAGAAGGACCGCGACGAGGACGATGCTGCTGCCAAGGGTTTCCCCCGGTACACGACGAGGCGAGAGGAAGGGTCGCCCCCTTTATGAAGCTTTTCCTCTTGCATATGATTATACTTGTACGGCTTCGTTCCTTGTTCGTGTATTACGCCACAATATGCACCATATTGACTTTAGTGATTTGCAAGCTGGGTTGCCTGGCTCCTGTGCTTACCCCTACGTTCCCGATTGTTCGGCTACGGAGTAAAAGGAGCACCTCTGCGATTGTCACGACCGGGTCCTCCGAGCTCTAACCTCAGACTGGGTGAAGCCGAAAGCTAGCGCTCTTATTGTTTTCAATCATGGTCGGCACACAACGGAACTCATGAGTACAAAAAATCTATTGCACAAGTCTCATAGTAATAATGACCACCGAAGAAAGGTGTCGGTGGGGGTACTATTTTCTTTGAAGATGCTTCTTACACTTCGTCTGTAATATAACATAAGTTCCCTGAGCGCGCTTTGTCTGTTACAGCCTTATGGCCTGGTTGCCTCGTTAATGGAAACATTGTTGATTTTCTTGACAGGTGGAGTACATAACACTTTTCGGTCCTTGACCGAAGAGGGAGAAGCCGACGATCGGTTAAGACGCGTTTAAAGTTCGGTTGAACAAAGATATGATATTAGTACTTTGGTACATACAATCATTACACATAAAATTCTTTTACCCAAGTCACTTGGGGGCTCTTAAATTTATATGAGCCGTTTTATAATAAGTGTTCTTCTTCTTAGTCGTTGCAAAGTTTTTATTACTATTATTATTTACCGCTCCTTTTTTCGACACGAGTGTGTGGTCACTAGCCGGGGAGCCTAATTTCTCTCTCAAAGCCGCTAGAGTTTAGTTTGCTAAACTGGCCTAACACTACTAGGAAAATGGCTATAGATGGAAATGACACTAATGGCGCACCAGACATGTGGTGCGCCATTAGTCTATACTAATGGCGCACCATGTGTTGGTGCGCCATTACTGTCCAAATACTAATGGCGCACCACATCCACGGTGCGCCATTAGTAACAAATTTTTTTAAATTTTGTTCAAAACTACTAATGGCGCACCGTGGGAGTGGTGCGCCATTACTAGTTGAACTAGTAATGGTGCACCGCTCCCACGTTGCGCCATTAGTAATTTTTTTTAATTTTTTTAAAACTACTAATGGCGCACCGTGGGAGCGGTGCACCATTACTAGTTGAACTAGTAATGGCGCACCACTCCCACGGTGCGCCATTAGTGCGCCATTACTAGTTGAA
>NC_041382.1:28268852-28287387 GCF_002162155.2 Triticum dicoccoides
GTGGACCGCCTTTTCAGTTTAAAAAAAATAAAAATAAATGATGGAAATGTCAAAAAATAAAAGAAAATAAGTTTCCCACGTGATATGTGGTCTAGTTGTTGTGAAAATTTACAAATATGAATTTCGACTTTATTTGTGAAATCTCTCGAGAATTTGTAAAATGGGCACAACTTTTGCGTATGAACTCGGATGAAAAAGTTTTTTATATGAAAAATCATCTACTCAAAAAGTTAGGACTTGAAGATGATGATTGTTGTTGCTAGAAATCATGATTGTTTAGTTTAGTGTAGGACTTGCAAGCAGTAGTGCTTGCTTAGTTTAGTTTCCATTAGAGTAAAATAGGATTGTTAGAGTAGCTTCAGTAGCTTAAAATGGAGTACTCCAGTAGGTAATGGAGATCAATGAACTTGTAGTAGATCAAAATGTTCAGTTAACTTGCATTTGCTGTAATTTTAGTAGTTTAGTTTTTGTTCTAAAACTGCTACTGCTGTTGTCATATTCATACTGTACTTTCCAAAGTTCGATAGCACGTCGTCCTTAGCATAAGTTGTTGATCAAAGAAATGGACTTAAATTGAAGCATTCCTAGGAGTTGCTGCTGTTGTTATTGACCTGCTGCTGTTGTCATTGACCTGATGTTGCTTTTGTTGTAGGAGAAGTAGGAGCATGCTCAGGAGAAGAACGAGTAGGAGAAGAAGGCCCTAGATCGCTGCTGCTGGAGCGCCGAGGACCTGGGATCTGTGACCTAGGCGTGCTGCTGGATCCGCCTCTGGATCGCTGCTGCTGGAGACACGAGGAGAAGCAGGGGACCTGTGCTAGGGAGCTCTGAGGAGAAGTAGGGTACCTAGGCGAGGAGAGGAGAAGCAGCCCGCTACAGGCAAGGCATGCACGAGGACGACATTGATCGAGGCCAGCTGGAGCCGAGGGCCAGGGAGAGGGACGTGATGGTGTCGCAAGTCACGACGGCGGCTGCCGTCGGTCAGGTGCGGCTCATTGAGGCTGCCCGATGTGTAATAGCAGTAGAGCTTACTTAGGTAGTTGCTTACCAAGTTAATAGCAGTAGAGCTTACTTAGGTAGTTGCTTACCAAGTTGCTACGCACAACACTATGTGATTTGAATTATACATGAGTTGCCGCTACAATGAGGAATTGTGTGGTGGAATGGAATTGGTTGATTTTATTTTTTTTAATTCCTAATAGGTTAGTAGTAGCGTGGGAAAAACTGTGCGCTACTAGTATTTAGGATACTAGTAGCGCTAGTATTGTAGGCACGCTACTACTACTTCATTAGTAGTAGCGCGAGTTTGTAATAGCAGTAGCGTGGGTGGCACACGCTACTACTAACAAAGTTAGTAGTAGCGCGGTTTTCTCCCACGCTACTGCTAACCATTAGCTGTAGCGCCTTATTAGTAGCGCCGTTCCCTGCGCTGCTGATACACCTAAAACCCGCGCTGCTGCTAGCCTTTTCCCTAGTAGTGAACCTGTGTCTTGGGGACTCTACACACCGCTTTTTGTGTCCTGAAGTATTCTGCTGAGCTAGGAGTTGATCCTCAGACCGATTTTGCAAATCAACCTGAGTCTCATCGGCTACTGAGATCAGCGGTCTTATGTCATCCTTCAGGTGCATCTCGGGTTTTAGACCGATACACACCTTGAGGGCTACTGGCTATATATCTCGGCAGAGAATAAATTGCACCAATCAAAAATATTGACAAAAAATTGGCCCACAGTCGCGGTGGTGCATCACCTCGGAAGCAGTCTGGCATAAAGCTCGGGCGCTAGTGGCTGGCTCCATAGAGGGCATTTCCAGCATTAAGCTCGGCTAAACTCCTTCAACTCTTTTGGACCAAGATGATCTATGACATCTTGGATATAGTCCGGCGTTGGAGGTTGGACACAGTCCGGCGTAGGAGCTCGGATACATTTCGGCGTTAGAGCTCGGAAGCAGTCCAGCATTGGTGCTCGGCTGCAAAAGATACCCCGAATGCAGTCCGGCGTTAGAGCTCGGACGCAAGAGGACACTGCCTCCCGGGAACAACTTCAAACCTGAGGTGTGGCATAAAAATAACAAGGCATTGATAAAGGCCGGAAACTTAAAGGGGCTCCTCGGATACCCAACGTGTAAACTCGTCGAATGCATTTCAGCGATCCTCAAGATCGAAGATGGGAAGATTTGTTGAACCATTTCCAAGACCGACAACCGAAGATGAAGAACAGTTCGGAAGAATCGAGGAGCGTGTCCAAATTGAAGACCGGTTCAGGGGGCAACTAACGGTGTCCTGGACTAGGGGGTACTCACCACATCATCTCCCGATCTGTTAGATTGGGCCGAGGACCCCCATGGCCGTATACTCATGAGCCAGTTCAGACAGCTGCCGCATACATGGAAGATTCCACAAGACTAGGTGAGCAAGACAAGGACTCCTCCCCACTGGCGTATTCGGCTAGGACTCTTGTTATCCTAGGCCTCTGGTGCATTATATAAACCGAAGCTAGGCTAGTCGATAGATCATATAACATACAATCATACCATAGGCTAGCGTCTAGGGTTTAGCCTCTCTGATCTCGTGGTAGATCTACTCTTGTACTACCCATATGATCAATATCAATCAAGCAGGACGTAGGATTTTACCTCCATCAAGAGGGCCGAACCTGGGTAAAACATCGTGTCCCCTGCCTTCTGTTACCATCGATTCTAGACGCACAGTTCGGGACCCCTACCCGAGATCCGCCGGTTTTGACACTGACACCCGGCTCTGCCTTCATCGGCGCGAGCCCCGGCTCCGTGTTTGGCTTGACGAAGCGCGGAGGAGGAGCCGACGAGGAGGCGCGCCGGCCGCCCTCGCTGATGATGATGCTGGCGCTGCGAGTGCGTCGGCCGAGCGGCGAGTCCACCGCGGGTTCGGCCTTGACGCCGAGCAGTGCCGGAGTGCTGGAGGAGTGCGAGGAAGAGCGCGAGGAGGAGGAAGAAGAGGAGGAGCCGAACCTCCTTAGCGCCCATGGCCGGTCGCGTCGGTGGTGCGCCTGGGCGGCCGCCCTCGCCGGGGGGTACGCCAACGGCGGGTCGTTGGCGCCCTCGACGTGCGTCAGCACGCCCTCAAGTGTGCGGCCGGGGACGCCCCACCATAGGTGGCGCCCCTCGCTATTCTTCAGGCCGCCGACCACCGTCACGCCGTTGGTGGACGCCAGCCGCTGCTGCTGACGGCGCTCGAAGTACGCCGCCCAAGCCGCATGGTTGTCGGCGGCGTACTGGGGGAGGAAGAGTTCGGCGTCGGTGAGGGAGCCGCGCACGACGTCGACCTCCTCGGCGAAGTACCCGGGTTTGGCCACGGCGTTGGGCAGCGGGGGAATGGGCACTCGCCTGTTGCTGAGCTTCCAGCCCGTCGGCCCGGTGTGCATGTCCGGCGGCTTCGGGATGTTCGCCTGGAACTGGAGCCAAGACTCCTGTTCGCGGAGCGAGCGGCGGCCGAAGCCGTTGGCCGCCGCCTCGTCTCCGGGGAAATGCTCGGCCATCGGGAGGGGAGGGAGAGCGAGGGCTCGACGACGGCGCTCGGGAAAGGGGGGCTCGGCGGCGGCTCTCGGGAGAGGCACAACTCGGCGGCTAGGGTGGCTAGGGCTAGGGCTGGTGTGGCCAGAGGCGAGGGAAGCCGCCGGCTACATATAGCCGCGCCGCACCCGTGTGTACGCGTGAGAGGGAGGGGAGGCATCGGCGCCGTCCCGTGATGCGCCGCCCATGAGGAATCAATGGTAAGGCTGACCGGCGACAGCCTTGCCATTGATTCCCCGTGGGAAACCGGGGCGTGGGGGGAAGACGACGCGCGGTTTCGCTGACGCGGCGGGCCCGCGGCTCTTTCGCGCCAAAACTGCTCGCCCCGGCGTCCCGAACGCCCCCCAGCACACCGGGTTTGGCCTGGGTCCGCCGGTGCTAATTTCGGCCCGGGCCGGCGAAAATCGGGCTCTTGAGGCGCGACTGGGCCAATTTTTCTGCGCCGGCGCGAAAAAATCGCCTGGGGAGGCCTTTGTGGGGGCGCGGCCGAAGATGCTCTAAACCATAGGATGCATATATACATTATACATCTCTCAAATATATTATGAGTTTTTTTTATATAGAGGGGTACAAGATATATCTAATGATGTTATTACTTTGACAAATCTAAATATCTGCTAGACATTATATGTGCTATTTTATGTTCTCGAGAGCCATATGTAAACCCTATTCGAAAAGTACTTATTCGTTATAAAACACACCAGAAGTTCTTTGTATATGTGGTCTCACCTTGCGCTTTGTTATTTGTATGAATGTATGGTACTATCCGAACAATGTAATAACATAATGGATCAATGTAATAACATAATGTGTATTTTCTTAGATTTTCAAGAGTCGTCCATAAATATCAACCTCTCTTTGTTCCAGAACGCATCAGGTTTTAAGTTGGGTATATTTTAGTCTATTTGCATCTGATATATCATGCACAAAATTTACACGTCGAACTGATTTCAGGATTTCAACTTTAATTCTAGAACCTAGGATTTCTATAATGACCTTCTAAGGGTATTAGCAATGGTACTTGTTGAGTAATGTGATTGAATTAGGAAATATAGGTTAGACTAGGAAATATTCTAGCTTGCCTTGTACTCCAAGTAGAACACGTACTCTTATATATATGCCCACGAGGCTCAAGCAATATATATAAAACTATTTCACCAAATCCCTCTGTCCCTTCTAACATGGTATCAGCCTAAGCACGATCCAAACCCTAGCCGCCGCCGCTTCCGCACCCGCGCGCCGCCCTTGGGGCGGTCGGCCTCCATGACCGCCGCTGTGGGCCGCGCCGCCCGTACGTAGGGTCGTCCGCCGGAAGTGTTGGCCGGCTGCTCTAGAGAGTCTTTTCTTCCCGATCCTTTGATCCGGATATTCTCTCTCTCGCCAGTCGCTTTGATCGGCGTCTCGTTTTTGGTTTTTCGGTCTATGTGATCCGGTTTGCGTCGCCCACCACCGCCGTCGACCCCGTGCGCCTCTACTTCAACACCGGCGCGATCGGCCGACTTCTTCACCGACCAGGCGGCCTCGCGCATCGCCCACTCGTCTGCCCGTCGGTCGGCCCGACCCGGCGGTCTCGCACGGCGTCCGCGCGACTGCCCATCGGTCGCCCCGACCCGGCGGCCTCGTGTGGCGTCCGCGCGTCGGCCCGCCGGTCGCCCCGACCCGGCGGCCTTTCGTCAAGCGGCGGCCCTTCACCACCGCCGTTCGCGCGACGACCCGTCCGTCGATCTACGTCGGCCGTCACTGCCCTCCTCCTACCGGGACTCCTGCATCACCCTGACCCGGCTGCCTCACGCCATGTTGCGGCCAATCATAGCCGCCCTGCCGCCCGCCGCAGCCGGCTTCATCTTGGACTCCGCCGCCATCGCGCCTCCACCGAGAGGCGTCCCCGACCTCGCGCGTGATCGGATTGATCACCCATCCACCGCCGCGATCCGCATCATCTACGCCGTGCGGCCGACCTGGCCCGTTGGTTGCGCGCGCCTCCGCAGGCCTCGTGAAGACTGTCCCGAGTTCAGCACCCCCCTCTACCGATCGAGCAATGGGCTGGCGCTGCGTCGCCTCGTCGAGCCGCAGAACCGCTGCCCCGTGGTTCTTCTCCCAGCTGCGTCGACCCGCGTCACTCCTGCGTCGCCCCTTCGGGTCGTAGTACCGAGGCCCGCGGTCCACCGCCGCCCAGAGGCTGTCCGCTCCAGGTCGTCCCCGTGGCAGCACCGACCCTCGCGCCGCCACTGCGCCGCCCGATCAGGCCATAGCGAGCATGGCGCGCGGTCCACGCTGCCGTCCAGAGGACGTCCCCGCGGTTGCACTGACCCGCGCTCCTCCGCAACGTCGCCCGTTCGGGCTGTCGCGCCGCGGCCCACGGTCCCTGCCGTCGCCCCGAGGTCTTTCCGCCGTCACCCTGACCTGCCCGCCGCCGCTGTGTCACCCCTTCGGGCCGTAGCGCAGCGGCCCACGGTCCACTTCGTTGTCCATGCGTGTTGACATCCCGTGGTATGCGTCAGGCTGCCTCCCTTGGCGCCAGAACGCCACTGTCCGCGCCGATCTTCATCATGCTATCGGGTTCTTCGCCTACTTCGAGCACCGCCGTCGCACTCCTAACCTAGCCACTACCGCCGCCGCTCTTCTTTGGCCGCCGCCTCCGCTACCCACGTAGCTGCCGCCGCCGCCCGTCCACCTCCTTCGTCTTCGTCCAGCACCGGCCCATAGCCAGCGTCGCCGTCATCTACCCCGACCACTTCGTCCACTCCGACAATCGCAGGCGACATCGGCCCCGCGCTGATTGATGCCGCAACCGTCGTCGAGTCCTTCTCTGTTGGCCTCTCCGACTCCTCCGACATGGCATACAGCTTCTGCAGGTCCTCGTCTATGCATACCTGGTGCTGGTAACACCGATGCGTGCCTTCGTCCATGACGTGTCACTAGTAGAAAAAGGGTCAAATGTGAAGCACATTAGTGTCGGTTTGGTTTTGAGCTGGCACTAATGTGTGCATTTGTGCCGATTCCAACGGCTAGACGGCCGCTCTCATTAGTACCGGTTCATGGCGAACCTTTAGCACCAATTCGTGCCACGAACCGGTACTAAAGTGAGTGGTGGCAGGATGTTGTCAGTCCGGGGCCCCTCCAGCGCCTTTAGTACCGGGTCGTATCATGAACCGGTACTAAAGGTCGTCCTACATACACCCTTCGTCCGCCCGAGCTCGCTCTGTTCTTCCCCTTTCCCCTCTCCTCTCTATTCTTCCCCTCTTCCTCTCAAGCTCATCACACATTTTGCCCAAAATTTGTCAAGCTTGAAGGCTCCCATCCATTCAAATGGTCACAAAGGCTCCCATCCTCGTCTATCCTTTCATCTCTCATTGCTAGATTAGCTCTTGCAATGCTTTATATAGTGATTGATTTGTGAGTTTAGTAATTTGGGAGGAATTATATATATGTGCTAGTATTTGATTTATATGCAATTTGAGGTCAAAACTAACACTTAGTTTGCATATGTAGGTGTGGTTTACTTAGTGCCTTCTAAATCTCCGTTGTAACCACCGTCGATCGCCTGCACCGTCCCGTCGCCGGCACCACCTTGTGGTGAGCCTCTTGTTCATGAATGTTTTATATAAAAAATTGATGTTTGTGTGATTTGGATATATAGTCACTCGTATAATTATCTTACCCGTACGTTGTTTGTTATACATAGTGCCATGGTTTTGATATCCGTTAGTTGCTATTGTCTGTATGTGATTTTTTTCTGTAATTTAAGTCTCAAGCTAGCTGTAGTGATCATTTTGATCAATCATAACATGTAATTATCCTCACTATATTTTTTTCTATGGTATTATGCAGGATGAAGATGTATGAAATGAAAAATCTGGACGCTATGGCATTGGGTTCATTGACCCTAATACGGTTAATGAGTACACATGGAATATTTCAAGTTGTCGAGCAAGTTTATAGGAAAGCATGCTAGAGTTCTTCAAGCGCCTCAATAGCAATGAAGATATACTACTTCCTTACAACTTCCTTTGAGTCACACTGTCTTGTACTACAAATTCTGTTTTTGCTTACTAGCTAGCTAGATGTTAATAATTAAGTGTATAGGGTTTAGGCTAGTTGATTAGTGTTGTGCACATGCCCACTTAATTAAGACATGCAAACGTGTGTGCATGCAGTTTCCACTGAATCTTGTTAATCATTAAAGTTGATAAAGGAACAGTTGAAGTACTGGACTCACTACTTAAGACATAAAAGTAACTTCTCCATCCCGAAGGGGATAGTCGGCAGGTAATTTCAATCATTATTAACTATATCTCATCCTATTTAATTAGTTTGTCATTTCCTGATATCAACTATTTAATAACCCCTTTATTCATTTTCTTTGCTGGCGGGCAGGGCTTGGGCAAAGTTCATCAAGGTGACTCCAGGCAAATGGCGACAAAAGATGTATTGGTATCGACCCAAGGTAAGTAATTAAGTATTACTAGCTAGCCTACCATCTCTTTAATTATTGTTTCAATACCATTAATTAATTATCATGCTTGATTAATTATTACATGATTATATTCTGTTCTTGTAAAGGCCCTGAGGCAGGCTCCGGGGAATAATCTGTGTGCATACTATGTTTGCGAGAACATTCGCATGATTGCGTCGGAACGGAGCAAATCTCAAAGACAGGAATGGGTACATTTGCCAAAACACTATTCACAATTTTACATCATTATCGATATCTAGTCACACAACTAATACACATGCATATTGATCTCCTTCTTGACAGCTCAAAGAGGTGCGGGAGAAGCTCCTAACAACGGAGCGCATACTAGCACTTCAAGAGGAAATAGCGGGATTTTTGCTCGACCAGGTCATAGATCCCAAAGGAGAATACTATTACCCACTACCGCCCCCATGAACCACTTGTTATCATGCTCCGAAGGCACCAAGGCAACATGTAGGAGAAATTGTGTATATATATATATATATATATATATATATATATATATATATATATATATATGTGTGTGTGTGTGTGTGTGTGTATGCGTGAATAATTAATGGTGATTGTGAGACATTCAATGATATATGCATAACGTGTACGATACGTAGTATCATAAATACCAGCAAACAAAAAAGAATTAAATGGAAAACACAAAATTAATGTAAAAATAAAAATAAAACCAAAACCACCCCAAACATTTAGTGCCGGTTGGTGTTACCAACCGGTACTAATGTCCTACATGCACCCGGGCCTGGCTCGTGCCACGTGGTGGCACTTTAGTGCCGATTCGTGATGAACCGGTACTAAAGGGGGGGGACCTTTAGTCCCCACTCTTTAGTGCCGGTTGTGGAACCGACACTAAAGGCCCTTACGAACCGGCGCTAAAGCCCAGTTCTGCACTAGTGTGTCCTTGGGCGTGGCAAGCCTGGTGCGGCACTTCGTCAACTTCGTCTTCGTCCATCTACGCACACCCGGTGCTGGCAACACCGATGTGTGCCTTTGTCTATGATGTGTCCCCGGGCTTGGCAAACCGACCGCGACGCATCGTCAACAACATCTTCTTCCCGGTGCACCACCACTTCGACACCAATGCGCCCATGCTAACTCAGTGCCACCTTGCGCCCGCGGCTCCACGACGACATCCTGGACACCGGCTCCCCGACTCGACATCGACCATGACATTCTTCGCGCGGCCACCTCGACCACGGCGACACCACCCTTGGCTCTCGGCTACATCGACAAACGGCACAAAGGGCTACCGCCTTGCTTGAGCAACCTCGTCGGTTTTTACTCCATCCACGACTCCGCGATGCGTCGACCGTTACGACTGTGGGGGGTTGTCCGTCGGCTTGCCTTCGGATTCTTCTCCAGTCTTACCGTCTGCGTCGCTACCGTTATGACCACGGGGGGATGTTGAGTAACGTGATTGTATTACGAAATATAGGTTAGACTAGGAAATATTCTGTCTTGCCTTGTACTCCAAGTAGATCATGTACTCCTATATATATGCCCACGAGGCTCAAGCAATATATACAACTATTCCACCAAATCCCTCTCTCCCTTCAGACAGTACTGTCTACTCCATACTTCCCCATTTCAGATGTGGTCAACTTGCTACGATATCTGACATGCTAGGTGCAACATGTCATGGAGGAAAGAAGATAAATAAGGTAGAAAATCCTTGAAAAAATGTAGCCATCGGTTATGTGGATATCACACAATTAATTTGAGTGTGATGTTTTAGATACATACTAGCTTAATCTATCTGAATGCCACGAGTGACCCAATATTGTCCGACATGAAGACCATAACATGTTAGCATTGATGGTTTTTGTTTTTTTAATATGCAACACATCTATGACCTTGACTTCCTCAGGGCATTTCGTTTTGGAGGAAAAAATTTCTTGTGCAAACACAAACACTATATACGATGTGTAAACCACCACCACCACCACTCATACACCACATTTATAAAAGACTAGGGTGGTCATCGTGTTGAACTAATTTCAACATAGATTCAATTTTCATCCAAATCGTTAGAAGAATAACCGTTACCTACATGTTTTCTTTTAGTCATTGTGCTTTTTTAGAAAAAAATATACATCCTCATCCTGCATAAATACTCGGCCGTTAATCATATTGATATCATGAACATTCAACCAATAAGCTTTTGGACTTAGTATCATATGCAAGTGTACTGCCAAACAGTTAGCGAATCAGCTAACTAATTACTGTTATTTTGCCATTTTAGAAACATGCACCCAAAATTTGTACCTGGAATATAGTACTTTGATTAGGTCACTCCATACATATCCTAACAGTTTGCACATTGGAAGTGGTGAGGTTCTACATGACCAATTTCAACCAAATTATTTCAATAGTTGGATGCTTACAAAATTTATGGCTATAGTTTAGCGAGAGATTATTAGCAACATTAGGCATATAATTCCTTCCTGTGGAGCTTGTGATGTTGTAGGTTGTGGCTAATATAGACGTGGAAAGCTACTCGCAAAGTTCAGTTGTTGAATTATTTTCAGTTTGCAGTAGCATGTGTCATTCATGTCAAGGTGTATTTCCCACGTTCATATGAAAAGTGACATTATTCATCCCTTTGGTTCAAAGGAACATAGTAGATTAAATGGATGAAAATTCCTCTAATAACAATTATATTGGAAAAATACATGAATTTTACAATCCTTTGACACATATTTTTAGAACTTCCTTCAAATAAGAATGAGATCAAGGTCTTTACTAGCACAATAATATGTGAACTCTGAGCTTGATTTGGCCATCACTACTAGGAAAAACCTTATACACAGAACCTTAGCAGCAGAACAACACAAAAAGAGGCTGCTGCTAATTAGCAGTAGCGAGCTTAGAAAAACCGCGCTACTGATGTATATTTACAGTAGCGCGTGATATCTAAACCGCGCTGCTACAAAAATCGACCGACAGTACACACCAACCTAAGTTTACCAGCAGCGTGGCGTCACGAAGCGCGCTACTGCTAATGCAATTGGAGTAGCGCGCTTTTTAGTCACGTCGCTGCTGCTAATTTTGAAATTGTGCACACGGTTGGCCCGTTTAGCAGTAGCGCGTGTGAGGAAAGCGCGCTGCTGCTATGCTCTTAGCAGTAGCGTGTTTTTCCTCCCGCGCTACTGCTAAGACGCAGCCCCACCACCTTTTTCCACCAGTCCTCCCCTCCCCATCTCCTCTCCTCCCTTTCCCCTACCTCCCACATCCTCCCTCTCTCACTCTTCTTCTTCCTCAATACTTCTCCCCTCATTACTCTCCCTCTTCTACCTACCTTTCTCTCTCTTCATTACTCCTAGCTAACTACACCACCTCTATTAATGCATCTTCTTTCTCTTTTTCCTTCCCCCTCCACTAGTTGAAGTTGTCTCCTCCCAAATTAGCTAGCTAGGTAGATGTAGCATTTAGTTAAGTGACCTATTTGCCCCTAACTAGATCTATCTTTGTCAAGAAGAGTTGTGTGCACTTTTGATCTCCCTACATCATCATCTCCACTGTGTGCTCGATCTCGAGATAGAGGTGATTAAAATTTCATGCTTTTGCAAAATGGAAACATGTGTATGTGTGTGTGATATGATAATTGGGCAATATGATGGAAACTGTGTGTCTGGCATGTGTTGACGCCAAATTGTGCTTTTGAGTTGCCTATGTTTTGCCGAAATGTCGATTTATTTCCGTTTTGGCGAATTCCGGGCAAACTCTAGATGTATATATGTCCTATTTTAGGGAAGGTCGTGCCGAATTTTTGTATGACTTTGATGCATGCATGCATTTTTATAATCAATTTGTTTATTATTACCGTGCAGACGTTCATGATGGTCAGTGGAATGATGGAGGACAGGTGGTTGCGGTTGGCGGTGCAGGACATGAAAGAAAATAACCGGACAGAGGTTTTACGTCCGTGTCCAAAATGCAAAGGAATAGTTTGGCTCAACCCCTATGACGATGGTCATCTTGGAGCGCACCAGCTCATGACTGGTTTCATGCATGGCTATACTCGGTGGATAATTGAAGATGAAGATGACGATGTTGAGGACGCCGATGGGGCAGGCGATGACGACACGGGGCAAGACGAAGAGATGATCGATAATGGTGGCGGGGAAGAGGCCGGACATGGCGGTGGAGAAGGGGCCAGACAAGGCGGAGTAGAATGGGTCGGACATGGTGGCGGAGAGAATGTGGACTCCACGCAGCAGAGTTCGTCAGTACTAAGTTCAATCGAGACGAGTACTCAAAGAGCTGCTTCTAGAGAGGAGGCTAAGATGGAGCAACTGGTGGTAGACTCGAACACTCCATTGTATGATGGTTGCAATCCTGAGGTGACCCGCTTGAGTTTCACGCTCTAACTCCTGAAGACGAAGGCTAAAAACAAATGGACCGACACTAGCCTCGATGAGCATCTCAAGTACCTAAAGGATGTTCTTCCCGCGGGGAATCTATGTCCTACTAGTGTTCATGAGGCCAAGAAGATCGTGTGCCCTCTTGATCTGCCGCATGTTAGATACCATGCATGCATCAACGATTGCATAATTTATCAGAAGGTCCACGCGGAAAAAACAAGCTGTCCGGTGTGCAATACTTCTCGATACAAGAAGGCCGGGAAGAAATGTCCCCAGAAAGTTGTATGGTACTTACCGATCACTCCCCGTCTCCAGCGGTATTTCATAGATCCTAAGGAAGCAAAGCTAATGCGCTGGCACGCGGAGAGGAAGAAGCCCGACGATGGAGATGATCTGAAGCTGAGACACATCAAGGATGGAAGCCACTGGAGAGCGTTGAACAACTTCTATCGGTGTTTTGAATGTGACGCAAGGAACATCATGCTCGGCGCGTGTACTGATGGCATGAATCCGTTTGGCAACCAGAGCACCAACCATAGCACATGGCCCGTGTTTGTATGGTTGTACATCCTCCCCCCTGGTTGTACATGAAGTTGAAGTACATTCACATGAGCATGCTTATTCAAGGGCCGAAACAACCAGGAAATAATAATAATTTGTATCTGAGGCTACTTCAAGAAGAGTTAGACACTTTATGTTAAACACCGGCCAAGACATGGGACGCCAGCAAAGGTAAGTATTTCTACATGAGAGCCGCACTGATCACGACGGTGCACCATTATCTTGGTTACGGATATGTCGCAGGCCAGGTGTGCCATGGATATTGCGGATGCATGCGGTGCATGGATGATACGACATCTCAGCAGCTAATGTCAAGGAAAGATGGCGGGCCTGGGAAAATCGTGTACATGGGGCATCAAAGATCGCTCGAACAGGACGACCTGTGGAGAAATCGTGGAGATCTATTCAATGGTCATTCTGAGCATCGAGGACCTCCACGTAAGCGGAGCGGTGCCGAAATCGATGAGTTGTTGAAAAACTGGAAGGAGTGCCCCGCGCCGAGAAAGACGATGAAAAAGGCGCCAGAGTCGCTGCTGAAGATATGGAAGACGAGGTATGTGTTCTTGGACTTGGAGTACTGGCACAAACTCGATACACCTCATTCCCTTGATCAAATGCACATCTGTAAGAATGCCCTTGAGAGTTTGCTCACGACACTGATGAACATGCCGGATAAGACCAACGATGGGCCAAAGGCCAGAAAAGACTTGCAAGATTTGAAAATCAGGGAAGATCTGCACATGCCGCCCCGTAAACAGTCAGACAAGACAGAGACAGAGGCACGAGACAAGAAGGGCAAGAAAATAAAGAAAGAGGATTATTGCCCCCCCTTCTTGCTTCATCTTAAGTCAGGCTGAGATCGATCAATTCTTTAAGTGCCTTACCGGAGTCAAAGTTAGTTCCGGTTACTGTGGCAAGATAAGCAGATATCTAGACACAGACAAGAAAAGGTTCATCAAGATGAAGTCCCATGACTGTCATGTGATGATGATGCAGATACTACCTATTGCCCTTAGAGGGATTATGGACAAGCACGTCCGTGACACGCTTATTGGTCTCTGCATCTTTTTCGACGTCATCTCTTGAAAGTCGACCAGTTTGAAGCAGGTCCGAAGGCTACAGGAAGAGATCATTATGATACTGAATGAGCTTGAGATGTACTTCTCGCCCGCGTTCTTCGACGTGATGGTGCATCTATGTGTCCCTATTGTGGACGACATAATAAACTTGGGGCCGTCATTTCTGCACAACATGATGCCGTTTGAGAGGATGAATGGGATCATCAAAGGATTCATTCGTAACATGTCGCTTCCGGATGGAAGCATCGTCCAGATCTATCTCACACAAAAGTACCTCTTTCTGCGAGAATTTTCTATATGGCGCAGACCAGCCGCCTGATGTTAGTGTTGGTTCGCCCGTTAACAAGTATGATGGGAGGCTCGAAGAAGAAGGTCACTCCAACGGTCGCAGGGAACTGCACGTGGCATACTCGGATCGACGCAGCGACTTTGACATAGCAAACTTGGTAGTGCTACAACACCTAGACGAGGTAGATCCTTTCGTGGCACTGCACAAAGAAATTATCGCAAAGAAGTATCGTGACCGGGGGGTATGCAGGACGGACGCCGAAGTTACTAGAGAGCACAACTCCACTTTCCTGCATTGGTTCAAAGAGCATATTATGCTAATCCCAAGAGGAGGCCTCTAAGGACAGATTTCTCATATACGCCTTAACACATGGCCCCACGCCCAACCTCCTAACCTATCAGGCATACGATATCAACGGATACACGTTCTACACGGAGGCCAGAGATATGGACAGTGATGATCAGAACTCAGGGGTGACGATGGAATGCATGACCGGCAGCGACAACGGCGCAACTAAAAGATTTTACGAAAGGGTCGATGAGATCTGGGAGCTTGACTACTCTGGACTACACAACACGACGATGTTCCGTGTAAGATGGGCTAAGAATGTCAAAAGAGATAACCGAAATTTCACTACCATGACTATACCCGACACCAAGAGCGCTACCATGAACGCTATCGCAAAAAATGAGCCATGGGTACACGCTAAGCACGTGACACAATGCTTCTTCATAACCGACCCGCGCAATCCCAGCCATGTTGTCGTGAGAAGAGGCAAAAGGAACTTCATTGGAATGGACGGAGTCGCCAACGAGGAAGACTACGATCAGTACAACAACCAATGAGGGAAGATAATGATGATGATGAAGTATACGTCAAAACAAGAATCAATACTGCATTACCTAAGAAAAATTGTACTCCATGGAAAAGGCAAAGTCACAATGAGGGGCTCAATTATTCTTCAACGAACAAGAAGGGAAAGAAGCTGACTCAAAAACGAAAATGTCAACGCTGAGCAACCATATGTTAGGGCAGACGATGTAATATATATGTTCCTATTTTGTATACATACTTAGTTAACTGCTCTCGGAAAAAAAGTGAAAAAAAAGGAAAACTGACGAAAAATTGTTACTGGTTATAGCAGCAGCGCGTTTTTTAGAAAAGAGCTACAGCTAGTCAAGGTAGCAGTAGCGGTTTCTACACGAAACCGCTATAGCTACCTCGAGTAGCTATAGCGCGTTTTGCCTAAACGCGCTACTACTATGCCCACTTAACCCCGAAAATCCCCACTCCTCTCTTCATCCTGCCTCTTTTCCCCCAAATCCCCACACTCTCTCTTCGCCCATCGCGCCGCCGGAGCCCTCGCCGCACCTCTGCGCTCGCCCACGGCCACCGACCCCGACCCCGGCGCTCGCCCAGGGCCCCGACCCCGACCCCGACCCCGGCTCCCGCCCCGACGGTCGACCCCGACCCCGACCCCTCCCAACCTCGGCCGTCGTCGGGCCTGCACCCTCTGTAAGCCCCCCATCTCTCCTCCTCTCTCTGGTAGCTAGGTTTTTTGGTTAATTTAGTTAGGTTTTAGTTAGGGCAGGTGGTTAATTAGGTATATGTGTGGACATGTGATGTTTTGGACATGTCATATTAGGAAATTTGGACATGTCATTTGGCCATGATGATTATGTGCAGGATAAATGATCCGAGTGGCCTATGTTACACCGAAATGTTGATTCATTTCCGTTCCGGTGAATTTCAGGCGCTCGATATGTCCATTTTTTAGCAAAGGTCATGCCAAAAAAATTCATGAATTTTGGCATGATCTGTGCTAGATAGTTGGCATATCGAGTGCTCAGAAACGACATTCCGGCAAACATAGATTTCTTTTTTATCTCATTTCTCATTTTCTCATAGTTTTAGAATTAAACGGGAGACTTAATCATAGGAAACATGTCGAACAATGAAGAAACTGGGCCTTCTGACCAAGATGCAGACGAGATGGATTATGAGGGTGAACAAGAGTACCTCGACTATTTAACTGCTAAGAAAATGCAAAGTCAAGGTTTGCAGGTCGGCCTCGATGGTGGTGCTGACACCGACATCGAAACCGACGGCGCTGACACCAATGGCGGCGCTGAGACCGGCCGGGAAGGTACCGGCAAAGAAGATACCAGTTGGGAAGGTATCGGCGCCGATGCCGCTACCGAATAGAAGAAGCAAAGGATACGAAAACCTAACAAACTAGGGATTGGACGACTGGTGATCACAAAGATGGCACCTGGCAAGTTTGAGCCATTAGAGTCGAAAGAACCTCGCCAGTGCTATGGGAACCAAGTAGGACGCATCCTACGGGAATGCGCGAGCATCAACGACGATGACTTAAGGAGTGAAGAACATTTGACGCAGTTGCTCCTGACGAAGTTGCACAAGAGATTCAAGTTCCCAGACCTGGTTGATAACATAGAAGAACCGTGGGATGATCCGAAGATGAAAAAGATTAACAATCATGCCATCGGCATGTTCAGCAATGATTTGGCCTCCTGGAAAGGGAGGGTGAAACGAACTATTCAGGCTGAGGAACCCCTGTCCAAGATTCTGGAGGAAAATCCGACACTTACGATAGAGGAGTTCGAAAAGTTCAAGGACACTTGCGCTACCGAGGCAGCCAAGTCTAAGGCTGCAAAATTCAAGAGACTTCAGCAAAGGAACACGGGGAAGCATCGCCTCGGAAGCCGTGGCTACCTCGGTAAAAGGCCCATATGGGATAAGGAGGACGCGGAACGTGAAGCCGTGGGTATCCCAGACCCCTTCGCGAAGTTCACCAACCCCTTGGAGCGTGACTTCATCAGGGCCCGCTACAAGTGGGACAAGGAAAAGAAAGTTTTTTAGACGGACCAGAGCACGAGGAAATTGATTAGACTAATGGTAATTATTCTTTTACCACCTTACATTTACCTCCAGATCTAGTCGACTACACATTCCTAAACGGTTCACGCTCCTTCTGCAGGAGAAGCAACACCAGCTTGCAGCCGAAAGCCCTACTTCTCCGATGAGGCCCAAGTGGGACATCCCTCTCAACCGGGCCTTGAACGAACTTAAGGGATTCCCTTTGGGCCAGCGGCTACAATATGGTCGTGTGCACAGCGCTGGAGACGGCACCACCTGCAAGGTGTTTCACAATGATGGTCCGGAGGCCAAGAAGCAGAAAAAGAAGTTTAGTCAGGCGGACATCGACGAGAAGGTGAAGCTTGCGGTTGAGAAAAAAGCAGTTGAGGACGCGAAAAAACAGACAGGGAGAAAAATGAGTTGCTACTGCAGGAAGTCAATGCAGCTGTAACTGCCTGCAGAAATGATTTCGCTACTAAATTGGTCCCAGCTATCATCACCTGGACGAAGGAAATCCAGACAAGACGGAACATGATTTCCCGTTGCCCAGTTTTGTCGGGAGCAACTCCGTGAACAACTACACCACCGCACCATCACTTTCTCACGCAACCGGGTCTCCTCTCGCAGTCGCTCCCGCTCATAGCAGCCCGTCCTCAGTCTCTGGCATGCTAGGTGGGCCTTCGTCTTTGGCTGAGCTCGACGCCATCACGGTAATTACATGTCGCACAAACATAAAATATTCCATTTTCGTTGCCTTTCGGATGTTTTACGCCACAGACATGTGTTTGCAGGCCGAAGAAACCCCGTGCACCATACTCTACTTGATCAAAGGCCAGAAGGTGGACGTGCGAAAGGGGATGATAAGGAACCCCTTGCAACACACGTTCCACAACCACCCAATCCTCGCTGGGCACTTCAGAGTTAACTTGTCCAACGTGAAATCGGGGCACGAGCATTTGCCTCCTCCAGTAAAGCCCGTGGGAGAGGACGACGAGACCCCGCCGCGGATTGGAAACACTAGTGCAGAACCGGGCAATAGCACCGGTTCGTAAGGCCCTTTAGTGCCGATTACATAACCGGCACTAAAGTGTGGTCACTAAAGTCCCCCCCCCCTTTAGTACCGGTTCAGCACGAACCGGTGCTAAAGGGCAACCACGTGGCACGAGCCAGCTCCGGGGGCCTGGAGCCCTTTAGTACCGGTTGGTAACACCAACCGGTACTAAAATGTTTGGGGGGGTTTTGGTTTTATGATTTCTTTTTCATTTAATTTTGTGTTTCCCATTATAATTCTTTTTCGTTTGCTGGTATTTTACGATACAACACATTGTAC
>NC_041382.1:28287936-28293585 GCF_002162155.2 Triticum dicoccoides
ATATATATATATATATATATATATATATATATATATATATATAAATAGAATTTCTAGTAGAACCAATCATATATATATCATCAATGTCTCACAAACCACCATATTAATTCACACATACACACATGTATAGCTATATACAATTTCTCCTACATATGCATGTTGCCTTCGGAGCCAGTGGAATTAGCCTAATTGGTGCCTTCAGAGCACGATGACAATTGGAAGTGGTTCATGACCTGGTCGATGGGGGCGGTAGCGGGTAATAGTATTCTCCCTTCGAATTTATGACCTGGTCGAGCAAAAATCTCGCTATTTCCTCTTGAAGTGCTTCTACGCGCTCCGTTTCTAGGAGCTTGTCCCGCACCTCTTTAAACTGTTAAGGAGATCAATATGCATGTGTATTAGTTGTGTGACTAGATATCGATAATAGTGTAAAAATTGTGAATAGTGTTCTGACAAGCGTACCCACTCCTATCTTTGAGATCTGCTCCTTTCGGACGCCATCATGCGAATGTTCTCGCAAACGCAGAATGCACACATATTAGTCCCCTGCGCCTGCTTCAGGGCCTTTATTACGAGAATGGAATTTAATTTGATCAGATAATAATTAATCAAGCATGATAATTAAAGAGATGGCAGCTAGCTAGCTAGCTAGTACTACTTAATTACTTACCTTGTGTCGAAACCATTTCAGTTGTCGTTTCCATTCGCCTTCCGTGACGCTGATGAACCTTGCCCAAGCCCTGCCCGCCGACAAAGAAAATGAATAAAGGGGTTATTAAATAGTTCATATCATGAAATGATGAACTAAATAGGCCGAGATATATAGTTAATAATGATTGACATTACCTGTTGACTATCCCAAACAAGATGTTATAGTCACTATTTGCTTTGAGCAGTGAGTCCAGTATTTGAACTGTTCCGGCGTCAACTTTAATGATACACAAGATCCAGTGAAATCTGCATGCACACACGTTTGCATGTCTTAATTAAGCGGGCATATGTAAGCAAAAACATGTAGCTAGCTAGTAGGCAAAAACAGAGAATTTGTAGTACAAGAAAGTGTGACTCACTGGAAGTTGTAAGGAAGTAGTATATCTTCATTGTATTTGAGGCGCTTCAAGAACTCTAGCATGTTGTCCTCTACCTGCTTTTCATGATGCTTGTTTATTGTCCATGTGTATTCATTAACGGTGTTTGGGTCAATGAACCCAATGCCATAGTGTCCACCTTTTCTCATTTCATACATCTTCATCCTGCATAATACCACAGAAAAGAATATAGTGAGGATAATTACAGGTAATGATTGATCAAAAGGATCACTACAGCTAGCTTGAGACTTAAATTACAGAAAGAAATCACTTACAGACAATAGCAACTGATGATAGATTTGTCGAGTGCGTCTTGATTGTATAACTGAAACAGTTCAGAATACTCAACGGTCACAGGTTTCTCATGGTAGTAATGATCCTTGTTGACTTGCACCATGAGGGACTCTCGATCGGATCTCTTGGTAATGTCCATGTACCATTGATGTAATTCATACATTCTCATTGGGAGCTTCTTGACCTCTTCTGGCTTGACCAAAGGTTGGCCCCGGGCATATTTCCGTTTTATTTCCTCTTCTGTAAGCACAGGCATGTCCTCAATCTCGAGGAGTTGTCCAACAGTGATTTTGAGAGTTTCAGCCTGCATTATATGCTCCTGGGTTATTACCACATCGCCCACCTCGGGAACGTAAACTGTTTGGCCACAATAATATTGGGCGCGCGTACTGTCACGTGTTGTTGGCGGCACAACAAGCGGGGGGATTGATTGCGCCGCCTGTTCTCCCAGCTGGGTAACGGTTTTCCCGCATTTTTTGACAACTGCTTGTTGTTTGCTCGAGCTCGAGCTCGCCTCCTTCTATAGACGTTGTTGATGTAACTTCCTGATGTGGCGCTCATAGTCTGTGTCAACACGCTTAGGAGCTGGTGGTTGAGCCATACGAATGAAGTGGTCAACTACTTCCACAGGCACTTTCTCCCTTAGCGGCGGTGGTGGTTTCGGTCCAAAATGGGTGTCGACTTCTGCCCGCACTATGGCATTGGTTTGCTCCTCGGTCCTGTCGTAAGCCCTCTCAGGAAGAGGAGTAGCGAGGTTTGGACCATATTTATATCGCTTGCCTCCGCCTGTACTTCCTGAACTATGACCTCGACTCGTACCGCTACGCACCATAGCTGCGGGGTGTCTCTTCTGCGATTGCTGAGGCGGCGGAGACGGCTGACGGGGCTGAGTTGGACGAGGAGGAGTGGCCTGAAGCTGTGCCGGACTTGCAGTGGCCTGAGGTTGTGCCGGAGTTGGAGGATGAGTGGACGTCTGATGCTGTGTCGGACTTGGAGGAGGAGTGGCCTGACACTTTGCCGGACTTGGAGGAGGAGGAGTGGCCTCACGCGTTGGTGGACTTGGAGGAGCGGGAGTCTGCTGAGTCGGTGGCGGACTTCGACGAGGAGTCGGGTGACGCGGTGTCGGTGGCCTTCGAAAGATGATGCAATCCTTTCTCCATAGGATGAGACGACGTTTGGCATCTCCGAGTGTGTGCTCCTCGTCACCTCCAGGAATGTCAAGCTCTAGCCCTGAATATTGGTCCACCACTTCATCAACCATGACACGAGCATAGCCTACTGGAATCAGGTTGCAATGGAAGGTTGCATCAGGTGAATTTGTATAAGCAACACCGTCCGCCATCTTCAAGGATATGTTCTTAATTTTGAAGTGTAGCTCGCAGTTAGTGTTCTCCGCGATATCATCCACGGGGTATCTATCCAGCATTGCGTCAAACGGGGCGGAACCCACGCTGCTTCTCGGCATGGATGGGGCGGTGGTATCCAATGCTGGATCATCCGCTAGCTGCTGCAGCTGCTGAGACCCCCTTTGCTGGCTAAGTGAGTCGATCTGCTCCTGCTGCCGCTGGAATTTGATTGCCAAGTCCGCGTGCGCTGATTCTAGGCCTTGAAGGCGTTCATAGTCGAGCTTCCTCTGCTCCTCCTCCATCTTCCTCTTCTTCTCCTCCGCAATCTTCTTTCTCGCACGGGTTCTGTAGTCGGCGTTCCAGTCCGAAAACCCCTCATACCACGGAATAGCGCCCATGCCTCGTGTTCTTCCCGGGTGTTCAGGATTTCCCAGGGCACGCGTAAGCTCGTCGTTCTCTCTGTTGGGCTCGAACAACCCGGATCGAGCCTCTTCTATTGCAACAAGTAGCTTATCTTCGGCTCCGTCTAGACATGCCTTCTTGGAAACTTTGCTTGTCTTCGGGTCCAACTCCCACCCATGCGCATAGAACCAAGTCCTGCACCTAGGGGGCCAACTTAATGTTTCTGGAGTGACACTTGCATCCAGCATCTCTTTCTCAAACTTATCCCACTTAGGCATTCCCACCGCATAGCCACCTATCCCCAGCTTATGGAACTTATCCTTTTTTGCGGCATTGGCCTTGTTTATTCTTGACCATTCCTTAGATAATTCTGAATCCTTGAATTTCATGAAATCGTCCCAATGAGCACTTTGATTCTCTAGTGTTCCCTCAAATACTGGAGTCTTCCTTCCTCCCTTGACGTACTTGTCCCATTCACGATTCTTGTGGTTCTTGAATGCAACCGCCATCTTCCTAAGAGCAGTGTCCTTGACTTTCTGCACATCTGCT
Source organism: Triticum dicoccoides (assembly GCF_002162155.2). Classification (NCBI taxonomy): domain Eukaryota; kingdom Viridiplantae; phylum Streptophyta; class Magnoliopsida; order Poales; family Poaceae; genus Triticum; species Triticum dicoccoides. The sequence continues at coordinate 28,291,616 of NC_041382.1, forward strand.
TCTGTGAAATGATCTGGTAGGGTGAAATGTTCCATGAGAGTATCCCAAAGCAGACTTTCTTGTCTGTCGTCGACAAAAGTAAGATCTGGACGTGGCTTTGCTGGCTTTCTCCATTCTTGAAGGGAGATCGGGAGTTGGTCCTTCACAAGAACTGCGCACTGACGAACGAACTTGTCCGCAATCTTCTTAGGCGCTAATGGTTCACCATTACGTTTGATTGCCTTGTTATTATACTTTACGCCCTCCTTCAACTTTTTGTTCGGGCCTCGTTTCGTCCTTTTGCCTGAAGATTTGCTCGATCCGGATGGCTGAAAGAAGAAAGATCGATTCGTTAATATATCTTCAACTCATTTAAAACATGTGATGATCACCAGATGCCTGCTTATATAAATATATATACCTCTCCGGTGTTGTCATAATCGTAGTTCATGACTTCATCAATTCGGTCGTCGCGATCGAATATCATATCACCCTCTTTGGTGTTGTTTAGAAATTCGGAGCCATCATAATCTTCTTCATTCTGATCATCATCTGGCCCGCGTATTATATCGAACATGGTCAGTTCTCCCTCTCTGTTGGTATTGTCTGCCATAGCTTTTATTTAACTATGCCAAAAGAAATATAAAACAATTTAGTATTCAAATTACATCGTCTTGAATAATAGATATAATCTCGAATACATCGTCTCGAATAATAGATATAATCTCGAATACATCGTCTCGAATAATAGATATAATCTCGAATACATCGTCTCGAATAATAGATATAATCTCGAATACATCGTCTCGAATAATATATAATCTCGAATACATCGTCTTGAATATTATATATCGAGTACATCACTGTCTAGGTAGCTAATAAAGAACGAATACTACAGAAGAATCTAGGACACTCGCGGTTCCCGCGGCGCGGGCGGTGGACACCCAAAGATAAGGAACCCTCACAGGATCATAGCTGAAGTGAGATCCCTGAAGAAACTGCTAGGTATTGGAGAACCTCCCGCCCTCTAACGCAACCATGTAGCGATGGACATGCTCGTCCTCCTCCCTGACACGGCGACGTACCACCTTCGGCGGGGCCTGCTCCCTCCGCACCAAAACTGGCCCACGTGAACGCCACCAAATGAGATCAGGGTCGACGACGGGACCCAGGGCTAGGTTCCTCATCAAGCGGCGCGCCCCTCCAGGCAGCACCTCCCAGTGCCAGCCCGGCGGAGCTCAGTCCCGGACATGGGTCAGTCGGACATCGTCGCGGACGGGTCGACGGCGAGGATGCGGGCCGGGCATCGTCGAGAACAAATACTAGCTATATGCACGCAAAAAGTAACATTTTTTTAATGATTGGATTTTGATAACTAAAATTTCTAACATTTCTATATAACTAACATTTCTAATATTTCTAGAACTAAAAAAAAGAAAAAAATTTAACTTTTTTATAACTATTTCTATAACTAAAAAACAGAAAAATTTCTAACAATTCTAACATTTCTAACTATTCTAAGAATTCTAACATTTCTAACTATTTCTAAAAAACAGAAAAATTTCTAACAATTTCTAAAAAACAGAAAAATTTCTAACAATTCTAACTTCTTTATAACTATTTCTATAACCAAAAAACAGAAAAATTTCTAACAATTCTAACATTTCTAACTATTCTAACAATTCTAACATTTCTAACTATTCTAACAATTCTAACATTTCTAACTATTTCTAAAAAAACAGAAAAATTTCTAACAATTTCTAAAAAACAGAAAAATTTCTAACTATTTTATAACTAAAAAACAAAAAATGTATGTGTCTGTGTCTGCGCGCTCACCGGCGAGGCGAGAGGCGACGGGGGGAGGCGACGACGGGGATGACAACGACGGGGACAGGGACGGGGCGGCGTTGACGGGGACGGGGACGTACGGGCCGGGGCGGCGACGATGACGGGGACGTACGGGGCGGCGACGACGGGGACGGGGACGATGC